>NC_141777.1:17684722-18002222 GCF_054643075.1 Acanthaster planci | reverse complement strand
CGGTATCATTTAGCCATTCCTTAAAATTGTGACATAGAACTTGGGAGTTGGAATAGTTAAGATTGCTGCTGTAGTACATACACAGTAATGAGGCCTCTGAGCCTTGGAGTCTGAGTGTTGTTGTGTTTTCTACCAACAACAACACTGATGATCAGTTCTTGTCACTACTATGATGAGATTAATCTTGTTTATGACATCAGCAGCACTAAAGTGGGTTTGCCATGTCAATTTTAGCTTGAACTTTCAGAAAAAGATGCTGTCAATAATGCAGTTACCAGCAACGCTGGCACAGGAAGGACTTGATGAAAAAGCAGAATACCAATACTAAGCTTTAAGTCTACTGCTTGCAACCTACACAGATTACCAATACATATGCATTACTTCCATTCGCTAAATTCTTGATCACCAGCAGTACGCCCTCACTCGCTTGACTCCCGCAAAGGCAGCTGCCATGTTCTTTCTCTTTTTCTTAGCACCATTACTATCGGACGTGTTTTTGTCCGGCTCTGAAAATTTCGAGAATTTTTTCTTCCTTACCTGTGGTTTTGGTGTCATTTCTCGATGACCTTGTTTATTTGTTCAAAATAAAGCAAAAAAAATTCTTGAAAGTGGTTGTCTTGTTATTCTGAATTTTTTTGTTCTTATTCCTGTTGGGTTTTGCCAGAGATTTCGGCATTTCTTTCGCTGTGCTTCTCTCTCTCTCTTTTTGTGCATTAGATTAGCTCAGAGAAGGAAAATGTCAGAGTTGTGCTTCTAACCCCGCTCCGAGTACAGTATTTGCCCGTTCGTGGGCCTGGTTGGTAAGGACAGTTGTGCAGCGTTTTTGGTCCTTGCTAACCTCGGAAATAGGACAGTGCGTAGTTTTACTATATCCTTCCAGTCGGTTCGGGGTATGACCGTGCGATACCTGCATTGCGAGTGCGCTCTTTGAGTTTCTTCACAACTCGCAGCATTTTTTCATTTTAAAAGAGCGTGATCACACTCGCGCTCCTCTGCGCTCCTTAATGTTTTCCAAGGAGAGCAAAAAAAAGCGCTCCTTAAAAATTTCAAACCAGCAGATGTTGATTTAAGACAAGCCCCTTGACTCTCGTTGGGTCGACAGTAGCAAACGAGTCCAAAAATTGAATGTATTTAAACACAAGGGCTGGGGATCAAAGTCTTTGAGTTGTACGCGCGTGCTTGATGAATCCCGCATCGCAACACACTAACATGATAGCGCATGTGTGCGGGCCTAGTGCGTGTGGGCAAACCTATGGAATTCCATGGACGCACGTGGCCGCGCCCGGCCGACCTCTCTCCCAGAACGGGTCGAGTTCAGGCGCTACCGTGACGTTCTCGGCCGTTTGTGAACAGCAGAAGTGAGTTTGTGAAAAACCCTGTAGTGGCTGGAGGATGGTGTGTGATCCTGTTGCGTGTTCGTGTGGTTTGAACGTGAGAACAATGTTCGCTTGTCGAGAACAGAAAGTATGCAACAGGAAAGAAAAAGTCTCTGGCGGGTAATGTGCCCGGTGTTCTATACAAAAATGCAGTGGTCAAAGTAGTATTGTGAGCGCAGGAAGGGATGATGAATACAGTCTGCAGTGGATGTGCAATATGTTTTAAAATACCAAAAAGAAAGGATGCACATGCGCAGTAAATTCAGAGCCCCTGTAGTGGTGAAATGGATTGGCGGGCGAGTGAGGAGACTAGTCAAGTTATGCACCTGTCAATTGTAATCCCGGCCCCAGGGGACCCGGGACTAGCGGGGACTTAGTGGGGCAGATAAAACAGGGCCATCGTGATAGTCCTGGCCAAGTCCCCGTAATTTGCCAGGCCAGGGCGGGGCACCTTTTTGTATTCCCTGGCTGGGCATTCAAGTTATGACATGCCCCAGCATGCGGGGTTGTGTCACAACAACCGTACAATGAAAAATTAATCATTAATAAATTAATTTCTAAAAGTCCCATACTCTTCTGGGTCATTGCTAAGATGACATCGAGTCAATCGCCGTAAGTGCAGGTAAAATGCCACCGAAATAAAGCGAAGCAAGGGGCAGCTGCTATAATTATCCCAAACTTTGGCAAAACATTCGTCTGCATATCTGAAGCACCGGAATCAGGGGGCCGACGACCCAAATCGTTACAATCTTTCTTTGCAGACATCTCAAAAATAATTATAGAAATTCATCCAATTGCAAAATTTGTTACGCGCTGTGTAGAGACCAATTGACCAATTGAAATGCTCTTTATGTACGTGTGGCCATGGCCAGCACATGAGACAATTAACAATTATCACAACACTTCATTCGTTTATTGAAGATTGATCTAGAAGATAACCAATGATTTGAAATGTATCGCCAAAACAAAAGACTCGTGACCAGTGCTACTTGGTTGAAAGATAAAATTACATGTTTTAATCATTTAGCAGTCCATAGAAAGTGGCGACAATGTTTGTAAAAAAAGAAAGGTCTGTATTTTGCATGCACTGATCTCAAAATGAGGCATCATCTTTGTCAGGTTTTCATCTGTCAGGGTAGGAGAAACACTTTGTATTTCATATCGAAGCTCAGTGCTATAAAATTTTGCCAATAGACGGTTTAACAAATTGTACAACCCCCGCCAAGTCCCTGCTATCACCCCGGGTCAGCAGGGCAGCCATTGTACAACCCCGGGCAAGTCCCCGTTATCGCCCCGGCCGATGGGGCACTTTGTTTTTTTGACATCCCCGGGTACGTCCCCGCTACATTTTCGAAAGTCCCGGGGACAGAATTACAATTGATTTAACATTAACTTGGTTTTTGTAAGCGAGAGCAAATCGCTCCCCTTAATTCACTTTGTTGATTTAAGGAGAGCAATTTTTAATCACTCTCCTTAAATCAACAAAGTGAATTAAGGAGAGCGATTTTTAGTTCTCCTCGTATTTATTAAAATGAAGCCCTGCTGTTGTCTGGTCCCCTGGTATGGGGTGATACATCCTGTCGATCAGCTGCATGCCTACGGGCCTTCTCTTCGAGCCTCTTTAGCCCGTCCCACACCCCCACTGACCTTCTGGGGCATGGCGGAGTCAGCCCATGGGAGCGCTACTGGGTGACTCATAGTCACAACGGCTTTTCAGCAGGTACAATCTCTGCCCACTCAGTCCATCTGCCCAGCCCTTAGTTCCGGGGTGTGCTCAATCCTGCCCACTAATGAGTGTTGATGGAGTGCTTATCTTTGGTATGAGACTACCTTGCTGGTTGCGTGCACTGTAGCTCAGATCATTCCTCTTGAAACTCACGGTGGTTTGGTGTGGCTCCGCCCACTCCACATTATACGTCACAAAGCCTGTGTAGTGGTTGGTATACCCCTATATTTATGGTTTCTCGTTCGTGTTCGGTGACCAAGAAATCGGCGGGTTGGTCCCGTTCTCGGCCAGCCAACGGTTTGCTTTTGGTTTTGGTACCTGGGTTGGATCCTCTGGCCAACCTTCTTCCCGGCAGTCTGAGTCAGGGAATTGCTCGTGGAAGAAACGCAAATCATCTGAGGCTTCATCTTCCTCACATTATTCTTCTAAACACCTAAAGAAGAAGCATTGTGCTTCGAGAGGCTCTAGCTTCCTCTCGACCAAGGATACGCTATGGGCCCTTTCTGAGTCCATATCGGAACTTGTCTGGCGATGTCTGCTACAACACATCCGGTGTCTCTCACCATATGGGGTCAGCTCAGCCCATGGTGGTCGTACGGTGGGCTTCGCTTCTGGCCCTGATCTTTCATCGGATATTTCTGGCTCTGGCCAATCTCTGGACGAAGATGAGCCACTTTTGGTGAACGATCTTTCGCCCACCGAGTCTCGCCAATGTCTTTTACAGTGAAAAATGATACATGTTCTGGGGCTGCCTACCCCATCACTTACTGACGACGGGGGTACCCTTCACTCAAGCTTCATTTGCCAGGAGAGTCGTCATCTTTTCCTTACTTCCCGGAATTTGACTGCTCTTGCATAAACCCTATGGATAAACTGGCTAAGGTTAAGCGGTGGACTTCAGGCTATCGTCCATGCTGCTTTTTCAAGTTTCCATGAGGTGATTATGATCACTATCTCTCGGTGCCAGATTTTCCAGACGTGGCCAGAGATAAGATTTTTCCGAACATGGGCAAGTCTTCCAAAGTATCCAAGATATGAATCTTCAGCGGATGGAGACAGCTTTAAAAGATACTGACTGTGCTGCTCGCTCGGGTATCAGCTGCATGTCCTTTCTTCTCCTCCTTACCGAATTTTTGTCCTGGGTGTGTGAGGAGGGCTCTGATATTTCTCCCTAGTTTGTGACTTTGGCCTTTCACTGTCTCGTCGATTCTTTGCTCACGGGGCTCAAGCAGTTTGCTAGGGCATCTCTTTTGGCTACGGCATCCCGTAAGGAATCGGCTATTCTTGATATGAATATTCCCCATGAGTCAGTTAATTCTGCCCTCAAGAGCCTCACTCTGTTTGATAAAGATATCTTTGTGGGCCAGTTTACTTCTCTCCTTGAAAGTGAGGTCAAGCTGATTGATAATGCTCGGAAGATCTCCATTCATCAGCTGACTGACTCTTGCCCCCTTGTTTCTCCTTCGGCTCCCCGAGACCTCCACATCGTTCTGCTCCTCTAACACACTGTCCTGCGGGGCCTCCTAGGCATGCTCATTGACAGTTTGTAACCTACCTGGGAACAGACATGCTACTCAGCCCCAGCTTCCTCCAGTGCCCAGCGTGGTGTTGCATGCCCCCCCCCCGGTCTTTCGGGGGTCAGCGTAGGTGTCTACTTTACCCCTCATTCGGTCGTCAATCTCAAACCCGTTGGCAGCCCTCTTCTAACTTTTGCAGGGTTCTGGGGGGAGATAACGTCGGACAGATGGGTTCTCGATACTCACCTTCACGGTTACCGTCTCAAGTTCACGAGTGCCCCTCCGTCCAACACAGTACTGCGGCCGACCCAAATACCCATAAATCAGTCTGAACGCGAGGCTTTGGAGTCGGAAATCGCAACCCTACTGCAGAAATGGGCTATTGTTCCAGTTCCCACGCTCCATGCCCGCAGAGGTTTCTGGTCCACCTTTTTTCTAACTCCAAAAAAGATGTGGGAAAATGGAGACCAATTCTCAACCTAAGGCTGCTCAATCAGTTCCTTCATCCCAAGCGCTTCTGGATGGTGACACTCCACACAGTTCTTCACTCATTTTCCATTCCGGCTTGGACGTTCCCCATAGACCTCAAGGATGCTTAGGCGGGACGTCCTTCCTTGGCCGGTTGATACACCAGCTGGGCATGCCCGGCCGTTTTCTGGCCGCTTTGATCCTCGACCAGTAGAAACAGCCTCTTTGGCCAGTACGAAGCCTGTCTGCTCTTGTACACACGCCAGCATTTCAAATGCGCACAGCAAAAGATGTGTGGTTAGCGTAGGGACCGATTGCCAGCCAACCTCCAGTGTTAAACACAAGCCTGATGTAAGCGGATTAGGCCTCGTGTCTAATGAACAAGACGTAAAGCCCAGTTTCCAGATCTCAGCCACAGCTCAGAGCATTATATGCCATATACTCATAGGGGCCCATAAGTCCACAAAAAAGTATAAATCTAACCAAGACGGGAATAGTAAAACAAAAGTGAGACCCATTCCTATAATAACGGCCAAAAAAACAACAGTTATGAGGAAAACAATAATAATAAAGGTTGCACAATGTACACGTACCTCCTTCCTTTGGAGAATCATGACGCATGATTCAGAAGAACTGAATTTTGCCCATACAATTTGAAATTCTGTTCCAAGGACCATTATCTTGCTACGTATGACTGGGAAGGTTGTTACGACATCATACGTGGAGTTTCGATGCATTGGCATGCATGTGTACTGACTTTTGGTGAAAAAAGCCAAAAAAGGAATGTTATGCTTTTGCAATGTCATGCACTAGATGAAAAACTGAATTTTGACCATAAAATTTGAAATTCTGTTCCAAGGACCATTATCTTGCTACATTATTACTGGGAAGGTTGGGGGTGGTGGAATAAACATGCAAGAGGAGGTATGACCCTTTTTTAAAAAATGTATTCCAACCTTATTCAAATATATGCCAAGAAGCAAATCTCTTTTTTGAACTTGTGTGGCTCTGAAAAGAGCCATTTGTTTTTGAAGCGCCTTTCTCTTCATGTGCATGTATGCGCAAGTCTCCTGTGGTATTTCCTGTCAGCTACAGACTTGAAGACCTTGTGACACCTGTTGCTGCATGTGCGATCTCCTTTGAATGTGCTGTCAAGTCCTTGATCAAGTGCTACTTTCTCCAGCTTTCCTGAAAGTGCTTGAGATGCCAACTCACGCCATGGCTCATAATGGCCTTTGTGACGCTGAGACACCTTCGGAGTAAAAAGATGACTTCCACCATATTCACGTAGAAATGTCATGAGTTTTATGGCGTAGACAGGATTCCTTGTGCAGTGGTGACAGCGGCGATCTTCATATTTGATGAATTCAAGCGTGAATGTCCGTTGAACCAAGTGCCTTGCCAAAAATCTGTACTCCTCTGCAAGTATACATAGGGTTGGTGTGGTATGGATCTTGGTAGAACTGGCATCACTAAGTTCTTTCACCAGAGATGCATCCCTGTAGTTCAGCTGTGAGGTTGACTTCATGGCCACAGGAGAGACTGGGAAAGAGTCAAATGTTCTACCTTGAAGACTGCGGTGTACATCATCGATCGCCTTGTCAAGGATAGCAGCATCCTTCACCTCTGGCACAATATCTTCCCCCTGCAAAGTTGCAGCCAACTGTAGACCAGTCAGCCACAAGGTCAAGGGAGCCCAACTATGTTCGATCATGTTGAACCTGCTGTCCCCAGGAGCGTACGATGTGATGCAAAGGTAATCGAGGCACAAGTCACGCCAGAGTCGTCCCATAATCAAGACTGTTTTCACGCTATCCTTTCGCCAGTCAGGACCATAGTTGGACAAAATCACAGCGGTGTGTTTCCTGTGTTTTTCACGTTCCTCTCTGGTGAGAGGAAGCAGGTCGGTGTTGTGATTATACACTGATGCCTTGAAAAACTTGTTTCCTCGCAGACAAACAGTTAGAGGCCCAGTTCTTGGGTACCTGTAGTGCAGGTGGCCCAATTCATCTGTACAGTAAAAGCTTTTTGATGAAGGCGTGGCTTGATGAGGCAGAGGATTTTCTTCCGCATTAGTGCCGTTAGCTTTGACGGGCAGTTCTCTTTCTGGACTCACTGACTGGGACCTCTCCCTTGGAGTAGTGACTTCGCAGTGGAGAAGTTGCATGTATCCGCTGGGATGACCTTATAACCTGTTGCAAAGTTGTGGTCTGGGTAGGGTACATTGTCATGCTTCAGGAAAAATGTTTTAAAGGCCATTCTCTTATCCACACATGTACCACTTCTGACGAGCAATTTATTCTTGTCGTCCACTGACCAGCTGGAAACTTCATTGTTAAATCATGTGGCCATTTCCAGCGCGTAGTTGATGGAAGTGCGGCAAAAGTGAGAAGCCTTGTGGGTATTGCCAATGTCATTTTTCTTGACTCCAACCTTGGCATCGATGACAGATTGCTGTCTAATGCTGGCCTTCCTTGTTGGAACGATTCGGTGGGGCAAAAAGCCGTCACAATGTGCTTGTGCTAATGCCGCGTTTCTCGAGCTCGGGTATTTTCTTCACAAGCTCTTCTTGCAGCTGACGAGCTCTAACACCAACGGAAGACTATGATTCTGACCGCCGTCTGTGAGCAGTGAAACCATGCTGTGTTAGCACGTCGACAATCGTGGACACCAGTGAAGGATATTTTTCAAAGATCGGTTTCTTTCTGCGTTTCCGTGTTTGGTGGAGATGTTGCAGCAGCTCTAAGGGGGCTAAAAACTGGTTTTTCCGGCTCACGATGAAAATGTAGCAGGTGGAATTCAATCTTGGAACTTTAACAGACGCGATATGAGGGCTTATTCAATGCGTTGTTTGCCAAACGTTTTAAATAATTGGCTTAAAATCAAACCCCACTAACGACCCAATCACGAGCGTACCCGGTGAAGCGAATCACTATACAACGATGCCCATTAATATGCAATTATGACCGAATGCGCATTTCTCAGCACAACCGTTGAGCGCACCTGTGTATAAACATCTTGCTCAATTTACATGTACCCCTGGATATTCTACAATACGTTTGCAAAAATGGACTCCTCTTTCGGTAGCACTTCCCACAGCCCAATCAACAAATGTCAATGTAAGTAAAAAGTTCTTTTAAAAGCTTCTACCTGTTTCAACAATTTGCATATGGCTGTGAATTTGTTTTTAATGGAAAACTGAAATGGATCTGAAATTCGCGAGGTCTAAATATGTGTCCGATGGTGTGTTTCTACTCAACTTTTAATATCTTCCATGCCACTTTTTTAACAGACAGCACGGACAGTTAAGACTCTGATGATGATGTACCACTGAATGGTTTAAGAAACCTCATCCGTGCAAATGTAGCAGGGGAAGTCCATTGTCTGATCAACGAAGCCCCATCTGATTCCACTGAGCAGCAATTGCCTCAATAGATATCATGAGAGATCTGCAGAAGAAGGTGACATTACTGCAGCAGCAGCTTGATCACATGCAGAACCAACAAGAGAGCGTCTCTGGGAAGCTGTGAAGCTCATCGCTGCAAACACAGTTCCTCTAGCTGCAGCTGGGAGGAGCAACAATATCCAGTCTTCCTATTTCGGCCACCACAAGAGTTTGGGCTCTTACAACTTGTCTGGGATTCCTAATCAATTACGACAAGTCAAGGACAGCTCTGTCACAGATGTCCACGTTTTTCGGAGCTGTTCTCAATCTCCACCGCGGCGTGGTTTTTCCTACGAATGCCCACATGGACAATCTGATAAAGTGTGTTGCTCTATTTCAAGTCGGCCAACAAATAAATGCTCGGGCTTGGCTTCAGCTTCTCGGTCTCATGGCCAGTCTTGTTGATCTTGTCCCTTGGTGTCAGCTTCACATGAGACCTTTCCAACTCCATTGCCTGTCTCACTTCAGACCACACACAGATTCACTGGACTTCCTCAGGAATCGTCCCAGTTCCAGTTTTTCTAAGCCATCTCCTGACGTAGTGGTCCTCCAAGGCCAACGTCACCACCGGCCTTCCCTTTGCGCCTTCGTGTCAGGATGTGGTACTGACTACAGACGGTTTGACCTACGGATGGGGAGCCAGTCTACCACCATATCTAATCTCCGGCCAATGGGAACCAGCCATGCAAGACTCCCACATAAACGTTCTCGAGCTGCAGGTTATCTTCAATGTTCTACGTCACTTCCTGCCACTCCTGACTAACAAGACAGATCTAGTTCGGTCAGACATTGCTAGGGCTGTTGCCTACATCAACCGCAAAGGGGGCATTCGCTCACGGAACCTTTGCTTCCTGGCCTGGGATCTACTTCAGTGGTCCACCCGTCATTCTGTCCTGGTTCTTGCCGAGCACATCCCCGGGTTACAGAACAATCTGGCCGATGTTCTCTCCCGGGGCAAGGTCTGCCCGACAGAATGGACTCTTCAGCCAGAGGTGGTCTGTGCTCTTTTTCAAGTAATCGACAGACAGCACGTAGGCCTTTTTGCCTCTAATCTGAATGCTCAACTCCCAACATTCTGCACTCGATTCCCGCATTCTCAGGCTTGGGCGACCGATGCTCTGTGCATCTCATGGGAAGGTCTCCTAGCCTACGCTTTTCCCCCCATTTTGCTGATCCCAAGGGTCTTTTCAAAGATAGAGAAAGAACATTGCCAAATTCTTCTCATCGCTCCTTTCTGGCCGAGGCAGCCATGGTTTTCCCACTTCGTGAGGCTGTTAGTTGACATTCCCCTGTTGTTCCCTCAGTGTCATGACCTGCTTTTCCAACCTGGCTCTCGCCAGCCCCCCCTTTCGAAACGGCGGGACAAGCTAGCCTTCTTCATTTGGGTATGATGCTGGCCTTCCTGTTAGCCGTCATTACTGCTTGTCAAGGCTGCAAAATTAAAGCACTATCCATTGCTGATGGTCATACCCCCTCAACAATGATTTTAGACAGATGACAACTTTTATAGTGATCCAACCCAGGAAAAAAGGTTCTAAAAGTCGATTGTAAACTTGGTCAATGACAAGAACATTTGTATTTTCAGTATAGTATGTTTTCAGTTATATATAAGCCTAGTGTGACATACCGGTAAATGATCTCCATCATTAAACTACATACATCTTTAATGACCCCTAACTGAAAACCAGTGGCATATAACAGGATATGTTATGGGCCTTTCACAGAATTCTCAGCATTGTGAAATGCCTAACAGCACATGTGCTGGCATCAATCTGTGAAGTTGCCAAATTCCCATGGAAATGTGGAGTGCTGTGTCCTGGTGGTTAAGAGCATTGGATTCATAGTTGACGTTAAAGCCACAGGTTGCAGGTTTGAATCCAGCCCGGGGTCATGGTGCATGTGCCCTTGGGTAAGGCACTTTATTAGTCACTCCTTGCTTTTCCCCATCCAGGAATAAATTGGTAGAGGTGGTTATTGTGACAGATTTAGCTGCTTTGCGTTAAAATAGCTGCATCGCGCTGTATACTCCCTAGGGAGCCGAGATGGTATTGGGATTGTTTCATGGGCCAATGAGCAGAGGTAATAATAGAAAGCACTTTGATCTTAGTGAAACGTGTAACGGGGGAAAAATGGCACACTTTAGATGAGAATAGAAAAATAAAGAAGAGACTTGAAAAAAATAAAACACTTGGGGAACTCGCAAAAAAAACTTTCAAAACGATCAAAAGGGAGAAGTCGCAAGAAGTCTAAAAGAATAGGGATACGGAAGCTGAAACTTGATTCTAACAACAAAATCTTTTATTTCTTGTAAGAAATATCCCCCCAAAAAGGAATGCAACTGGAGAACTAAAAAAACAGGACTAGGTCGAAAATCAGAGAATTGTAGAAACCAAACCTAAAATGTAGGAGAAATATGACCAAGACCAAAATTAAATTTAGAAATTAGACCAATCCTAGACCAAAGTAAATCCGCAACAGAATCAAGGTAAGGCTTAACCAATCTAAAACAAGACCAACCCAAACTAAAAAGAAAAAAAAACCAAGAACCAATAAAACCAACAAAACCAACACAGCACCTAAGAAAAGTTACAGATCAATTCAACTCAAGCGTTAACTACCAAGTCCACCACAGGTCTGAGCTTTCAGGGCAGAACTTGACTGGCATTTAATAGGTGTGTTACTTCACCGACTGCCAACCTGCTTACTGAGACTTGGGCTCAAAGCATGCCCACAGTGCCTGGTCCAGTTGCATGAGTCATCATCAAGTAAACAATTATGAGGGGCACAATGCAACTTGGGATGGGTAGACTAGGAGGTGCTACTCCTATACAGTACGTGGACATTTGCATTTAGTACAAAGGAAATAAACTAAGTTAAATCTGCCCCTGCTACAAAACGAATTATATAAAAACCTGTTGTTATTAAAATAAAACATTTCTAAGGGCAATTTCAGGGTCTACTAAATTCTTAATGTGTTGAAAATATAACAATCTTGGTTTATGGTAACTTCAAGAGCAGGTGGTACAGCCATCATACTGCGAGGGATCAAGATGTTCACAGTGTGTACTCTACCTGATGAAATAAGTCACATTACCAGTTCCCAATCAATGAAACTTTCGCATATAAAGGTCAATTCATATTTCATGTAAATTTGTAAACCAAGTGAATTCATTAGTGTATTGACAGATGTCAAAGTGGAACTGTTAACCACTTCCTGCCGCAGACTCCAGAGTCGGAGACTATGGTTTATATACGTGGCCGGGGTCTCCGAACTCGGACAAAGGAAACAGGGCCCTGTAACAAAAGACCGTACTCTGAACAAAGACCAGGCTGCTGGGCATTACCGACATTTTTCACTCTCGAAAGGGTGATAATCCAGCCTTGTTTTGAAACCGTATACCAGGGTTTGGGGCATTGAGAGCGAGCGGATTATCACCGGGTACAAAAGCACTCCACCACCACAGGGATGAGCCACACAGCACCGCTGCATGCTAATCTGGCCCCTATTGAAAAGAGGTCAGCAGTACACTGAGCCAGGTTCATGAACAAAAGACAGTAATATAACACCGCACAATCTGGGCTCTGTTTACAAGGCTGCTGGCCTGGCTGAAATACTCGGGCGTCAGTGAAGGTCACCTGTCAACTTAGAGTAGTGCCTAAAGATTACTTCGTGCTGCTATAAACAACCATTAAATGAAATGATGAATTTTTGAAGGATTTTGAAAACGGAAAAAATGATGCCGGCCCAGCATCATCAACATTGGGAAATGCTCCGGCATGAAATGGTTAAAGTAAACTTCACTTTCTACCATAAGTTTCCAAAACACTGTAAATATAGAGAAATTATAGTAGACATTCAGTTCGAATCTGTTCGCAAAGAATTATTGTGTAGGGTTCACTGACTTTTTTATGTGGATGGGGTATTGAACTTTGCTGAAAGATAATTCTCTTTACCTGATTGAATCCTAGGTTGACCTGAATGACCCAGAGGCCATGAGAATGCACATCCTACAACAAAAGGAGCAACTAACTAACCTAAACAAACAGCTGACCACAAGCATGACATCTCTACGAAGCGACCTGAGTCTTGTTATCCGTACCAAAAGGCAATCTCGATCATCTACTGAGTCTGCTGATCACAAGGAGCAGATCAGATTGGGAGAGAACACACCAAGCAATCAGATGCAGCCACAGATTGCATGGGGCCGGTAATCTCCAGACAAGGAGTGCATGGTCTTCTTTTTCCTCCATTTTCTCATGTGTAACAGTGAGTATACATATTAGTGAGGGCCATAACCAAATACATGTATTCACAACTCCAACGAGCTCATGTTTTAAATTCTATTTGTGAATAATGGATTCACCTTATTTCACTGTTTTCCCAGTTACATTAATACATTGAAAACAATTCCCTGGAACGATACCTTAATCTCTGAACATTTTTGAGCTTAATTTATCATTTGGATTTCATTCAAGCAGCAGTTTACTTCAAATTTGTGGCATTTTGAGTTGTCCTAATTGCAGGAAATTCATCTCATGTAGTGATTGACATTGTATTGAAAAGGTGATTTCATTTTCTGTTCATTTATGTTAGAGTCTTGGTCATACATTTCATTTCTGGCAAAAGGAAGTTCCAAAATGTGTCCAGTAACATGTATTTGTAAGTGTTGAGGTTAATATTTCTTTCCTAAATATACAGAAATGTTATCTATTTATAACAAATTTCTTTGATGTGTTTAAATAAACATGAAGCACAGGAATAGACATTACACAATCTTTTCTTTTTATGTAAATAAAGAGCCAAACACAAATAGAGTGTTTTATATTTGAGATCATTTCATTGCCTAAAAGCATGAGAATTAGCAATTAAGATCAAGCAATTGGTTGTGTACACAATAAATAATCCTTTCTTTGTATTCATCAATAAAAGAACATGGTTAGGGAAATATGTATATAATCTTTTTTTCACTTTTCTTTGAGTTATGTAACCATGTACAGTATTGGCTTCAGTCTTTTCCTTAGATGTTCCTTTACAGAGAGTGACGTGAAAATGTCTAAATCCCCAGCCCTATATATGGCCTCATGCCAAGAAGGCACTATCTGAATATTAATGATCGGTGTGCTTAAGTGAATAGGAAAAGCCAACTTGCTTTTTCAGTACAACACTGAGCCTGCCACAGGAGGTTAATTTATCGCAATGACAAGTTAGAATGCTACAAATTTGAATCATACTGTGTGCACCTTAAATGAAATGTAATTGTGAGTTTTGGAAATCACAATTAGGAATTAAGCTTGACAATGTTGGGGGACGAATTAAAGTGTCATTCTAGGAAATTTGTGATATACGTGTTAACTGGAAGAAAACTATAATAACCAAGTTTCATTGATGACCAAGCTTACAATGAACATACGGACATCTTTAAACACCTAGTTTTGTTCTTCAAGAAAATGTGGTCTTCTTATTACATGGGATACAAAGACTAAAAATGGATTAGATTGAATTGGAATTTTCGTGCATTAATTTATCACAGAAAAAGTATAAAAGATGGAGACTGTTTTAGGTGCAGTTTGGGCTAGGGTCATCTGCAGTGGTCATCTGCTGTGGCACAGCTAGGGTGCCTTTTAAATTTGTGGGGGGGGGGACTTGTGGGGCTTTGTTGGGGGGCTCTCAGTGGGTCCAGTCACACTGAGTGACCAAGGAAGACTATCACCAGATGTTTTCTATTTTATGTAAGGAGGCAAACAAGAACAGGCCTCGATTGAAGGGGGACCATGCCCCCCTTACACCACTGGTTCTCTGTAGCGAATTTTCACAGTGTATTTTCTGTGCATTTTTTCTGTGCAAATTTAAAGGAGTGTCCAAGATCAATGCATGCAGTGTAAATGTGCCAGTATGCCTTCTCTTGTTAAGGGGCGATCCTTCTTGGAAAGAGGGAACCAAAGATAAAAATTTGTCCCAGTAATGTTTGGGGTCTGAGTAATGTACATTTATTTATAAATACACATAAATACATTTATTTGAAAGTGTGAATAGTCCTGCCCTAACCTAGTAACAAGTGTGTGTGTGCTGAAAATATGGTGCCTTGTGAAGACAAAGGACAAATGTCTCCACAAGGATTTAAAGAAATTGGTTTTTGGAAATACAGTAACTTGAAAAGGAGAAATTTTTAATGTGTAATTATCCGTAGCGTTTTGAATTATTTTTATATAGGGACATTCAGTTGAAATTTCAACCCACGAAAGTAACTCTGGTTCATATGGGAGCATTTTGAAAACAGCATTTCACACCCAAATGTTTTAGGACACACACCCACAAAGTGATGTCTCCACAAGGATACAAATTTCGGAACGTGTGTGTGTGTGAAGTGGGTTTTCACAACACTAATATGGAGCTGTACCAGTAACTTCAATTTATTTTGAAATGACATAGATATTTCTGTTCAAAATCAGTGCAAAAACCTCTGCATGCAAGTAAATCTTTGTAGATACTCTATATGTATGAAGTCAGTGTTCCAATGCTTGAATGGTTAATCGCCATCCACTATTACACATGTAGGCTATTTTCACAAGTGCTGATTACATTTTTTTTCTGAAAACTATTCAAAAACATGTAATACAGCATCAATGCAATTGGTAATGTAACATGTATGGGTACAGTTGGTGAAATGACTTATCTTGACCATCACTTTCATGTACACCTCACTGGTATATTGAATCTATGGAAATTGCTTTATTCACAGAGGGATGAGACAGAACTTAACTGTACTCAGTAAAGTAAGTTACTCAAGTGCCAAATTAAGAGCTTTAGAGTAGTCAAGATGTATGCAGACTTCAACAGTTAAAGTAATGGTAATGCATATTTTGAAAGTTATATAGATTAATGGTTAGAAGATGCACCAATACAGAAATATGGTATTGCACTAGACGTCGACATGGTGTGGTAATTGACAGGAAGGACCAGTTACCTAATGAACTCAATCCATGTACATGTACATGTTTGATCAGATGGCAAATTCTACACTCTCCTGTGTTCACATACCCCTGCCCAGCTTACATATGCAAATTTCCCATGTGCCTATTACAGTTCACTAAAAAGACTTGATTATGCATTCTGCCCCTCGACCCTCCACAATGCACTGTGGTCCCGCCACCATGTTTGTCCTTCTTTTCTCAGTGCCTATCATTTACGGACATGTCTTTGTGGCATTTTTGGAGTTTCCAGTTCCGTAACCTTTCACATTTGTGATTTAACTTGATTCCTATTTATGAATAAAGTGTGATTCTTTATCTATTGATAAGAGTGCTTATTTTCTTCTTTTTTTTGTATTTTTTGTTCTTTCTGCCCCTTTTTTCTGTGCATTATATAAAGGTTTGGGTGTGACCTACCAAGTACCATGGTATGTGTTGTGTATAGCCGTTGAACAGGGCTCATAGGCAGCCCTTTGTTCTCAATGCGGTACATGCGTTTGATTAATATTGGCCCAACGCTGGATGGGTCTGGCCGTGGAGCAGGGCTTGGCGGACTGCCCTGCTCCTTTGGGGTGCAGTTTTGCCTTATCCCCGATTAACGGCCACACCAGGGAGAGACCTAGTGGAATGAATGGGCTGGGTTGAGCAAGCAGTTGCTGCAACACTACCCCGGACCCTTATCTACATTGATCGGGTTGAGCGAGCAGTTGCTGCAACATTACCCTTGATCACTGATGACTACTCAGTACAACTACTGACCGGGCTGAGCGTGCTGTGCCACAATACTACCCGTGGTCATTGACATCCATTCCACATATCTACAGATTGTATTGAGTGTGCTATGCCGTAACAGTACCCTTGATCACGGTTGACCAGAGCATAAAGAGCTGTTCTTTTCTCTGTGCTGCAGGTACTGGGCATCGCTACCTACCCCATCCCCGAGCGACCCTTCCGACCGTTGGTCCACCATCTGCCCCGATTCCCTCACTGGCTTCTGCTCGCCGGATCGTGCCGACTCAGTCTGTTTGGCGCTGCACATGGGAGGGGGTAAACTTACTCCTTCACCCCAGTTTCCGCACTCTGAAGTCCTCTGGCGGTCTCCCTACTACCAGTGCCTACTGTGGGGGATGTGTATTCATCGGTATGGCTCACCAGTCTACACACTGGGATGGCCCCACACCTCCCGGGCCAGCTACAACAACCGTCACATGCCATGAACTACAGCTGTCACACGAACTTCACAGTGGGTCACTCAGGCGTGACTTGGAAGTTACAACGCCTCAGGTTGATGCCCCATTGTTCCCAGGGGGCGGCCCATTCAGAGGTGCCATGTAACTATGCGGGCTCTTCGCCGACCACTTTTCGGGCTACAGAACTGCATCATCGCCGTGGTTCTCAAATGCCACTCATCGCTGTAGCTTCTGCCTACCCGCTAGGACTATTTGACCAGGGTGCTTCCGTCACAGCTCCCCGGCGGCTCAGCCTGCTTCAACCTATCACGCCCTGTATTCCAGACATGCTGTTGACGCCCGAGGTTTTTAGGTTCTTCCTTTAGGTTCTGTGGCCGGATCACCGCGCATCAGAAACGTAAACACTCATTATTTCTGTGGGATCCAGATGCAAGAAATCTCGCTCTGCACCTAGGTAAGATTTCTTCATCAGGCAGGATGACGGTGATCCGCTCTCTCGGAGACGCTGCCCACTTTTGCCAGCCACCTTGAGTCAGTCTCCACTCCTCATGCAGGCAACTGCCCCGGACCCAGATGCCCTTTGTGAGAATCCCCTTCCGGATTTGTAGCAGACTCCGCTTCCGACTTGACATCCAGTTTCATCTGCGGCTTCACATCCCACTCCGTTGGTTTGTCTAATACACGACGGCCTCCATTCATTTTACACATGTACTTTTTGAATTGATTTTGTGCTTAATAATTTCATTAATAATAATAATTCAACTTATCCGGGCTCTACTTACAACTAATGCCTGGGGGCGTCTGCTTTTTGTATTAGATACAGCTGGTAACATTTCCCATTCGGGCCTATGCCTCTACCCCGATCTGTCTAGTGTGCGGGAACTACATGTACACTCTACCGGGCCGCCTTAGGTCATTTGCTCATATGGTTCCTGGTGAATGTGAGGCTGGGTCGCACATACTAAATGCTGACCGCAGCTCGAACAGTTGCTCATAGGCCTATCGCTACAATACGCCTCAGACCGTCGGCTAGCACCCGGAATGATGATGTAAAACAGAGAAATGTGCTCTCCAGGTGTCGCTCCACCATTTTATTGAGCTGTCCCGGTGAATAAAGCGCGATACAATCAGCCAACCATGTGTGTTTTATTCTGACCATCGGTCTTCTGCTCATAATGTGTGCGGTGGATGTCATCACCCTACCCGCAAACCTATCGAGCCCTCCAATGTCTGAAACTTCGTCATCGGAGGCACTTGGGCATGTAAAATCAACCACGATCTCCAGACAGGCTCCCCTCTATCTTTGACCGGTGATCACGCCATTCAATTCAGTATCCACGTCTCGGGCGTCCTAATTCACTGAACTTCACACCGTCATGAATTTTACATGCTCCTTTCGTCTAATAATTCCAGACTCTCCATATATTCTTCCGCTCAGCCTGGCCACGCCCCACATTGCTTTTGGGGCACGAGTTCAAGGTCCGTTGCAACTGTGACACACTCTGAGGACAAACACATCAAGATGTTGGAACTTCAAGTGGTGTTCAACGCTCTTCGCCACTTTCGACAACACCTAGTAAGTCATTCTGTTCGAGTCTAGAGCAACAACTCCGCGACATCAATCATCAGGGTGGCACTCGCTCTCGCCAACTCTGCTACCTTGCGTGGCAGCTCTTCATGTGGACATCAAGGCATCACCCTCCAAGTCGAACCAGCAACTACATTGCAGACGCACTCTCTCAGGGTGCCGTCAGACCGACGGAGTGGACTCTTCATCCAAACGTGGTCAGCCAGATCTTCGTAGAGATCAAGCATCTTCATATCACATCCACCGACAATGCCCATCTCCGGACGTTCTGCTCCAGGTTCTCTCACCCACGGGCCCTACAGATTGACTGGTCAGGCCTTCTGGTGTACACCTTTCCTCCTATCTCCCTCATCCCGTGGGTCCTGTCCAAAATAGAACAGGAGCCATGTTGGATCCTTCTCGTCGCCCTGTTCTGGCCTTGGTAACCGTGGTTTTCAAGACTGACAAGACTCCTTGTATGACGTTTGTTGATCCTCCCAGCCAGGGAGGACATCCTCCATCAGCCCAAGTCGGGGATCCTCCACCCAGTATCGGAGGGTCTTCTCTTGACGTGCTGGACGTTGTCCAATGATCCTTGAGAGCGTTGGGCCTTTCTGCAGATGCTGCATCCACGGCAGCCAGTGGTCGATAACTGTCCACTTGCAAGATTTACAACAACCGCCTACATTATTTTACTAGACAGTGTGACGACCACAATGTTTTTCTGACTGAAGCTCCTGTGAGCTCGGTCACGGACTTCCTCATGTACCTGTTCCACTCAGGCCTCCAGGTTGCCACCATCCGCAACTATCAGTTGCTCACTCAGGCTTTACCAATGGGGCGACTCTCTTTGACAATACTGCAGTCCACCATCTTCTTTGAGGAATGTTTGTCAAGCATCCCCACGTGAAATGCCTCTTCTTATCCGGGGATCTCGGAAACGTTCTACGTGTTCTTGCAGGTCCCCCATCGATCTGTTGGCTGATGTGTCTGACCTCCATCTCAGCATCAAGCTGGCTTTCTTTTTTGTGGTCTTCACATCAAGATGAGGTAGCAAGCTACATGCCCTACTGATGGTCACATCCGCTGGAAGCATCACAGGATTCATCTCATCCCAACCATTGGGTTCTTGTCTAAAAACCAGCAGCCTACTTTTCGACCCCCCGACATATTCGTTCCCAATATACCTCACTTGCAGGAGACGACACTGACAAGAAATGGTGTCTGGTTCGGACTCTCAAGTGGTATCTTGCCAGAACCAAACGTCGCCGGGAATCTGATTCCCAACTTTTTGTCACCATGACGAAACTCTTTCACCCAGCGTCTAAGGACGTTATTGCCCGATGGACGGTCTTGGCCATCATCTTCGCTATTCAAGACTGGCCGGCATATCATGATGAGATGACTCAGGCTTAATTACGTCAGGGCCCACGATGTTCGCGGCGCCTCTACATCTTGGTCATACTTCAGAGGGTTCCTCTTGTTGAAATCTGCCAAATGGCTTGTTGGAAATCTCCCTTCACCTTCACCGAATGCTACCTGAAGGATGTTCTGCGGAGCAAAACGGTCCATGGCAGAGCGACCCTGCACTCGGCAGTCCAGCGAACATCCAGCGCTGCTCTGAACAAGGCAGTTGACAGCTAGAATTAGTAGGGTTGCTGGGTGAGTGTCCACTCTTGCGACACCTGTCTCATGTTCTCCTAGTTATTACACTCCCGTCGCCGACCCACCTCAAGGGTACGGTGCCACTCTGCATATGTTATTGTAATAGGCACATGGGAAATTTGCATATGTAGCCTGGGCAGGGGTAACTGTCACTAGGAGACCAGACCCACTCCATGTGGGGAAGGAGTTTGCAGTACATTCACTTGGAAAGATAGCCATTGCAAAAGACTTGACATCATACTTAAATGTTAAATGCTAGTTAATGACAGGTTTTCTTCTTTCTTTTTCTTTTTTTTGGCACATTCTTCAACCTTGCGATTTATTTCTAGTGCCCATAAAATATGTTAAGGGGCACAACTCTTGAATTTAGGCATCAGTATTTTCATTCTTTTCCCTCCTGAGTTCTTATGCTGAGCTGTTTTTCAACTGCTCAGGTAAAAATTGTGGCACATACAGATGTCAACCGGATTGCATGCAAAAGTCTCAGAGCGCATTTTCATCACCCGTGGCCATGTTTGTTTTTTTTGCCAGTTGTTTTGAAACAAAGGAATTACTAGTTAGGATTTTTGTACCCGTAACTCCTTTGTATGGTTGCACTCTCTAGCAAATCAGTTTACTCAAAGGTCTTTAATTCCTTTGTTCATTTGTAGTAGCAGTGTCAGCATGTAGGATCGTATTTCACACTTACATCCAACTAAGCAAAACACATTAAAATGTCAACTGCAGAAATAAAAAATAAAATTCTTAAATGAGTGTACTTTGCCTTCTGTGGAACAAATAAGGAAAATTATTTGTGTTTACATGTCATCTGGTGACAAGTGGCTAAAGAAGTGACTTTAATGATTTTGGACACATGCGCTGTGTATATATGTTGACTTTGATCTTATGCAGCATCCTTGTATAATAAATTTTTTTATCAGTTTTTGCTACCATTTATATTCAGAGTTTTGTATGAATATGTGTATAAATTTGATAATGTCCAATTTATTATGCAAGATATATGTGTGTATATGTGTTACAAATGAAACCTAAATACATACTGAAGGTCGACAAACTTGCTCTTATATTTGATGTGAGGTGTGCTGAAGTAGTGCTCCATTCACAAACAATCCCTCTAACAGTGCAACAGAACAATCATAAGCCAAACTATTAGGTATGTGTGGATTGTGTCATAACGATTGGGCAGTGACTGTACCTGTACTGCAATAGAGCCTGAAAGTAAAAGGTCATGCCATGAGCTTCTGGAACCCTCACGCAGTCCTCCTGTGGGGGTTTTACATGGGGCCATCCTATCACGTTCCATAATTTTTTGAAGAATAATTCCCAACTGAAACCATCCCATGAAACACTCATGTTGAAATTTTGCCTTTGTCTTCCGCAAGTAATATATAGGAAAAGTCACCTGCAGATGGGTAAAAAACAAATTTTCTGAACGACCTTTCACTTCCAGCGATATCATACCTAGGTCTCCATGTTCATTCACATTTGTTTTCACTGCCCGTGCTTACGTGAAAATGAGATTGTACAATGTTGCAAAGATTTACCTATTTGCAGTCGATGGGTTCCAGATTCCGTTGAGTTGACATCACACAGTTGTTGTCAGCAAAGGTTAGATGAAAGATTAGAATCTTTCGTAATTGAAGGAGAATGTTGCTTTCAGTTTATTACTTATAAATTATAAGACTATGTAAATATTTTGATTTGTTTTTTATTTCGGCTTTACCGATGGACTACCGTAAACTTTCAAATCGCAAATGTTCATCTGCATACAAGACTGTCTCATTGCACTGTTGTTCATGTTCAGGTAATGTTTCAGTTTCTATAAATTGATATACTAGCAAATATTTTCCAAAGCCCCTTTTCCGAATTTGATTTTTTAAGAAGAAACTGAATGACCAAAATATTACAAATTCTAAAATCTCTGCACGTGATTTTTTTCTATCCAAGGGTTCCGGAAGTGCGCCATCAGGGATCAACTTTCAGGCTCTATTTAGTACATTACAAAATGTCGTCTTGTCTGTTGGATATGGTTCTCGGCTATATGACTGTTTAGAGCCTTGAAACTGTGTCAGGGATGGTAACCCAGCTTTTATCTGCAGAGGCTGAAAGACAGCTTTATGTCTCGACCCTATAACCATTGCTTTGCCCACAGGCACTTACCCCCTTGGATTGGCAGTGGAGAGGGTAGTTGAAATTTAAATTCTCTGCAGACCAGCAAACTTTCAGTTCATCAGTTGAAGGCCCTTCTGTCTTATCAGATTTTCAACCCAACCGTCACAAGGTTGTCCATATCAGCTCTTTGCATGCAGCAGGAGCCACTGTGATGACTCCAGCTAAGAACATGTCACACCAAACTACATGTACTATGTTGGACAAAAAGGTCCAGCAACCTGCAATGCATGTTTGTAAAACAGGCCAACACCGTGGCTGTTAATAATTACATTACGATGCATCTCTGCACTTTCAAACACACTCCTCCCTGCACCCCCACTTTTTTTTTTTCAATTCTTGGTTACACATATTTCTTAATGGTTTTTTCAAATACCATGATAGCAACAGCAATAAAATACTGTTATGAACATTTCTTTGGAGCAAGGTTCAGATAGAAACGGTTTCATCCCCATCATCAGCATTTAAAAAAAAAAAAAGTTATTGTGTGGAAAATGAACAGAACAACATGTTCCCCAATTGATGTGAAAAATCCAAAGTTGAATAAATTCACCGACCCTATTCCTCCTTGAATTTTCGGCAGGACACCCTAGTACTTGTAAATGCAACATCATACAATGAGCCAGTTGGGTATTTCAAAAAGGCAAGGTCATGTAGCAACAGAGTACTGTGCGAGTGGGAGCATGACCATGCTGGGAGGCTTCCCGCATGTATTGCTGTTCCCAAATGACCTCAGATACGCTTCATTTGAGGCAAGGGCTGTTTGAATACCAAAATTCCTAACTCTCAAAAGAAAAAAGATTAAATAAGACATCATATGTGGTGTTTAATCCTTTTAATATCAAATACTCCTATACAAGTAACATTTATTACAATGTACACTAAATATATGTACACACACGTTAATACTCAAATGTTCAAAGCAATGATTTACATCTGCTTAACTTAGCAGATGACTTTATGATTATTCAGTAAACCTGCAGTAGATGACTACATCTAGATGACTACATCTAGATGACTACATCTAGCAACAACTAAATACACTTCCTGGATCAAACATCAAAAAGTAACAGAAATTACATGTAAACAAGGTAGATTTTAATGTCCTTCCACTCAAATGACAGACCCATTCCCATGTACATGTATGTGCACCTATTAACACATAAATCAATTGTTTTTGCAATTGTTTCAGAGATGTGTCAAAAAGTAACCAGGCAAAAACTGTGCCACAAACAGAAACAGTTGCATGGGAATAACCAAAACAAGCACCCACCCACATGTTTAGCACTGAATCATTCAAATATAAACCTACAAGGCAACCTGATAGAAAATAAACATCAACTCTGATAATTATACATGTACATAGATTCCCGTGGTTCAATATGCAGAGAAAGAGCAAAGGAAATGTTGCAATCTATTTAAACAAGTAATTGCCAAATAAACAGTAAACACAAAGTGAATCTATGCTAACAAATGGATGTTCACTTTAAAGTCGTAGAATTATTTACAAATGAAGCACTTAATACCCCAATATTGTATCTTGTCCCTCAAAGACAAGAACTCAAAACATCCCTCGCTTTGAATATTCTAAAGAACTCACCCCATCACCAAACTAAACTAGTTGAATTTAAGTCCAACTGCAACAAAGTCCAACATGTGTATCTGTTCTCTTATTTCATGAAATTTTTGCGCCAACTTTAAGGAAAAAGCACTTAAACATTTGAGAACAGCATTCTTGTTTAAAAAAAAAAGGGGTCACTCTTGGATTTGAAATCATTGCATGATACCCCCTTAGTAATTCAAGTATACTTGAAAGTATCCTCTCCACATGAGGTGTGAGATTTCCTTAATTCATCATTCATTTAATGAAGCAACTATCATCCATGAAGAGTGTCTTCTGCCATGATCCTATCATGTTACCAATAAGGTGAGAACATCTCTAGCGAATAGGCACTGCACTGGCAAATGTACAGTCGCTTATACCCACAAGGTAATATCTAAAAACTGACAGGAACACAACATTTTCATACATAAACGCATCACAATAAAAGCATCCCTGCTTGGGACAAATCACTCATCTACACAACAAGCACAAGAGTACTAAGCTTTCCAAAAACTACATCTTGAACAGAAAGGATACAAAAATAAAGAAACTGTTCACTTGAGGTTAAGCTTTATGGAATTCTTGACCAGAGTGACTTGTGTAGGCATAGGTGACGACATGTCAGGCAATTCACCACTGGGCAGACGCTGAAGAAATAAAAAAAGAAATACCATAGACAGGCACTGGCTTCATTTACACACAAATATAGTCATACATGTATTCCCGACATGGGTACATGTACATGCAATTTGTGACACACTCTTTAAAAAAGCAAATCTTAAGTTAAGTATTACATGTACATTACCTGGTTTTAAATGAAATGAAACAGTTCTTGAGTACCACAGACTCAAGAGTCAAGTCACATTTCTCAGTACACTCATGTTGTACACTGCAAAGAATTCCAGCCCAATGTCCTCACTAAGGGCTTTGTGAGCAAACAAAAAGAAAATTCTGTTGCCTATGAACAAGAATATCCCTTGAGGCCATTGTAACACTGGTGCATTTGCATCTTGCCCATACATGTACATTGACACATAGGGAGTACACACAATTAATTTTATGCTAGGCACAAAATGGGACAAAGGGGTACTCCCCAACAAGTCCAATCCCTATACACACTCCAGCCTTATGTCACTTAACACACCCCCCCTTGATGTCTGAAAAGAATTCCTGAAATACCAGTATAACAATGGCCAACACAAAGGCGGGGGTGGGGTTTCTCTCTGTCACATAGTTTGCTTCATATGATTAATTTGGCCAGTCTGTAGGGTCTTTCATATGTTCTACACATAAAACGGTAAGTGCAATTAAGTCTAGCCTCTCCTTCGTCAACAGTGAGGGAGATTAAAGTGCATAATTATGTACTCATCTAGCCTTGTCCAAGGCAGTCTGGGCGCCTTTTTGTCGAGGGGAAATTATCGGGCCTCGTGCACGGGACCCAGGGCAAACAAGCCATGTTATTGCGACAAGCCCATGGAGCAAGCTATGTACATGTGTTCCGACACAGCGTACATGTACACCACAGTGTACATAATGCAATGTATTCATGTACATATACCAGTACACGCATGTGTGCATGTACATGTCATGCATGAATTGTAAAGAAGAAAGACCGCCTTGTACAAGTATCTGTAACTTCCAGGTTTTGATGTCTTTATTTTTGTGTCCAGTTTTGGATGATTTTAGGGGAGCCTCAGGATATTATGGCATGCTGTGTATGAATACAAATAATGTACTTAAAGCCAAACACATAAAACATACATTCAAAAATATGAATGATTCATTTTAGTGAGCCAATCACGAGCTCTTGAGTAACGTGATAAAATGTACATCATAGTAACATGGTGTCCAGTCACAAAACAATTACAAGGACACATGCTTGTAACTTTTTTGACTTATTATGCTTCCAGGTATTTCAATCAATTTTTGTGGGCAGTGGGGACCAAATCATGACAAAATATGGATGAAGAATTTGTGGGAGCCCTCAATACAGTACAAACTGAGAATTCAGAGACTTTCACCCACGATTACAGTCCATCATTGCTGGCTCCCCTTGCAGATGATACACTTATCTCTTTATTATACATGGCCAATGTCAGCCACAGAACACTAGAATGCAGCTTCCATAGTGGGTTGTATGCTCATTTCTGTAACAATTTTCACTGGCTTGGGACAAGACCATCAAGGTGTTGGATTATGGACTAGAGCTCAGGGCATGTACACATGTGCGCATAGTGAATATTCGCAAAGAACAACACATGCAAAAAGCATGCACGTTCACACACGCTGTGTGCAGGCTAGACTGTCGTGAATGGGTGCACGCACTGTAGGTTCACAGTAGCCTAGAGTTGCCCGACGCCTTGGTCAAGGTTAGTACTCATCCAGACAAAACTCAAGGCATGAGTGCTTTTGCAGCATGAGAGAATAATTCCTAACGGGCATTTTGCATGTCTGCAGTCCATGTTGTTGACAAATACTTCACCAATCAAAGCATTTATCTCCCAACTGACCTGTAATTCAAACTAATCTTCAGAGCTATCTTAGACATAGTGCAGTACATCATGCTTCACATGATCTGGAACCTTACTGGCATATTCCATTCTGCAACTCTTCACAAGAATATTTGGTATATATAAAGGAAAAAGCTTTACTCTGAGGCTGGCTTTAAACAATTAAACGTCAATGATAAGTGCTCGGTCTTACCTGTCGTATATCTAAAGTCATAGGTTGCAAACTATCCGTCTTTCCACTTTGTTGGCCATTTCGCTGAAAGAATCAAATGGCAGTTTTAAGGGTCTTTGATTTGCTGAAATTTGGTTTCAGGGCCTTAGATTTGGTAATTTGCTTTGAGGGCTTTTGATTTGGTAATTTGGTTTGAAGGCCTTTGATTTTGTGATTTGCTTTGAGGGCCTTGGATTTGGTGATTTGCTTGGAGGGCCTTTGAATTGCTAATTTGGTTTGAGGGGCCTTTGAATTGTTAGTTTTCGCTTTGTATACTGCGAATGCTTGACTTGGGGAAAATGTCTGACAAATCAGCATTGTTTCTCCATTTCAACATCTGTCTCTTTCAGCTAGTACTTTTAATATGCAGACTTTCCAAAAGGCAAATGTTCAATTTTTGTTTTTGCAAAGTGCATCACATTCTAACAAACCTTTTGATCTTCTGCCTTAACCCCTTGACGCCGGGACTTTTTTCTGAAAGCCGACTCCGAGAATTCCAGCCTCGCTTGGCCACAAAGGCCACCTGCTAAACCGCAAAACTCGGTTTGTGGCCCTGCGTGCTCTGCATGCTTTGATTTACGCAGTGAAAAGGCTCATTGTTCAGTGGCATGCGGCTCTATTCATGCTTCCACATGCCCGTTGTCTCTTTTTAAAGTAGGGACTATTGTGAAGCTGGTGATTATGATGCAAATTCGGCCTTTTCAATTCTTGGCAACACACAAAGGCCAATCACCATATATACAAGAGCCAGGGTATGCCTTCTTTCACCGTGTTCGCTCGAGCGTGGGCCAAGAATAATAGCTGAAAAGCGGGCTGTGGGATCTCAAGTTTTATGGCGGCACTTACCGCTTCCCGGTGCGAAGGGGTTAATGCATACCGGTGTTACTGTGGCTATGACCATGTATGAATCAAGTATTCTGTAAATAAGGTAGCTATAGCCCAAATCAATGATGTTCATTTCCACACGGGCTATAAATTTATTAACCTGGGGACCCCTAGAAGCCAGGCCAATAAAAACCTAAAAATTGATAGATTACAAAAGAAGGAAAAAACAAGCACTTCCTCTTGAATGACATTTAACACAAACAAAAGCTGGCTCAGCACATGCACAACATATACCCTTGGACTTCCGTATCGACCCTCTATAGGGCAGTATAGAACTGACACTCGTTCAAATGCCAACTAACAGCTCTTACTTGTAAAGAATGGTCTGCTGTAGTTGTCAACAGGGTATCTTCTGGTTGATTATCAGCTTTGGCTCTCTTGGGTGGTGATTGAATTGGTGAAGGTTCAGGAGACGATGGTCTTTTGATACTACCACTTCCCTCCTCTGGTGTACCTCTCCCTGAGTCAGTTGTGCTATCAATGGAATCTAGTGATGCTTCCTATTGTAGCAGAAATAAATTCTGGTTACACATAGGTTATCCACAGACAAGATCGTCACCCGGTTTGCCAATTACTCCTGTTTTCAAAACAAGCAGTAAGCTCTTCAGTAGTCTTCACTCCAGATTCATTCCTGAGGACATCTAAGAAGGTCAGCTTTGGCTCGTCCTCTTGATCCGAGTCAACATATAAGATGAATACATGTACATGTAAATGCATTTCCTATTAGCAATGTACAATATTTTAGAGTCCTGTTTTTCTTAAACACACCTTTATTAACCCCAACAGTACCGGGCGTTGTTTGGCTTAAGAGTATTCAGTACTACAAAATACTATGTAACACTCTGAGCCTGAAGGAGCCAGTACTACAAATTACTATTTCTGGATAGGTTTATTCCATTGTTACTCGTACTGAGAACAATGAAACCATGCATTCATAGTGCCACAGCACTGTATGGTACATAGTCTTCTCTATTGTATTTTATGGCTTCAGAGAATAATAATGCCATGTCCTCTTACAAGCGACAGGGCTGAGTACTACATTCTACTACTAAGTAGTCCTTTGTAGCATTCGAGACTGTTAGAATCAAAAATGAGA
Organism: Acanthaster planci; assembly: GCF_054643075.1. NCBI lineage: Eukaryota > Metazoa > Echinodermata > Asteroidea > Valvatida > Acanthasteridae > Acanthaster > Acanthaster planci. The sequence goes on along the minus strand of NC_141777.1, from coordinate 17,973,825 downwards.
AATTAAGGAGCATTTTACATTTACCACTTCCTGCCGGGGATTCCGGATCCGGACACGTATGCTTTATAAGCGTGGCCGGGGTCTCAGAACTCGGACAAAGGGAACAGGGACTTGTAACAAAAGACCATACTCGGAACAAAAGACCAGGCTGCTGGGAATTACCAACATTTTTTCACTCTCAAAAGTGGAGATAATCCAGCCTTGTTTTGAAACAGTATACCACGGTTTGGGGCATTTAGAGCGAGCGGATTACCACCGGGGACAAAAGCGCTCCACCACCGCAGTGATGAGCCACACAGCACTGCTGCATACTAATCTGGCCCCTATTGAAAAGAGGTCAGCAGTGCACTGAGCCAGGTTCGTGAACAAAAGAATATTACGTAACGCCATAAAATCTGGGCTCTTTTTACAAGGCTGCAGGCCTGGCTGACATACATGTACTCAGGCATCAATAGATTTCTCTGTCAGGCTAGAGTGGCACCAGACAGTCCTTCACGTGTTTGTAAGTGTCCAGTAAATGAAGATAGGATTTTTTAAAGAATTCTGAAAACGGAAAAAAATGATAAATATCACGGCCCAGCATCATCAACATTGATAACTGCCCCGGCAGGAAGTGGTTAATAATAATGAATGAATAATGAGAATTTATAATGTGCTGAAATCCGTCACAAGTGATGCTTGAGGCACAAAACATAAAGTAGAATACATCAAATACATTATAACAGTTATTGAAAAGGTCCTAACAAATATAGATACTTGAAAAGTATTTACCACAGGTCTGAAAACAAGAATGTTTTCAAGGCTGCTTTAAATTTTAACACTGTGATGACGGGAATTTCTTTCCGAAAGCTGACTCTAAGAATTCCAGCCTTGCTTGGCCACAAAGGCCACCTGCCAAACTGCAAATTCTCGGTTTGTGGCCCCGCGTACTCTGCACGCTTTGAATTACACAGTGAAAAGGTGATTGTTCGGTGGCATGTAGCTCTACTCACGCTTCCACATTCCCATTGCCTCTTTTCAAAGTGGGGACTGTTGTGAAGCTGATGATTATGATGCAAATTCGGTCTTTTCATTTCTGGGCTACACACAAAGGCAATCATCATATATACAAGAGCCGGAGTATGCCTTCTTTCACTGTGTTCGCTCGAGCGTGGGCTGAGAATACTAGCTGAAAAGCAGGCTGAGGATCTCAATTTGGAGCAGCTTAAATGCCATGCGGCCTGTGTGCCAAAAATTACGGTTAGTGCAATATATGCCTTTCCCCATTACCGACGGGATATATTTTTTTACAGCCATTAGCAACTGGCATGAAAGAAGACCTACATGCAAAGGCTCACAGGGAGATTTCAAATAGGTCTCTACAGCTAACATGCACCATTCAGGGTTGTAATAATTTGGCATTTGACATAAGAGTAAATCTTGTGAGATGAATGGTACCCATATATTCACAGAATGTAGACAGTTGTACAAGGAACATGTGTTAAATGCTATTTGGTGCAGACATTTCAACCAATCCAATTGATGAAAGAATATAACACTTACAAAACTTTTGCTTGCATTTATCGATGCTTGAGATGATTCTGGAGACAACGGTTCCTTGAAGAGTGTGCCATCATCTACTGAGGGACTTATCTTTCCTTTGTTATGGCTACTGCTCAAAACCAAGGGTCCATCTGAGTTTTCCTGAAAATCACAGTGCAACATGAAGTTTAAACATTAATTCCATTAGTATATTTGAGTTAAATATATGCATTATTTCTGCACCTTTATAGTCTCTGAATTTTTTTATTTTGTGATAATTCTGAAGTGGACAGAGCCTTCACAAAAGAAAAACTCATTCAATAGTTCAAATCAATTGCAAGCTTGGACTAGCATTACCTGGTATATATTGATCAATGAGAGTCAGTATAGCTACATGCTTGTGCCTGTATGGTAGAATGCTACAAGCAAAGTCTTCTTGTGGAATCTTCTTGTATCATTTAATACTGGGGATAATTCTGAAGAAATGGGCCACTTACATGTACCATCTGAAAGGCTCTATGCTATAAACATAGCCAGATATCCTTATACTTTTAACAAAAAACAACGAAATTCCCATCTCTACGAGACTTTGTACAATGTGTTTCAATTTGCATTAGCATGAGTGTGAAGTGACAAATGAGGAAATCAGCTGATCTGAGGAAAATTTGCATACCTGCTTTCAGCTCAACGAACAGATAATGCCAAGTTTTTTGTTCCTGAAACCTTCTCCAACCAACTAGCGGCTTCATCAAGATAAATTTCATACAAAGTGTCATGAATCATAACCTCCTTTCTGTTTAAATTATTTTGGTTGCCAAATTCAATCACATTTTGATGGCTGCCACATCAATATTTATGAACAATTCCATTTACCACTTTAAATGGTAAAGACAGAGTATAGATGCAAGGTCCAAAAAACAAATGGTTCACAACCATCTGATGCATCATAAATGGTAAACCCTTTAAATGGTCGAATGGGAAGTAGCCAATGGTTCAGAGAAGCTAACAAATGGTTTGCAGTCAGGTGTGCCAGACACTTCATAGGTTCCTGTAAACAGACAGCTTATCAGATTACAAGGTACTGTGTCTACTGGGTTAGTCATTACAATGATGGCAGTAAGGATTAATGAAATTAAGCTGGTGCATGTATGTATTAACACTTGGATGCTTAAAGAGTTTGTTTGCATGAAGTAAGCAATATTATTACGACATATCTTTAAAACATTAAAGAAGGATAGCAGTGGTTGTCTTTTGTGACAAATCACATGAGTGTGCATGAGATCTGCCTAAAAAGAGCTGGACACTAATGGCATAAACCACGTCAGTATCCTGTCCCTACACTGCATTTTCTGATAATCTAAACTGCACTTTTGAAAGACTCTGGCCTTTACTTGGCTTACAAAAGTATGGACACTTGTGTTGGTTTTCTTGTGTGGCTAACAATGGCTTACCGCCAAAAAGATATGTACAATCTGACAGCACATGATGCACTGATCTTCTGTAAAGCGTATATAACACTAGTCCAAAACAAAACGTCCATCACTGTTTTCTGATTCTAGCCAGTGTCAGCTGAATTCATTTTTCACATGTTAGCGTTACATTTTCATTACTTTCAACTTCCATTCTGACACATTTAGAAGTCACAACTCTACACACTCTCCGACTGTGACACATGAAACAATGCCCACTGTTGTTATTCTACTAGTTTACATACTGCATGCACACGCTCACGAAACCATTTGATGCATGAGCACAGCAGGTCCCCTACTTTGGCTCTCTGAGTTTGCATGGGAACTGATGAAGCCAGCTCTGCACAAACTACAATTCTGTATACAACTATTTCAAAGGACACTGGTTATACAGTATCCAACTCTATGTGTAAATTAACTTGTTTCACATATGTTACAGCACATAGGCAATTGGAAAGCAGTATTTTCTGCGAGTTTTTGGTGCAATATGAAAGTTCCCTTGTTAAAAATATTGTTGTTCCAACCCACAAATAGCCAAGGCTGGGGACTTTTTCCCCAAATTTGAAAATGCCAGACTCCCAACAAATACCAGATGCCTGGTGTTATTTAAATGCTTACATGTACCTGAGACTGGTCACTGGATGCAGTTGATGCACCTGACAGCTGTGTATCTACTGGCTGGCCATTGCTATTTCCCACACAGGTGTCACTACTGCTCCCTGTTACTTCTAGTTCATTCTGTACTTGTACGGATGACTGCCCTCTAATAAGAGCTGGACTACTAGCAGATTTGGTTAGATGTGTTCTTGAATGGTTGTCACTGACTACACCATAGAGGAACTCCTCCTCTGTCATGTGGTCTGGTTTGACGATTGTGCGGGCTGTCTTATGATGTGGTGTGAGGGAATCTGTTCTGTCTTTCTGCTGAAGGTCTGCTGGTGCTGTGTTACTAGGAGAATCCTGGCTCTGCAAAGATTTCTTCTTGAATTTGAGGACTGTGTTGGGCAGGAATTGTGACAACTGTTTCCTGTATAATAAAGAATCATATTTACAAACTGTGAAATACATGTATGTATCTCGAGTAATCTAAAAACCAAACAGTTTATATCTGGGAGTGGATGCATGAAATGCTCCTATTTGTAATTAATAAAAAAAATCATTTATTATTGCAAAAGTAGCACCTCTACTTCAACCTTGAGAAAGAAATCAATCTTGAGAAAGAATCATACAATTAGCTTTCCATCTATTAATTGAATCAGGTAAGACCTAGCTAGTAAAATCATCCATGCATTAATGTCTGAGTGCCCACCAAGTCTGAAGCCTATCAGATTTAGTAAACTGCCACTGGTAGGAGAAAAACTTGTACAAACCCTATGAGAAAAAATTCAAAATTCAAAAAGAAATCACGTGATCCTTAGATGATTATCCAAACAAGTGCTAAGTTTGAAGTCGATCAGATTTAGTAGCTGCCAAAGTCGACTGGTGGAAGGAAATGGTTGAAAAAGAACTACAAAAATAAATAAAAAAATAATGAGGAAAGCATCAGCAGTTTCGGCAGACTTGCCGAAAAAGTTAAAAACACCAAGACAGAAATATGACAAAACAATTGTTGACTGCTGTGATGTACATGTAGGACATGACGTTTTGAACACCCTTGGGAGTGGCGATACGTCCCTGAAGTTTCCCGATGTCCTATCCCACATCACAGCAGTCAACTAACTATTAAATGTTACCCATACTTTTAATAGAAGTCACAATTTACTTCATGAAAATGCACGAGGGGTTTTTACTCATTTACAATCTCAATTCTTCAGATAATGCTTTAAAACAAAACGCGGAATGGGTTAAATGTTACCTACACTTTAATAGAAGTCACAATTTACTTTTTGAAAATGCACTAGAGGTTTTTATTCATTAACAATCTCAATTCTTCAGATAATGCTTTAAGACAAAACGCGGAATGGGTTAAATGTTACCTACACTTTAATAGAAGTCACAATTTACTTTTTGAAAATGCACTAGAGGTTTTTATTCATTAACAATCTCAATTCTTCAGATAATGCTTTAAAACAAAATGCGGAATTAATAATTCATGAGTCATCAAGCACATCCATGCCAAACCAGAAGAAATCATCAAGAGACTTTGGTATTTGGGAAAGTATATAGGAGGTGGCCAAAACAGCAAGACATCTTGAACATTGGATTGACATGAAACATTATTATACACATAGCTACCTCTTGACATAGTTGGCTTCTATCTTCATACCATCTTTCAGCATACCAATACTAATCGCTTGTCTGTGGACAGTGTCCACAAAGTTCTGGATGTCAAAGGTGAGGTCTACATTAGTAGAGGAATCAGTCTGCTGGAACTCCAAACCAATGAACCACAGGGAGGCAATAACATCTGTCCTGTAAATAAATTCAACCAGTTATTGCTTATCTGAAAAGATCAAATCGGCATTTCAAATTTGAAAACTTTTTCAGGCTGAATGAAATCAATTCAATCTGACGCAAGCCATTTATGCAAGTCAGCCTGCCTACATTGAGAACATTAATGGGAAAAGTTAATATTCCGGATGACCGGTCACAAGGCAAGGGTCCAGTTCTTTTAGGGTTAAATGTTTACTAGATATGTATTCCATGAACAAAGAATACCTACATGGATATCACTTCAGAGGCTGTGGCTACTAGAGGGTTGTAAATGAGCTACTTGTTACCAACACACATATTCCTACCCACCTTTGCTAAATTACAAAAATGTATCAGTGCTTGTGAGCACTGTAAGCATAGAATACCAGGAATAATTTGATGTTTGTGAACCAGTCTAGCCAGGGATCAGATTATCCTGGGTTTTTTGCTCTACAAAGAGTCAAACAATCTTGAGGACCCTACTCAATGGATGAAGCACAGAATTTTTCCTTAAGTTATAGGAGCAGCCTAAGCACATGTACTTGCCTATGTCCACAGAATGTACTTACTTCTCCTCCATTTGTTGGGGATCAAATGATTTAGGGTTTGCATGAGCCAACTTGATGTAGCTGTTTCTCTCAAGGTTTCCAACCAGAATCCTGATCTTAGACTCAACAAGACCCACCCTTGTTGGAAGGAAAACACACACACAATTTTAGCTGGGATGAAAACTGTTATGGGTCACTTTTCAAATAAATATACTGTAATACAGTTTCAAGTATGTTGTATTCCGAGTTCCCTCACAGAATATGACGTTATCTGACTTTTATTTGCAAAAGCTTGCGCTGCTTCAGCCAAATGAAGTCAAATGAGCTCATCATTTTTATGATGCATATGACTACAGCACACAATTCTTGAGTAATGTTGCAGCTGTCCACTCAAACTGATAGAACATTCACTGAGGCCAACTTTCACTGCATGACTGAACTGCATGTATTCCTATTCTCATTTCCTAAACAATTCAGTAAAATTCTATCATCCAGCAAACTTGACGACTTGATGTTAATGGGTTGATTTGTAGCAACAAATCCATACTACATACATGTAAACACACATCAAGGTCCTTACCTGACTCTGTATATTGCACTATTTTGAGGTTAAGAATAATGATTCAGAGCTGCTTAACCCACTGTGAATTCTAATGTGGTGCATGTGTGTCTGACATCAATTATAGACTCTAAACATGATATACCCACAAAACTGCTCATGGATATTATTTACTTGTCACTGTTCCTAGTAGTATTCAGGAACAAGTTTTTGTACTGTGTTTAGAACAATTTCTGCCACTGGCACTGCTGATACTTTACGCAATAAGCAAAAAGTGTAAACCACAGAACTAACTATCAGAGGTACAGTACAGGGTTATTCCATACAGTTGGGCAACACCTGGTTATTTGCCTACGGTCTGACGACTTTGAAGAATATCACATGGTTACTCAAATAATTAGCCAGTAAAATTTACATCATTAAAGGAACACATAGGGAGAGGTACATGTATGTTGTTGAACCATTTTGTTCATATTTGTGGAAACATTTTTACAGTGCAAGGAACAAAAAGTGGCATCCGGTTTAATGTGTAAAACCAGATTTTTGGTGACAAAATAAATGGGCATTTAAAAAACGAAGAAAGTGGGTTGAAAGTAACTGTAAACATTGTCATATTTTTTACATGTTTGCATCTACATTAACCCTTCACAGTTCACTCCTAGTTTATGTTAACTACCCTTCCTTCAAAAGTGAGCCCCTATTTTGTTTGAGGGTATGGACGTAACATGTATTTTCCATACACAAATGGATGTGTTACATCCAAAACAGGTGTTCGGTTTTTTTAGACCAAGAAATAATTGCTCACTTCATCACCACGGTTTGAAAACTACAACCCTGATGTACTTTTTCTCAACTTGCCATTCACTGCTCTATTTCAGTTCTAAAGAAATAGTTAGTTCTGGCCAGAACGCCAAGTGTGGTTTCCACAGCCATTCTGCTGCGTCCGCAGCCCTTGGTGTTCGGTAACACAGAAGTGTATGCCCCTTGTTGGAAATGGATTCTTCCATGCTTCAACAGCTCTTGCTTAGAATTTGCAAACAAAACATCACACGCCAGATGTCATCACGCATGTATTCTCCCACTTGCCAAACACAGAGGTTTCCACATGTTATGCCCGCAACGCAGTTACGCCCCACCCAAAGTTTGTCAGAAGGGACCCGTATCATTGATTTCAAAGAACAAGATTGTTGAAAGAATAAATCCTTAAAGTTAATAACATATGTAGTTTGCTCATGCTTGGTAAACTTTGATTATTTACAATAGAGCCTGAAAGTAAAAGGTCATGCCATGAGCTTCTGGAACCCTCACGCAGTCCTCCTGTGGGGGTTTTAAATTGGGCCGTCCAATCACGTTCGATAATTTTTTGAAGAATAATTCCTAACTAAAACCACCCCATGAAACACTCATGTTGGAATTTTACCATTGTCTTCCTAAAGTAATATTTAGGAAAGATGGGTAAAAGAGAATTTTCTCAACGACCTTTCACTTCCAGCGACATCGTACCTAGGTCTCCATGTTAATGCACGTTTGTTTTCACTGCCCGTGCTTACGTGAAAACAAGACTGTGCAACATTGCAAAGATTCACCTACTTGCAGTCGATGGGTTCCAGATTCTGTTGAGTTGACATCACGCAGTTGTTGTCGGCAAAGATTACATAAAAGATTAGAATTTTTCATAATTGACATAGAATATTGCTTTAAGTTTATCACTTTTTAATTATAAGACTGTGGGAAATATTTTGATCTGTTTTATAACGGCTTTTACCAACGGACTACCGTAAAATTTCAAACCGTAAATGTTCATCTGCATATGAGACTGCCTCATTGCACAGTTCTTCATGTATTTTAAATTTTTGGAAGTGATGGGTCAATTTTTGGCAAGATATTGGTCTTCCAGAACAGGTGATTTTTCAGTTTCTATAAATTGATACACTATTTTCCAAAGCACTTTTTCTGAGTTGGATTTTTTAAGAAGTAACCGAACAAAAAAAATTACAAATTCTAAAATCTCGGCACATTATTTTTTCTTTCCAAGGGTTCTGGAAGCAAGCCATCAGGGGTCAACTTTCAGGCCCTATTGATCTGAAAAACTCCAGATGGTTCCCAAGTTAGGTCCAGGTGATATTGCAATAACATTACCATTATGTTATAATAGGGGTGGTACCGCGAACCCCTTGGAGGAGCCACACTTGAAACTCGAACATAAACAGGTTTTGAGCATTTTCAAACCCAAAAATGTTAACCAGTTAAAGTTAAGCAATCATCCCATTTGCATTTGCACACTTCCGTGAAGGTATTATTATCACCACACTACTAATCAAATGGACAAAACACAGCTATTTATGCCTTTTGGTTCCAGGCCCAGACTCACTAGTAGATTTAACAGTATTCAACGATGTGTCGAAGAATCCTGACCAAAAGTTATCATCAGCATTACGTACCTGGATATAGAGTACTGACTCAGGTGCTGATAAGCCTATGTGTATGCCCAGAACTGCTCATCTAGGCTATCACCTGTCAGCATCCAATAAGACACATGGATTTAGATGGATACCTGCCTTGGAACCCAAGAGTAGTCACAACATCTCACAGCATTCTTCCACTCCCTACGTATACTGATATGCTATTTATTTGCTTGCCAGTTAATCTTCGACGTGACACCAGTCAATGCTTCCCTACCAAGTAGTTATCAACATGACCGATGCAGAATCACATACAGCGATGATACATTACACAAAATTAGACATAACGGTGAAGTCTACACTGTATCCACACAAGTTGGTCATAGAATCAATGAGCTCAAGTTTCGAAGACATACCCACTATGGAGGCAGAGCAGGGAAAACAGACGTAAGAGGATCATTGTGCACATTACCACAAAAGCAACCACCATTCATTCCATGAACCCCTATAATTGTGACAGTCGATTCAGAGTTTTAACCCTCACTCCTAGGGCTCCAGTAAATTCAAGCCCAACCAATACCCATCATGTCAGCGGCCTTCCATCCTTCTTCTTGACTAACGCCCAGTCATTGGTCAATAAACTGGATGAACTCGAAATCATTTTCTGCCAAGAATCAATCAATATTGGCATTGTCTCTGAGACTTGATTCAACCAAGATCTTGACAACATGACCACAGTCAAGGGTTACCAGCTCTTCTTCAAGAACCGAAATGGCATGAGGGGAGGGGTAACACTGTATGTAAAGTCTGACATCAAAACAAGGCAACTTGCTGATAGCACAGAGCCTGACGGGTTGGAATGTGTGTGGATCCTTGTCAAACCCAAGTGACTCCCTCAATTCATTCCTGTCATCGCAGTGTATAGAGTATATAACCCCCCCGAACTCACCACATCAGGACAAACTTGAAGTTCACCTGCAAGAGTCCATGGGCTTGTTGGCAACAAAGTACCCCGATATTGGTTTTGTTCTACTGAGAGACTTTAATAGAATGAACACCAAGGCTTGTTCTCTCAGGACCAGTTACTTGTTCTCAGAATCTCAACCAAATTACATTCCCTACCTGAAAAGAAATAACACTGGATTTGGTCATGCCAAATATTGACTGTTTTTATGATAATCCTTGTGTAATTAGCCTGATTGGAGAGAGTGACCATTCATGCATTGTTTGGAAACCTACAAGCCATCAGATTCACAAACTTGTCAATAAAAAAGGACCTATTTGGGGAATTCGGGAGATAGATTCAATCCCAGAATTGGAATAATGTTACTGATGCAAAGTCAACCTAAGAGAAAGCAGATACCTTCTACTTTTCTGTAAGCAATGCAATTGACTCATTCTTTCCAGAGACAACAATCAGAATTCACGGTAATGATAAACCATGGATCGATCAAAAAATCAAATCCTTGATCAAGTCTCGTAAAAGTGCATTTTTTAAAGGTGAAACTAAGAAATTCATACCCTTCATAACCAGGTTACAACTGAAATAACTAAGTGTAAGGTCAATTATTATGCTAATAGGGTGTGCAGATTACAGTTGACTGACTCTAGAAAATGGCATCAACAAATACACCTGATGACAAGGAATGACACGCCTGAGTTAATCTTATCCATCCCAGGTATTGCTGATTTCATCAATGATACTTTAATTTGGGTGTCCTCTCACGTTTCATCGCTTGATTTGGGCATGCTGGGAACTATTTTACCAGCTGACTGTCCCCCTTCAAAACTTAATCCATGTTTACGCAAGGCTGAGGAAAGTTAAACCTGGTAATCAAGTGGCCCTGATGGTATTTCTCCTAAAATCATCAAAGAGTTTCATGAGTCTAGCACTCCTATTTGCGACATTTTAAATTCTTCATACAATGAGGGTGTAGTCCCACAACAGTGGAAGAAAGCCATAGTAGTACCAATACCAAAATCTAATCCACCTGATGCCAATAAACTGCGCCCCATTTTACTGATGGTTTTGCCAAAATTGCAGAGAGTTTTATTACTGGATGGGTTCTGCAAGGCAATAGCAGTAAGATAGACCTTCACCAATTTCGTAATATTAAGGGTATCAGTACTCTAGTTAGTCTGCTTCATTTCCTGCATCAAGGTGCTGACAAAGTGGGCAACGTTGGCACAATGGTTTTGATGGACTTTTCCCAAGCATTTGACATGGTGGACCACAGACTAATGATTGAAAAGTTCATTCACTTGGGAGTCCAAAGATCCACTGTCCCTTGGTTGTGCCACTTTCTCAGCAACTGTGTGTTCAACATAATCAGACATGGTCTACATACAAAACACTGACTGGTGGCCTCCCACAAGAAACTAAGCTGGGACGTATTGGGTTTCAGGTTACCATTAATAATGCTGCTGTCAATGTCCCTAATAATATAAATTGTTGGAAATATGTAGATGACTTAACACAAGCGGAAAATTGTTCTCATCTGTATAACAGTCAACTTCAGAAGATTCTTGACCAATTTAGTCAATGGACTGACAACAAACTTCAACTAAATCCAACCAAATGTCAGGCCCTCCAGATTTGCTTCAAACATGAGGCTCCTGCTCTTCAGATCAAGGAATGCCCCCTTCAGTATGTAGATCAGTACCCAGTCTTCTCAATTAGAAAACTTACAAAGACGAGTATGTCGCATAATTTCAGGCGATGGATTTACCTCATATAGGGATGCACTTGACTGCAAACTCTATATTATACATCATGTATTTATGCGTGGTCACTGACCTTCTGGGTTTCCCTTACTTTTGGAGTATAATGAGGAATGTCTGTTTCTTTCTGTGCTATTTGCGTGTTGTTCTTTTTAAGTAATTTTTAATAAGTGTTCCACGGTTTTAATAACTCAGTTTTGATGATAATGTATTGTAGTGTGTTTTTTCTTATTGTAATGGTTACTTTTGTCGATGAATGTTGCTTTTGTAATGATTAAGATATAATTTAACTGTGTTTTTCACTGTAATTTGGCCTTTGGCCACAAGAATGAGAAAACTGAAACAAAACTAAACTAAATCTAAACTCACAAAAAATGGTAATGTCCAAGTATTTTCACCCCCCCCCGTCAAAAATGATATAGTCTTTTTGCGAATATGCCTAGTTCCACATATCCCTCGAAGATTAGCGATAGAGCGATTCCGCACTGTGGGAATCCATGCTAGTGAACAGAACATATTGCGTGCAGCCAAGCTGGCCATGGTTTCCCTGTTCATGCCCCACACGGGACAGGATTTTGGCAACATTCCAGCTGGGAAATTGTAAATAAAGGAGCCAAATGTTTTTGCACTATTTGCAATGAAATCTTGCATGATTTTTTCATTGTATTTTGAATACAATCAGGGATAAACATGGTAAAGATCAACACAAATATTGCCACCCACATGGCTGTATATGGCCACAAAGATTGCACTTCGTTTTTAACCCGACTGTGCCAACCAAATACAGGATAACGCTCAGCCTGACCACACCATTCCTGATCTGGAAAATTCTCTCAACATGAGTACACATACCTACATGTACCCTGACATTCATTCTTGTGGTATATTCTAGGCCTGTGCCGGGTACCCGCCCGTCGATTTCAAAACCCGGTTCCATTTTTCCGGGCCGGGTACCCGTAAAAAAGTGAATAAATTAGGAACAAACATTCATGCATAAAATGTCTGTGAAATTTCTTACTGAAGGACAGACTTCATGGAAAACCACCGTGCCGATGAAAACCCGGTCCCGCGGTCATACATGAAACTTTAATTTGGAGATCGACAGCTAAGTTTGTTACCCACTCCGCCCATTGCACCGCAAGTCGTTTTCCTCGTTCCGGAATTTCCTAGTTCACAAGAGCGAAAAAACCACTAAAATTCACGGGCGATAGGTCACTCGCAACGTGTGATTTTAAATATTTCTTTAAATTGAATAGTCATATAAACTTTTGCATCTAATGTCCGCTTAATCCAAATGACTTTTTTAAAGTTTCCGTTTTTGTTAATTTAGCGAAAACTGCAAGCTTTTCCCCCACTCTCGGATCGCGCGGCGTCACCACGCAAAGTCGTTGCGAACTCAACTACACGGGCGCAGCAGAAATGTATGTGACGTAATGGGTTCGTCAACTGTGCGGCGCGGGGAGGATAACGTACCTTGATAGCTCACTCTACAGTTTAAAAGTCGAGTCAAACCGTACGCAATTTCTACCTTTTTAATTCATTAGAATTCTTATTTTTCATCTAATTTTCTCAAAATTAAAAGATTCTCTATTAGAAAAGCAACTTTTTACAATGGTTTTGGCTGAAAATGGATTTTTCGTGTGGTTACTTTTCATTTGTGAAGACGTTTTTGTCTCGATCCTAAACCGATCCAGAACTAGGAAAGGTGTCATCATCACTTTCGTCGATCGATCCTGTGAATCTAAATATAAAAGCTTTGATTTTGAAAAAAAATTGAAGTATATCCAAAACACAAAGTTGACTTCTGACCATATTTCACTCGAATTTGAGGATTTTTTAGCTGCAGTCTTACTGAATAATTTTCGCGATCCGGAACTAGGAAAATGACTGTACCAAACCTATATGAACAAGAGACCGAAGGAGTTTTGTCTTACGAGGGGGAAGCGCTGATGATGTACACTTGCATGACTGTATTTGTAACTATCAAACCCTGTCGGCCTAAATGACTTTTGTGCGGAATAAGTAGTGCTTACTGTTTGAATTAAGAGTATTTTTGTCAAATAAAACAATATGAATGAAAATTACTTTATGTCGGGATTGACGACGAAGCGAGAGCGGACTGTGTAATATTCCTGCAGTACTGGGACTCCACGCAGCGAGCGGTAAGTAGTGATCACGCACAAATTGTGCGGTTGATCGGCCTCTTTTTATAATCAAAGCACTAAATGTGCGCTACAAACCCAAAGAGTCTGAGAACCAGTTTAGTTAAGTTTTATACTAAGAAATATTACGTTTCAAAATTATTTTTTAAATTAAAGCAACTTGAATTTCCTCAGTGATTCAGCGGAACTGTGGATGAGGAATTGACCAAAAAAGCAGGAATGATTTTTTCTGTATGTACTAAAGCATTTCAAATCCAAGTATTTTTTCATTCGAAAAAAAGGGAAATGTTGACAGGTGCAAGTCATAATACAGTCAGCCAATCAAATATCACTTGTCGAAGTACTTATGCATTAAAATCTCGACAATTTGAACCTCAGGGGAATGGAGTTATCCTGAAAAAGTATTTATAAAACTAAACCACTTCATCGTGGTACGTACCTTCGTGTGGCAAAACTTTCGTATCGCTTAGTCATTTAACAACTTGAGGCGCTGCTGTTTTTTTCACTTGGGCTTCCTTATGTGTGGTCACATGACCTTTCTTTTTACGGTCACATGGCTGCTGCAGTGTCAGCGATTGGCCAATGACTGCCAAAAGGGGGCCCGCGTTGCAATCAGGTTAGTTTCAGCGTCTTAAAAGCCAGGATTACACAGTTGCAGCTACGTTGATTTATGCAACGTGCTGGTCCTCGTCAGAAAAGAAATGAACTTGCGATGACTCCTGACCCTATATAGACTTCCGATTCTTTCAACGCCGTTTGAAGCATTTTGGTGGCGGTTTTTTTGAATCAGAAACTTCAAAATAAGTGGATGTAATGGTGTGGGCATTGTTCGAGTTACGGTGGTATTTTTGTACATAAAACTTTAAGCCTTTTAACCCGTGACGTACATAGCACTGATCTGGTCCGCACGTGACACGACCAGCGCTCGCCATTTGTGCACGCCACATGCGTTCCGCGTGTCCGTGGTCATGCAGCATCCGGGACATTTCCTTTGAGCGTTTGCAGGTGCGTATATCATGTAGGTGGTTTGCAGCTCTGTTCTTTTTTCTGACGTTTCCCGTGACGATTTGTTTTTCTGTTTCATACACCCACCAAAAATTTGCAAACTGAAGGTAACAGTTTCGTTTGATAAAAAGGTAGGAGAGATTAACTCCGACGTTTAGAACAATGTTCTGCTTGCTTCGTATGTACCAAAAAGAACCGTGTTTCGGGCACATGATCCACCGGGTTGCGCGCAATGCCATTTGTTATTAGGCGATCTCTTTTCCGGGTACCCGGGTACCTGATGTTAAAAAAAAACGGGTACCCGGTTCTAAAAATACCCGCAAATGCACACCCCTAGTATATTCCCTCCTTTGTTTTATTTTTGTTGGGATAGTTGCCGATATTTAAAACATAACAAATTAATCTTCATTTATCTTTGCTGAAACTCTGTGTGGTTCCCATGTTACATCCACAACCGACTGCATGATGCATAATACCTGAATATTTCCTTGTCTGCCTGCCTAAGATATTGCAAAAGTATTACTAGTCATGAAAAACACAGTCAATAATGTGTCAAAACTTGGGGGCAAAATGACACAAAAGTGAGTTTGAAATTTCAGCTCATGGAATGACTCTACATCAATTGACATATGTCTGACTTTCTGAAATGAACACAGATTATCTAGAACTGAGATTCAAAATTGGCATCAACTTCACATAAAACATAAACCGCACTTTACTATTATGATATTGTATAAACATAACTGCTAATCCAAATCACATACTTGGAGAATACTTGACACTGACAGTACAATAACTCACCATTCCAGATGGTGTTCTAGTGAGCCAGCACTTGCTGTGAGAACAATATAATGCCTGTAGGAAATATCAGTGTTAATGATCAAACAGGAAAATTTACATTTCTTGCAGCTGACAGCAAAATGACCAAAGCTGTTTGGATACACAACATGCAAGAGGCAACAACGCCACATTTTTCCTAGCTTCATGTACATGTCCATGTATACATGGGTGTTATACCGTGAAATTTCATTATTTGGTAACAGTTGAAGTGATGTACATGTATTTCTGAATCTCATGTTATACCCCTAAATGTACCCTGCAGAGAATATTACTTGGGTACTGAGGACATCGCTTTGACCGTCCCAACCTTTTTAATGTTATCCTTCCTGCTGCCTTAAATGCTTACAAGCTTAAAAAGGCTATGAGCATAGGTTAAGTGATGTACCCTGGGGCATGCAGATATCAATGAGCCAATCTTGATAACATATAGGTTTTTGTTGTGAGAAACTATCATTGTTGACCTTTCTTTTCAAAGCTTTGCTCTTTTGTTTCGCCTGGAATCTATGGCAGTTTTGCTGTAAGGGTGCAAAGATAACTGGTGACCTACTTGCTGGATACTATTTCTCCGGTACATGTAAGTACTCAAATGAAAAACAAACACATGCACCTCAGCTCAGACACAATGGATTTCAGAAACAAAATGCTTAGGGGTATCTATTGGAATTGGGGTAATCATTGCTAAAATGTTACTTGATTTGCTCCAATAATTTCTTCTCATTGATTAACATATCATTCTGACAAATAATATCAAGGTGCAACAAACATATTGTGACTTAATTTGACAGGCTGTGTGAGTTCTTCTGTACATCCTTATATTTTTGAAGGTCAATTGGCAGCCTGGGCCAACCTTCCCTCTTGAGCATACAAAGTACACTGTACCACAGCAGGACACATACAACAATCAAGAAAATTTTACTATTGAGACTGTATAGATTAAGTATAAATTAAAAATTGCATGTAAGAACAGGCACCTACATGCATGTACAATGTATACCCCAATTTCCCCATGTTTGGAACAAAAAACATATACATGTATCAAACTCATCTTACTTGTACTTTTGGAAGAAATTGATTGATTCAAAGAGCTTGTCCCAGGTTGCTTTGCCCGAAGAACCTCTTGTGTGATAGCCAGCCCTGTACAGTTACACAAGTCAACATGTTATAAGATGCACTCATTTTGATCTAACACTCTACGTGGAACGTGGAACTCTACGTGTTTTTGCTATAACTTTATTGAAGTTAAGATAGATAGCTCTTTTACATTTGATGCAAACCATTTTATTATTTTATTACCTCCTTTTATCTCCTGTTCCATGATGAACTTGGTGGATAGGGTAACATTGTATGTAGAGTTCTGCTGAGGATATGCTGGAGTAATGATAGGCATTAGATGGAATCTATCTGGAACGTTGACCTGTATAATTACATTAATAAGCCCAAATCAGCAATTGCTTGCAATTCAAGACGTGAAACAGGAAGATGGGTCTACATTTAGAAGACATTATCAGTTTGACTATGTTCACAATTTTGAGGAGCACATCCATTTTGTCAGGCTATTAACATGTTATTGGTTACAACAGCATTGAGCATGTGGACATATGTACATGTGTACTAACTCTATACCACCAAGGCAATATTGTTTACCTGTGCTCAACATAGTGGTCTATGGCAAAAATATACTGACAGGTTTGAGACTACACCTTGTGTAATCAATCTCTTCTTGAAGTGCAGTAGTTCTGGGAAGAACCGGCTGGTGTGAACTCTATGCTTCAACCAGGATGCTCTGGGTCATCCTCCAGAGGCAAAAATTTTGTATGCAATCTATGCCTGATGACTGTGACTGACAACTGCAGCTTAGAATAACTAGGAAATGCTTGCAAAGTTTTCATAGTTTCTGCTATTACACCTCCCTCCATTAACTTTCATCTCTCCAAACTCTCTGACTTACCCTAGGATCCCAAACAGTAAAGCCCAAGTCTGTAGTTGGCTTTGGTTGCTTCAATAATACTGGTTGGGGCCACTGCCTGCGAGGACATTTCAGAAATGTTTTACAGCATTACTAATAATATATGAAATATACATTGTTGCCTGATGGTGTTTTGATCAGTTCTGTGGAAATCAGGATTCTGATTGAATGCACCAGTGATTCTGACCAACTTCTTGTTCATCATGCGAGCAAGACTCATCATCACTAACTGCTGGGTTGACCTAATTCCTTGTAGTTGCTCAATTCTTGAGCCCACACAGGTGCTAAAAGGAACCAGTGTACTGTGATTATTTGCACTCCCTCTTGCAATTATTTGTTTGCTTGTTTGTTTTTGTTCTTTTAATGTACACTGTTTTACAGCTTATTGTAAGTTGCTGAAATATCATCATACCACTGTGTGAAAACGAGAAAGAACTTGTGTACAATAGTAGAAGGTGCTGCATTAGGATAGAGCTGACATGTCCTTGCCACAAGCATTGCCCAGGAAACACCACCCAGGAACCCTAAAGCATTGGAGTATATCCCTCGTTCTGTAATACAATCAGAAAGGAATTTCAAATCAGCACAGTACTACCGTCAATTGATCACTGTCTCCATTTTTGTGTAGTCCATTCATTTTGAACAGTTCTTATCTGGAGTCCTATTGAAACATCAGTACATTTTTGCAACAATTTTACATTTCTTTTTATACAGCAGTAACTCCAAGACACTGAGATACATGTACATGTATTACATAACTACATCTTCACTGTATTAAGTACAACAGTTGTTTTTGTCCCTAATGTGTAATCTTCACAGTTCTGATTTTAAAATGAGGAATTTCTCAGAATCCTTAGAACAGTTCCAGATAAGAAACTAAAGTTTTGCTCACAAACCCATAAAGCCCAACATTTAACCTCAAACTGTTATCAGCCACTGATGTATGAAACACAAGGAGTAGCACATACAGGGATCAAAAGGGTCAATGATGGCCACCGCCAGCACTGCAAGGACAAATCAAATTAAGCACCGCTTGAAGGCTACAAGGAATGCTGGGAGTTGGATTTGCAAAGTATTTTGGGTACTTCCGCATGTTCACCATTGCTGCCATCGAGACGGAAACCACTGTCATGGGAGACTTAAACTTCAATCATTTTAGCGATTAATTTGATATTGCAATGATAATAAAAGCCCGGTTTCGTCTTTACATCCCAAAAACGTCTCCCAACAATAAATAGAATTACTGACAAACACAAAATCTCCAAAATGAAAAAAACACACAAAAAATGGGAAGATTTCGTCGTCCTTTCAGTCACTGCCCACAAATGTCTTGGCATGAAACCTTGCCATGTTGTCAAATGCATTCTTATGGCATGCTTCAACCTTCTTTTAACCGTAGGAACCACTAGGATTACGAATTAGGATAGAATAATTGCAGTTCATATTTCGGGTATATGTTCTCTACCAAAGGAACCACAAAATGTCGTAACTGACTTTAAAAATGTCCGATTTTCACCACATAACCAACCCCTGATTTGGAATTTTCGAACGCATCTGGGGGATCTCTCGCTGACTCATAAGGACTACTGTGGAGAAATGTGCATGATCTGTGTGTATCTTTTCCACCATTTATTTACTCCAGTATGCCACAGCAAACCACAGCAAGTGTGTGGGTTACCAGCAACCCAGCACTGGCAATCGCTGTGTACAAATAATGTCTAAGATCGTAAACACTGCAGCCGGTAATATCTATGGAGTTGACCAGAGCGGTTCATCACAGTCCTTGTGATTTGGAAATAGCAGGCATGTAAAAAAAACACTCCTGGACATTTCCAGGCGTGCAATTTTTCTAGGCGTGTGATGTTGGAGAATGAATCAAAACCTTGGGTCAATCAAGACACAGTAAAATAGAAAGTCAAAATATTGGGTCAACATTACATATAAACAATCAACAAAACCACAAAAAAAAACGGTGCAACAGTCTAAGATCACACCCACTTATTTCAAGCAAACTCAAACAGACATGTCCAATACATGTAAAATGATTCAAAGTTTTATGACGGCCATAAATCATGCCCTTTCCATAATAGCAGCCTTGACGGACCATGCAGAGCTCCAGCCACAAGATCACTCCAATTCTCCATTAAATTTTTCCTGAGGTTTCTCTTTGCCAGATCTCTTTCCTGTAAGTTATTTCCGTTCACAATGCTAAAAAAGTTTATTGGGAAACATCAGGACGTGTAGATACACGTAAAGCCATGTACAGTCTGGTGTATGTTGCATTATGCATGCAACAATGCCTGCTGCTGCACTGTGCGAAGTGCGTGTGCCGAACGACTGTACACTGACAGTGCTGTTGCACTCAACTGTTTAGCCGGGAGAAAAAAAAATGATTCTGTCATCACTAACTGTTAGGTAGGCCTAATGTTTGATTCTTTTTGTTTCATTTTTCTCAAAAATTGCGGAGTATAATTATTAAGTAAACTCATGCCAAGGAATGCGATACGGATGGTTTCAGGCATGCAATTATTTGCACTTTTCGGGAAGCTTTTAGGCGTGCGATGGTGTCGGAGTGCAATCACATGCCTTAAAACAAAAGGACTGTAATCGGATTACGGTCTGCGGGGACTTCGTTCTAACTCCTTATGTTTAATAGCTCCGTGCTAAAACTAAACTGGACTCATACTTACTTTTGGCCCACAGTTTGACAGCCCTCAGAGCTAATCTGAAATTCTCCTTGTTTGGTACTAAATTAAGAATCTCATCAGTGACTCTACAACCTGCATCCAATCAAGATCAAGAACACAAAATGTGAATTCACAAGAATACAGGAATTATCTTAATGCAATATTTATTTTTGATAGTATGCATTCAAGCACACATACTTCAAGGACACCAACTGACATCTTCTACAAAAGATTGTCAGTTTCTGATGTTAGCAATGATATCTGACAATTCTGATGCCGGAAGGTTTTCATTATTATCAACCCCAATCACAACTATTTCTGCCCTCATTGTACCAATGTCAATCCCAGATGATAACCTGTCTGTCAGAAAGAGCTTCTAAAAATCCAAAAATGACAATTTCAAAGAGTGAGCTACATGTATGTTACACAAGGCCTGTGTCTGCATACCTACAAACCAACTTATTCTTCACCAAGTCCCCCACCACCTACAGTGTGGAACAAGCAACAACACAGCTCATTCCTGCATAGAACTGGGTAATGAGGTATTAAAACTACACTGTACAACCATGGATGCTCAACATGATTTCCTACTGTTTTCCAGTGAAACAATATCGCAGAGGCTGACAACCCATTTGTTTCCCGAGTGGCAATCAACATTACTAGCTTTTAATGAAGAGTAAATTTAATGGCTGTCATTTTCACCACAACAGCTGTAACTTCGTTTATTCACAAAAATGCATTTGTATTCATCTGAAATAAGAGTTTTTAGCTGTATTAATTCTCTTTTTATTTGTTGGTAGTTAGCATGTATCTGTAGTAAACTGACTTACCATTTAAACTTCTAACACATTTGGGATCTAAGTTTTTCAGCAAGCTGTCATCCGTAAGATCCTGATCTTCAGGAATGATTTGAAGCGCCAATCTTGCAAACAGCAAATCCATCTAAGCATATATAAAATCAACGATAACAAGAACATGACCTGAATACAGGTATTTCAAATGTTAAATTCTACCTGTTGCAACATATCAATTCAGAACTTAATAATGACTTTAGGTGAAGTTATGCCAGTATTTACACAATTTGGCTCACACCTATCAACAGTGCTTGTTGAGAAATGGTACATGTACCTTTGGATAATTCACTTTTCAATATACATGTACATGTATGTGCACGTACATATTATCTCAATATAATCAAATGATAACATGGATTCATGTCACGGAGAAGCCTAATTACGTACAAATTGACTGCGTTTTCACAAAGTGACAAAAACCTCCATATCTTGCCCCCAAAAACACTCCAAGATAAAACATATTTGAAAATACTTCCACTTTCAAGACAAAGTTCAACTACTTTGTTGTTACGAAATGAGAAATGTTTTGAAGTCATGAAATGCGAAGGTTTGAAAAAAACCACTAATCCACACTTACATGCAGAAATTTTGTTTTAATTAAACAGTAATTCATTAAAGAACTTTTTTCACTTTGCGAAAACAGCAAAACCTACAGATCTCAAGTTTTTTCAATTACATCGTATACACTTTTTCTCATTTTGTGAAAATATACGTACATGTACATGAAAAAAGTTACCTTTTGTTACATTACACTCACATGTTCTCATTCAACATTGTTCATGTGTACATACACACTTGCATTGTGGCTCCTGAAGAATAGTGTACATGTATAGTCTCTATTTTTGCCCTGCAAACGAGGTGACTTCTCGTCACTTAGTGAAAACATACAAATACAGAGACCGAGCTTTTTTGTTAAACATTTGTTTGCAATTAATATAAAAGGAAAAAATATTTTGCGCTGAACCTGCCCACATGTTCTTTGAATCAAATGTACAACAATTGCAGGAAAACCTCTAGGTCGAAAAATTATCAATTTTCTAGGTTTTCTGTCACTTCATGAAAACACTGATTATATTCCTTAATTAACATAAGGTACATGTACATTTAGAAGACAGCACTGCAAGCAAACATGATTTTGACATCATGAAATGAACATGTAGCAACTAATATTTTCAAAAGATGGAAAAACTTCTTTTCTGCTATTTCCTTAAATGCATTTTAACAAATTTAAGCTTCAATTAAATAAACAAGAGTTTTGTGTGCACTGCATGCATAATGAACTCACCTCTATGCCATCAAATATCATTTTAATGACAGGAACAAAGGCACCTTCCACTGCCTAAAAGCAAAGATGGGAAAAGAATTGAAAAGAACTTGTTATGTGTAGACTCTTTTGCTTTTTAACAAATTGAGTGTCTCACTGCATCCTCGCTGAATCAGTTAGCTTATCAACAGAAGATGCAATCTTTAGTTAGGACATCTTGGACCTACACAAAAGACAAGTATTCCAGTTGTGGACTGTCAGATCTTACAAGTACATTCAATAGAAAAAACAGTGCAAACATATAGGCCTACGCAGAAGGTGCAACGTGGAAACACAAATATGATTGTTTTCATGAGAAATAGGTTTGCGGGTACACCATGGAATCAATCTCTTTTGGACGAGGTATGGTTCTTAAAAGGACCAGTGAGTATAAACTTGACGTTTCGGCCAGTGTGCTCTGTTTTCAAAACAATTCTTCCATGCTTTTCCTTAAAATATACTTGAATGTACCAATTTATGATAAAAGTACAAACTGGTATTTAGCACTTTCCCTGTGTCACATGAAATCTTGACTCCTATTGTATGGACTCTGACCCTCATCAAGCGTGTACTAAGTACATGATAATCGTCATCATAGTGTACATGTACATGTAGGTATTCACAACACACCCAAAGATCTTTCTGTTTTCAGAGAGTCAGAATTTCACTCTACGTCAGTTCAGCTGTGTTCTGCCACGTGTTGCACGCAATGCGAGGAAATTTTTGTGCTGCATGCACAAGGCACACACCACAGATAAGGGAAAATTATAGAGGGGTATTTCACCAAATGTGTCTAAGAACCCCTATGCTTCCTGAAATTAATGATACATGTGATTTGTATCTGGTGGAGCCTTACAAGTAAAGGCAATGTGGCTTGCCTCCATGAGATAAAAAATTACATCCCACAGCAAGGTTCAATTGTATACAGGAGCAAAAATATTGAGACATCATTTAATCCCTTGGGATGTTCGGAATCAACCCCTTGACATGGAATTCAATATCTGAAACAAAGCAAAAAGTAGATTTGCCTGGTTCACCATGGGTCCAGTGCACAATGCACTTCAGCATGCGGGTCACTCTAGCACATGGGTTAACATGATTACATGTAGATTAGAATCAAGGCACACACACAGAAACCCAACAACAAAACGAAGAAAACTAACCCGAAGATCTTTGACTTCTGGCATGGCTCTTAAAATTTCCTGAAAGGAACCGAAGAAGTCTGAACGATCCACATGCCGAGGTACCACACACAATGTATCAATATCAGCACCTGGAAGATTGAATTCATCAAGACAATGCTGAGACCTTTATGCAGTCTAGTTATAATAGTAATATTTAGTTTTGTAGCACATAGTTCACAGGTACATTGCATGTAAATGAATGAAAAATAAATTTGTGTAAAACAGAATTACCCAAAACCTACATGTACATGTAGGTGCATGTACATGTACACTGTATGTGCCGGTACTTAGATTTCTCATGTACCCACTGTACATGTACATACATGTACATTGTATACGTACATCTACATGAGTCAACTTCATTCTTTTCCTGAAGTGTCACTGTATGTACATCTTCTCTCTTTGCTTGTCTTACTTGGAGCCAATTTTGAGCTGCCTCACAATCATTTTTTGTGAATCAATTTGGCATGTATCTTCTTTTTTTTATTGTCATAAAAGTTCTGCTACAATATACAATGCTTTATTTTTCTTCAAATGATGGCATATCTGTCAAATCTCTGCTGCACTGAATTTGAAATTAAAAATCATGAAGCATACAAATGACCAATCTACACGAGTTCCCCTAAACTGTAACTAAAAAAATAATTTAAACAATTAAAAGCTTTGATACCTTTTTAAAATTGCTTTGGTAATTGAATTTCAACCGTATTATACTGTACATGTACGTACCGGTATTTGATAATTCCTTGGAGATTTAAGAGACTGGCAAGGAAATAGTCACTACAACTTCATGCTACAGTACCGTACGTTGTGGGCCACGTGCACAAAATTTAGCAACGACAACTTCTGTACAACATTCCCACTTTCTTGTTCTACATTCCTACATGTGCCAGTACATACATGTGTGTACATTTGTACTTTACAAAATTCTGGCTCAAACATTATTTCCACATTCTAACAACCTCCTGCTGGTACACAGGTATGGTGTACATGTACATGTACCAAACCCAAACAGATGTACATGTAATGAGAAGCCTGCTAATGCTGTATTGTGTGATGTAGAGACGCAGTGAACAAATACTAACACTTTTACTATGCAGTTAAATACACACAACAACCTACAGAGGATTTTCAGTTACATGATTTTTAACGGTCAGCATTCGATTCATACAGATGTGTGCAGAAATGCGTGTGCCTTTGAAGTCTCTGAACATTCTTGCGTACATGACATTACCAATAGAAAATACCTAGATTCAAAACTGCACACACCTCCACAGACATTATACGCTTCTTGAAATGCCTTTGCCCATCATGATATGTCATGTAAAAAACATGTACATGTAAAACTGTACCGCTTATGTGTACATGTACATCTCAATGCAATGCAACTTTTTATCATTGTGCACTGTTATAGTGTTGCATTTTGTTGCAATGAGGCTTGGATGAGAAAAATTCATGCTAATCTGACGACAATGTACCAGTAATTGCTAAAACATTAGAAAGTCTAGCCTAGAACTGTGCCTGCATGACCATATCGGTAGCCACAAAATCTATCCACATGTAGCTATTAACCCTAATCGCCAAGCATATTGTTTGGCTTACAGTACTCAGTACAACAAAATACTAAGCAATAGTCTGAGCCTGAAGGACCTAGCGCTACAGATTACTACTTCTGGCTAGGTTACTTTCATTGTTACTTGTACAGAGAACAATAAAGCCATGCATTCATAGTGCCACAGCACTGTATGGTACATGTACATTGTCTTATCTATTGTATCTTGTGGCTTCAGAGAACAATAAGGTCATGTCCTCTTACAAGCGACAGCGCTCAGTCCTAAATTTTACTACAAGTAGTAATTTGTAGTATTATGTATTTGTTATTGTATCATTAATGCACCACTGTTTAACATTGTACCTTTTGTGTGTACTCCTAGTCTGTAGGATCCAAAAGTGTAGATTTTCCCTCCAACAGTATCTGCTATAGTGGATGGAATGTTTCTTTTCAAAGACATCTCTCGAACCCAGTCTTTGACAATTCCATCCAATTTGGACAGAACAACCATTCTGAAAAGACAACAACAATTTGTGATTTCAAACACTTCAGATATGATTTCAACCTTTGTACATTATTTTTGCTGCTATGCTTCACTTTGTTCTGACATGTCTGAGGCACTAAAAGGTAAAATATCGCAACAGATTATGCCACAATTTTTTAATTTAAAAGTGGTTGTAACTGAAAGTTGAGAGTTGGATCAAGTCTGCAGACAGACATCTAAATGGGGCCCTTAGGTCCCAAGACCAATACTGAGATTAAAACCTATTAGGGTCATTCCATGCCAAATAACACAAAATCAAGAAACCTCCCATGTGACCTGACACATACAATTTATCTTGACTTACCATATGAAGGAAAATAAGTAACAGCTTGATACACACTGTATTTAATGGTTTTCTTATCTATGCGATAATCAATTTGAGGCAAAATAAATTGCAGCTTCAAATAATTTATCACCGCGGAACATTGGAGGCTCTTGTCACTAAGTGGGTCAGTAGTGTTCACTTGCGGTTGCTGGCAAGGTGATTTAATGCCTCGAACTAGTTACTGGCATGACCTTAACCACTTCCTGCCGGGAACTCTGGAATCGGAGATGTATGCTTTATACGTGGCTGGGGTCTCCAAACTCGGACTAAGGAAATTGGGCCCTGTAACAAAAGACCGTGCTCCAAACAAAAGACCAGGCTGCTGGGCATTATCAACAGTTTTCACTCTCAAAAGTGGTGATAACCCAGCCTTGTTTTGACATTGTATATTAGGGTTTGGGGCATTTATGGCGAGCGGATTACCACCGGGGACAAAAGCGCTCCCCCACCGCAGCGATGAGCCACATAGCACCGCTGCACACTAATCTGGCCCCTATTGAAAAGAGGTCAGCAGTGCACTGAGCCAGGTTCGTGAACAAAAGAAAGTTACATAACACCGCACAATCTGGGCTCTGTTTACAAGGCTGTAGGCCTGGCTGAAATACGCGGGCACGTCAATGAAGGTCACCTGTCAACTTAGAGTAGTGCCTAAAGATTACTTCGTGTGGCTATAAACGTCCATTAAATGAAATGATGAATTTTTGAAGAATTTTGAAAATGGAAAAAATGATAATTATGCCGGCCTAGCATCATCAACATTGAAAAATGCCCCGGCATTAAGTGGTTAAAATGGTAGTAGCACTGGAGAGAGTTACTCCCGCTCACTTTTGCTTGAGCAGCCGTGGCGTTTGGTTGGAAAAGAGAAAATCTGTCTGTTTTGCTAAAGCAATTTTGTTAGTTATGCCCCGCGCCAATTCCAAGCGGCGGGCTCCTTCTGGGCCGACGAGTGGAGCGAAGCGTGCTCGGGGGCGGCCTCGCAAGTCTTGCCGTCAAGATGCGTCGGTGGTCGCGGCCCTTGCAGGGTTTAGTGCACCGCAGCTTGCATCGCCCGGTCCGGATACCACTATTATACCGTTGGCTACGGTCGGAATGATCCAGACAGTGCGAGTGTTGAGGCTACCCATGCAACGCCAGCGCCCACTACCATCAGTCGGCTTGGAGGGAGCTCGGCGCAAACTTTGGAGCCGGGTAAGTCCCCCGTTGCTACTCCTTTTGAATTAGCCCCGCAACCTTCCATTTTCACGCCCGTGGTGTCGGGAACTTCAGCTCCAAGCACATTGTCAATTACCTCCTTTTCGGATTCGAATATGCTATTAACTAGCGTCTGTGACGATCTCGGGGCCGCGATTCCTCAACATCTAAAAGACAAAATTTGGAACCTTGTTGAAGTCGTCGCGCGGCACCGGCTTGGATAATTCCTTTGACGAGACACTTTTTACAATCGGGTCCAATGAGTCCCCACTTTGGCAGATTCGTCCCCATAAGCAGGCTCCGCGTATTACGTCTATCGAGCAGTGGACATCAGCGTTTCTAGTTTTTGCATCTGTGTATTTGTTGCGCCATCCTACCCACGCGCGTTTGTTACTGAAGTACGCAGACACTATTCGCTCGGCAGCATCTCGACATGTGGGGTATGGTTGGCGCGAGTACGACATCCAGTTTCGATTGCGCCAGGCGCGTGTGCCGTCGCGCTCTTGGGCAACTATTGATGCCGAACTTTGGCTGGTGCTGCTTGGTGCGCCCGTTTCGCACCAGCATAATTTTCGTCCGTACCAGCAACGCGAGCGTGCCCCCTCCACTGCCACCAACCCCTGGTCCGATTTCGGGCCTGGTCGGCGCCCAGTCGCCGGGGTTGGTCAACCTACATGTAACGACTTCAACCGCGGTCAGTGCAATCGCCCGTTGTGTCGCTTCGCGCATTGCTGCTCCACCTGCAGGGCATTTGGCCACCCCGCAACCCGTTGTCGGGGAAACGCACAGTCTCGCGTCTCGGCATGGGTGCTGGCAGCTGGCATCAACCCCAGTAAAACTAAATAGTATGCTCCCTTTTTTACGGGCTTACCCTAATACTCAGGACTCCCACTTTTTGCAAGAAGGTTTTTTGTGCGGTTTCCGGTTAGGCTATTCAGGTCCCAGGGTTAGTACCTCTGCTCGTAATTCTGCATTCGCTCGCAAATATCCCAACATTCTGCAGTCAAAAATTGATCGTGAAGTTGCTTTGGGTCGCGTTGCTGGCCCGTTTTTGTCCCAGCCTCTTCCTCATTTCCGTTGTTCGCCTTTGGGCCTGATGCCCAAATAGACTCCTGGTGAATTTCGGTTAATCCATAATTTGTCGCCCCCTATCGGCAAATCAGTGAATGATTTCATTGATCCCGCAGACACCACCGTTTCATACACGAGTTTTGATGAGGCGATAACTATGATCGCAGGTTTAACACGCAGTGCCCTGATGGCTAAGTCGGATATTAAATCGGCCTTTCGTTTACTTCCCGTCCATCCAAGCAATTTCGATTTGCTTGGTTTTTCCCATAACGGCCAATTTTATTTTGATAAATGCATGCCTATGGGCTGTGCTATATCCTGTGTTACGTTCGAGCGGTTCAGTACTTTCCTTGAGTACTGTACTTGTTAGGTGGCCGAATCTCCTAACATTGTGCATTATCTGGATGATTTCCTGTTCGTTGGGGCTAGTTATGCCGAGTGCGCACGTTCCCTCCAATCTTTCAGAGTAGTTTGTCAGCGATTTGGGGTTCCCATCGCGGAAGAAAATCCGAAGGTCCAGCTACGAACCTCACTTTCCTGGGTTTAGCGATCGATACGGTTGCACAACAGATCCAAATCCCGACTGATAAGCAAGTTGCTTTACAAAATACGATTGTTAGTGTGCTCGATCAGAAGAAAATCACGCTGCGCAATCTTCAGTCCCTGCTAGGTCGTCTCAATTTTGTTTGTAAGGCGGTAAGACCTGGTAGGGCCTTTCTCTGTCGTTTGCATGATCTAGTTAGGGGTATCTCCAAACCTCATCACAAAATTTGCATCACTTCAGGTGCACGAGCAGACTTGCTGGCGTGGCAGCAGTTTTTGTCTCATTTCAGCGGAACGATAATGTTTCCGGATTCGGTATGGTACAATAGTGACCAATTGCACATGTACACTGATGCTTCTGCTGAAATTGGTTTTGGGGCTTACTTTGCTGCGCACTGGTGTCAAGGGAAGTGGCCCGAACATGTAAAAAGTCAGTCCCTTTCTATTGCCTGCTTGGAGTTATTCCCTATTGTGCTCGCAGTCCAGCAGTGGGCTGTCCCATTGCATAATAAACGTGTGATATTTTGGTGTGACAATCAGGCTGTAGTTAGTGTCATCAACAGACAAACGTCTAAATGTCACTTAATGATGCGTTTTGTGCGCCGCCTCGTTGTGACATGTCTCACATACAATATCCAGTTTCGATCTCAGCACGTTCCAGGCCTGGATAATGGCACTGCTGATGCTCTTTCATGTTTTCAGATGACCAGATTTCGTCATCTCGCACCCGCTGCAGACCGCGATATGACCCCCTTGCCCGACAACCTGTGGAGTGTCTTCAGTTAGAGGTCCAGAGTCTTTTGCATGACGCGGTGGCCCCCCGCACGAACTTGTCTTATCAGAGGGCGTGGCATCTTTTTCAATGGTTTAGTCAAACCCATGGTTTCGACGCCGCGCACTCCCCCTCCCTGCTTCAGATAGTTCGATTTATTGCATTTTTGTCAGTATCTGGGTATGCCCCCACAACGATTACCTCTTACGTCTCGGGGGTTTCCTCCAATTTGCAGTTAATGAGTTATCCTGATTTAACTAAGCATTTTCTGGTCAAACGTTTACTGGAGGGATGTCGTAGGCGTAGTAGTAGTCGTCGCGACCGACGGCGCCCTATCACTTATGATATTTTATGTCGTATGGTCCCAGCGTTGCAGGCCGTTTGCTCGAGTAATTTCGAGGCTCGGCTTTTCCGAGTGGCTTTCTTACTTGCGTTTTTTGGGTTCCTTCGCATTGGGGAATTTACTGCCCAATCCCACCAATCTTCTAGCCCGTTGTGTCGGTCTGATGTTACCGTCAAAAACTCCCCTTTAAGGGTCGAACTTACCCTACGTCACCCGAAAACAGATCAATATGGCCATGGTTATGTAGTTTCCATCCCAGCAGCGCATAGCCGGCAAAACATTATGTGCCCCGTCCGGGCGACTTTGTCCTATCTTGACTGCTCCACATCCCCCCATGGCCCTTTTTTGTCACATTTCGATGGGCGTCCTGTCACGCGTTACCAGTTTGTCGCGGTACTCCGTCGTGCCCTTGAGTTTATAGGGCTTTATGACACCAGATTTACCTCTCATTCTTTTTTCTCATAGGGGCAGCTACGTCTGCAGCTATGGCAGGTGTGTCTGAGGATGACGTTAAAATTTTGGGGCGTTGGAAGTCTGGGGCTTACCGACGTTACATTCGGATTCCCCCAGATATTTTCCATTGAACGCTACACGTTGTATTAGCTTACGTACTTTGCTCGTGTTTTGTTCCGATTTTCTTTTCATTTTTCTTGCGAGAATTGGCCCCTGCCAAGCCAACTGTGTGGGTCATTGGGGACAGCTCTGTGTGCTGGTGTGCTCGGGTGGCGGGGTCATCGCCCTGGGGAGAGCATCTTAATCGGCTGGCCTATATCCACTGGATGGGACGGCGAAGACTCCAGATGTTCCAGCTCTCCGATTTCCTGTTGGAAGCGTGGTCGGCAGTTCCGATCTTACCTGACGTCATCATCCTGCAGTTTGGCGCCAACGACCTGGGGCTTGTACACAAACATTTACTGAGTATTCTAGCACGGCAGTGCATCAATTTGACCAGAGAAGCACTGCCGCATACTGTCATTTTTTATTCCGAGTTACTACCCCGCCAAACTTACCCTAACGCCCTAAAGCAGAGTTCCCTCGAGCGTACGCGACGTTCGCTAAACGCGTACGTTCATTCATTATTTCGAAACTCTCATGGGGGTGTTATTTGGCACCCCCAGATCCAGTGGTCGTCCGCGGCATTATTTCATGCGGACGAATTTCATTTGACTGATGATAGTTGTTCGTTCATTCTTGACAACTTCTACCAAGCCCTGGCGCCATATTGTTTGCCTGTTGCATCTCCCCTTAATACCACCACCTGAGGTCTATTTGGCGGCAGTCATGTTGCCGATTTCATTCAGCAACAAGCCCGTTTGGCGTGAATTTCATTCAGGGACCGCAAATTGACCTCGGTTTAAAGGCACTGTATTCTTATTTGCGACACTTATGGGAATGTGCCGAAAGGAAAGGCCTGATCCCTTCCTTTGTCGGGGGAGTCACTAGATTATTAAGGGCCAAATTAAGAAAAGCCATTTCGTACTCACTAATTTCTGCCGTTTGACATAAATACCTGTAAGTGGTTGTTGAAAATGCTCATTAGTTGCCCATTATTCCAGCAACCCAGTGTAAGCCCAAGTCGGGCTGCACCTCGTGGAAATTGGTGTTCGATCCCAGCGTTTGATGGCTGGCTCAAAGTTATTGTATGCTGGAGTAAATCCTTGCTAATTTGTTCATGAAAGTTGGGTATTTTTGCATTCTGCCAGTTGTAATTGCTGTTTGAATTTGCATATCGAAGGCTTTGTACTGAGCAGGTACATTCCAGTATTAATTTACCGCTCCATGTGCTTTGGGCGGAAACAAATGCTGATATGATAATTGCTTTTCATACATTTTTGCTGATAGCTCTATGTATTTGCTGATATGAGTTGCTGTTCCGCGTCACCAGGCTCGGGCGGGAACAATCGCTGACAATTGCTGTTTGCCATAGTACCGGTACTTTTGCTGATATGTGCTGCTGTTCTGCGTCACCAGGCTCGGGCGGGAACAATCTCTGTACTTTTTCCTGAATAGCTACACTTTGCTTGAAACGCAATGTAAGATATACTTGCAGTTCCGCGTCACCAGGCTCGGGCGGGAACAATCTCTGTAATTTTTGCTGAATAGCTACACTTTGCTTGAAACGCAATGTAAGATATGCTTGCAGTTCCGTGTCACCAGCTTCGGGCGGGAACAACCTGAACTGAAAAAAAAAATACATCTTGAAAACCTGAACTGTGTCAAGTTCAATAAACGGCTGCTCAGGCCAATCGACACAAAAGTTGGAATGCGAGTGTCCACCTGTCCCTGAGTTCAGTTCTCTGGTCCTGTGCATGCGGGGATAAACTCCCAAAACCAAAATCAATGGGTATATATTTATTAACCTTTATACCTTGCCCCAGATGCCTGGATTTTTCCTTTACACAATATCTTAAAACCAAATCATGAGGTTTCTTCTACAAACCCCCACCTCCAAAACAAACCTACTCATCATATGACTCCTTCTTATCTTCAATTCAAGTCACATTTACATACATGTACAGGTATTCCTATACTCGTACAAGGGGCCTGGCAGAATAGGACATAAAAGGTAGCAAATTCTTGGAAAATAATTTAAAACCCAACAATGTGTGTAAATTAGTAATTATGAATCAATGAAAACAAAAGCAGGAGCATCATGGCCTAAAATGAATAAACATTATTCGCATGCAAACGCCCATCAAAAGTTTGACTCTTAGTCCCCCGTTAATCTGCTTTTCCTTTTCCTTAGAAGTTGAGCCTTTCCCGTGATATCCATCGCCGACTGGCATGATTTGAAGATGGGTCATTCCACTTCATTTTACAAGCGGAATCATCAAATGGCTGGGGCTGTTGCCCCTCATGTTACTGCAACTTACTGGCTGAGGCTTATCCTTTTTGACTGTCAATACTTTGTTTTACTGGCTGAGGCTGATCCCATTCCACTGTCAAAACTTCACCCTAATTTATCAACACAGCATTCATTCATTCATTCATAATGGTTTATTTAAAACATTCAAATCTCACGGCACTAGGCCGAATTGCATTTGAACTTACATGTACATAAAAGTGGACACATTTAAATTTATATGTATTAAAAAAAACATAAATCATTTGTTGCATTAAAACTGCAGGAGCTTGTTCTATCTACTTACACAATATAAAACGTTTAGGATTAGGGAACAAAACTCTAAAATTACCTTTAACTTACAAAAAAAGAAGTACGAAAGCATAAAATTACGCACAAATTTTTTTAAAATTTAAAAAATCAAATTAAAATTTTCAAAAAAAAAATGAAAAATAAAAAATTTATATATACAGTGGAACGTCGCTATACCGAACACTGCTATACCGGACATTCGGCTGTACCGAACATCGTCCTTGGCTCCCAATATTTTGTGCACAAAACCTACCGAACATATTGCATTTGCAAATCAACCGAGATAGGCCCAGCATGCATCAGAGATCGATCCTGAGCAGTACATGTAGCTTCACGACTTTTAGGATAAATTAATTTTGCAACACAAGATTTCATGAAAAAAAAAAAAATAATTAACAGATACATTTCTAGAAACCTCAAACGTGAATGCAACGGCAAAACATCATGAAAACTGCGAATCACAGTATCACAAGAGGGTGCACTTCAGTTAGACAAGAGAAAGCGCTATTCAACATGGCAACGAAATGTTCGGCAGTTAATTTTGCTATACTGAACGACTGCTGTACCAAACATTTAGCGTGGACCCCGTCGTGTTCATTATAACAGCTTTCCACTATATATCAGCCAGCATTTAATAAATGAAGAGGGTGAGGCAAGGCACTAGTTTTCATTCTGTTAGTTTTACAGTGAAATTCCGGTACTTTGGCTGTGTGTCTTAGGGTTCTGGAGTTCTGTGCGGCGGGTAGATAATTTTGAAATTGGGCGGTGTGGTTTAGGGTCTTATCAATAAATGAGAAACAAAGTGATAAAAGTGATCTTTGTCCTAACACGATGCGCAGTGCTCGTTTCTGGATTCATTCAATTTGCTGTTTTTGTTGCTTTGTCAATGCTCCGCTCTATACTGGCGCTGAATATTCAGTGAGGGGCCGGACGTATCCTACATATACGGTAAGTAAGTCCTCGGATGGAAGGCCATAACGCTTCAACACTCGTAACATATGGAGTTTTCCATTGGCATGTTTTTCGATATATTTTACGTGTGAATCCCATTTTAGATCATTTTGGATATGAATGCCCAGGATCTTAGCAATACTCACAGTAGTAAGATAATGGTCATTAATAACTACATTGGGTTGGAATGGTTGGTTTCTCATAAAGGAAACGTCCATTTTCAAACATTTTGTAGGATTCAATTTCATTTTGTTTTGATCAGACCACTAAACAAGATTGTTAACTGCAAGTTGCATACTCGAACATTGATTAACTTGCCGACATTCAACTAGTATTAAATCATAAACATACTTAAGAGTGTGCATTTGGTCAGATGGACATGCGTCATTAATCATTGCTAAAAAAGTTACTGGTTCCAATCTCGTTCCCTGTGGAAGCCCGGCATTTATAGAGTTAACCAGTTTGAGCAGGTTGAATGATACAGGACACACTGTTGACAAGAGCACAAAGAGTAACAAATCCAGGGGATAATGTTACTCCTCACTCCGACATCAATTAATTTTGAAACAGCAATTGTATGGTCAATTCTGTCAAAAGCCTTTGTGTAATCCGTAAGGATTATAGAAGATACAGTTTTGGGTTTTTCCCCAGTAATAATAAATCCCCGTTAACATAAATAGGATGGAGTATGTTAATTGTTTATTAAGAAACGTCACAGGAGGATGCTGAGTCTTTTGGAGAGGTTGGCGAAGCGGTAGAAGTGCTATTTAAAGGCCTGTGCTCTGTTTTTACGATGAATGCATGATGTTTCCAGGCACTGATAGAAGATGGATGGGATGATGTTGAACAGTTCAAGGATTCAACAAATGCCTGGAAAGTGCATATTTTGGCCTTTGCACCAAATGGGGGTCCAAGGAGGAATCTAGAGAGGCTGATTCAGCAGGTGGAAGCTAGTCCGCTGGAAAGGCGAGAGCCGAACAGAAGATGGCACACAGAGGAGATGGATCCAGCGTCTCAAGCATCTGTAGTCCAACCAGAGCAGACGACAGCGGCGCATCCTACCGCAGACCTTACTAGAGAGTAATTTCCTGTTGCCAAACTGATTTTCATCAAGCTTAGGGATAAGATCTTGCAGGGTCTATCTTGCGATAAACGACACTATTTTCGCGAAGTGGTCCGTCAAGGAAATACGTCGAAGTTTGTCAACGGACGGGGGGTTTTGGGGATCGGGACAACTATAGCACGTTTCCACTTGTCCGGGACAATTCCTCTTTGGAACGACAAGTTCATTATGTGGCTTAGTGGAACGGCAAGTTCAACAGAAAACTCAGCATCTTCTCAATAAGGGCTTATTCCCTTATACTGTAGGCTATCAACACCTTGCCTTACTAGGAGGAACTTGTTACCTCCAACTATTACCACCCCCTCTCATCAGTCAGGGTCTTTCCATTCCGTAATCGACTGCTCACTTTAGCAAATGGGGCTTTTCTCTTATGTTCTTTCCAAATGGGGCTTCTTCCCCTAGAATTTTTACTTGAAATCAGAGACTAGAACGGTGTCCTCGTCATTTTATATTTATTCATTTTTCTTTAAATTAGGTGAAATTTTGCCCAATTCATGCCAAAGCGGGTGGGCCATTCCCAATAATGACCTTCCCTCGCCATTTTTTTGGAGGGGGGGAACCAAGGCTCTCCCCTTGTTGCATCGCTGTCCCAACATATGTGAAAATCCAAGGTTTATCACCTCATGGACACCCGAAAACAGGATAAAACCCCTGCCAACACCATCATTCAAAAACGGGCCCTCTTCCCAAAATCAATGGACCATAATGCACAAGTCAGCCCTTGCTCATAGCCTCTACCTCCCTTCTTACAGCCCCGTCTCCACCTTTCGCGACTGGCTTACTTGGCCAGAATGTTTTAAACAGGGCTTGTCCCCTTCTACCAGGTCTACAATTTAGCTTTTAACAAGGCCTTTACCTCCACTCGGCTTTAAACAGCTACTACCCTTTGACAATGAAAAGCAAAATACCACAGTCAAGGGTTGCCTTGCTTCATATCAAACCATTCAACTGTCAAATACTGCACACAATAAACCCTCATTGATGATAAAATGCATAGTTACTGGGGCAGTACTTGAGATGAACCAGGGTCTGCGGTAGTATGCGCCGCTGTTGACGTCAATGCATTGGGCCCCCCTTCCTGCTCCTCAGTCTGCTCTGGTTGGACTACAGATGCTTGAGACACTGGATCCATCTCCTCTGTGTGCCATCTTCTCTTCGGCACTCGCCTTTCCAGCGGACTAGCTTCCACCTGCTGAATCAGCCTCTCTAGATTCCTCCTTGGACCCCCATTTGGTGCAAAGGCCAAAATATGCACTTTCCAGGCATTTGTCGAATCCTTGAACTGTTCAACATCATCTAATCCATCTTCTATCAGTGCCTGGAAACATCTTGCATTCATCTTAAAAACAGAGCACAGGCCTTTAAATAGCACTTCTACTGCTTCGCCGACCTCTCCAAAAGCCCAAGTATCCTCCTGTGACATTTCTTCCATGATGAAGTCAATAGTGCTAGTCGAAGCCTGTGAATCACCTCTGTGAACACGACTGCACCCAGCAAATGTCATCTGACATGTAAACAATAGGTGGTAAATGCCGTCAGGCAGCCACGGCTCAATAGCGACACGAATAACCATACGTCCTCACGAAGTCAGGAGACCAATTGTATAGCTGTATCTAATTCCAACAAACCTGACTGCAGCTCAAACCAGAGAAGTCGATGCTTACTAGACAATGCGGATGTATTCGCGCCCGCACCCTGCCCAAGCTAAAGAACCAGCCAGGGCAAGCCAGCACAAGACGCCTCTGGCGTAGTCACACATGACTACTTGTTACTTACGGATATTAAACATTTTTCCTTGTATCTACATATACATATCTAAACCCTGAAAGTAACACACACTGTAACAACACTGTATTAAACACTTGCAAGCAGATGAATTTCCATATTTTGGCAAACTCCCGGAATATTCTAGTATTCAGTACCGAACAGGATCCTGAACCACCTGGATGCGGGAACACCAGAAACGTGACTTATGTGTCATCTGTTACCCTCAACGTCCACAATGATACAACTAATGGGAGTCAATGAAAGGATAATGATAGCACTGTGTGCTTAACTGTGTGCATGTATAAGAGCTGAAGTAAGTAAAGTCAGTAAAACACTGAAGTAAGCTTAAAATTACGCACAATTCTAGGCCTGTAATTGAAATGAACGACGATGGCCACTATCCAAACACGTGAGGCCGACTTCATACACTGTATGTTGTATTCCCCGTACATGTGCTATACGCGTACATATGCATACACACGCGGATGTACAGTACACATATGGTACGGGCACACATACACAGAACTTAAAGCTCCGTTCCGATACGTGCGCCGATACGTTCAGCAGTGACACCCCCATTGCACCAATAAATGTGTGTATTTGTACAGTCGCATTCCAGCAAGAGTTGGTACATGTATGGCAGATTTTACACGTAGTATTAAATGACATTCTCTTTCTCAGAACTCCTACCTGCACATGTATGTGTGGTACAAACTTCACATTGAAGTCTGTGTACGAGGCAAATGATGATAGTCATACTATGTGTGTGCATGCTGATGTTTTCATGCAGATTATCAAAAGATTTTGATGAATGGATATCTGCCTTTACACAGTAAAAGGCCATTGCCCACATTTTGTTTTTGACAGCATGGTGTTTCGACAGCAGTACACACAGGTAATGGCATAGAAAAGTTTGAAATTTCTTTTCTTCAATTTTTTCTTGATTCTGTTCATAATGAAAATGCCTGATTTAGAATAATAACCAGATGACCTTGTAACCAATGTTTGTGTAAGATTGTTACAGAAATATATGAGACAATTGTTGTTTCATCCTGTGTTCATCTTTATTTATTGATAACCTGATTTATTGAAAACCTGATTCCCCCCCTGAAAAAAAAAACAAACAAAACAGTTCTAATCCTGGAGCTTTAGGGGGCAGAGCCCCCCCAACCCCGCCAAGGTGTTGCCCTTTGAGTACATGAGGGGCTCTTGAGCAGGCCCTTTGACCCCTGGCTGTGACTCACCAGAGCTCCTCTCACTGTGCTTCGCCTAAATATTACCCAGCACTAAATTTGGGCTGGTGACAATGCTGTTTCAGAGGTACATGTACTCTTTGTGGTCATTTTGACACCAACTTCGTAAATATCGAACAAACCATTCTTGCAATCTGCTTTGTTGGTGAAGCCACTGCCTGAAAGTGCAAACACCTAGAATTTTGATTTGGTTAGGGTACGGTAAATTCTGCCTTGGGTATGCCATGCCTAATTTTTTTAACTTGGCATGTACATGTACCGTATGTGAAGACACTAGTTATCATTACAAATGCAAAATTTGAACTTAGTCAGCCCATATGGTTTTGCTGGTATGGTCATTTCAATTTCAAAACTACATGTACATATACATTCATGCCAGTCCATGAGCATTGGAAGAAGTATACATTTTTGGCTGACCTGTCTCGGAAAATTGCAGACTGTGAAAGAATGGTTTGATCAAATTACGTAATTAAAGCCAAGATGTTTAAAAAATCAATTGCAAATTGCATCGCTAAATACTGCTATGCATTTTTTAACTAGATTGCAGACTGTCCAAAACACATGGCATTTTGTAATGCAATACAAGAGAAAGAGCTCCTTGCAGGTTTCATACATGTAGGCTGGTCTTACAAGCAAAGGGATGAAATACAGTTTTTTTATGCTTCTATAGATTTTCCCTCACAAAGATTTAACCAGAACAGTTTGATCATGTTAACTGTCCTCACCTGTGGTTAAGTTCCTCCTCATTTTCGAAGACACCATGTGGCTTCAGGGCTTCCACTAACTTCTCAGTGTTCACCAAGTCTTCTGGTTTAGGACCCTGAAGACTTATGGGGGAAGTTATACCATATGTTTTCGGAGAGGATTCAGACCTGGCATGAAATAATAATGACACATCTCATGTTGACCATACATGTACCCATGTACCCTGTACATGTACATTTAATGGAGCCAGGAAAATACATGTAGATATATTTTTATAAACTTTACTAAAAACCCTTGAAATTCCATATGTGAGTTTCAATTGGCCTTATTTCAAACTTTTGTTTTGCAATTTTATCCCATATTTTGATACTTTTTTGCTTTTATGCTAATACTTATTTGCATATTCATGAGCAGAACTATGATGTCATCCAAGGCACTGAATCTCAATGTTGCACTGATTTGTGCACAGAGAATTTCTAAAAAATTTAACCACTGCTATGGCAGATTTCATTTTCTTTGGTCAATTTACTGCTGTGGCAAGTATATGGCAATAATCCAGCAAAAATCCTTTTCACAGAAATGTTCCCAGATAGCAAATTTGGGGTTCACGATTTGAACATGAAAACTTGCAATCTGAACCAAGTCTTCCTGGATTTACATCAAAGCAAAAGCGCCCTCACTTGTCCAGAAATGCTTGGTCGATTTTTAATGTCTGAAAAAGTGCACCGTTCAGTTCACATAACTCAAAAAAGATGTCAAACAGTACATGCAAACTCCACTAGCAAATGGTCACACAAAGTACATCTAAGCTTAGTGACTTTGAGTTCTCAAAGTAGGCCTCGCTAGCCAAACGTACATGTAAGACCATAGTTCATGTAGGTATGTGGCAATCTTCATTGAACAGGGCTATCGATTTTGTATATACAGTGTAGCCTCGTTTTCTTTTTTTTGCCAGTCCAATTTTAGTGCTCTAATGCTGCCGTGTTGGTATTTCCCCATGTCTAAATATACATGTAACTGAAATTACGAAGAGCCCCCTTTTCTATGACATTTTCTTGTATTTACATGAAAAACACAAGGTTTGATGACATAGTCACAGGTTAGCCATTTTATCTTGTCCAGAAAATATTTCCAAAAAAAACCTTCTGAAATTCACTCTTCTCATCCAGGTCAATTATTGCAACAGAACGATCACCAAAACCATTGATAATATTATCAAAGATTTTCTTTTTTCTATGATTGATCAATTGTTTGATTATATTTTAGTTGATTTGTGAAAATCAACGAGATTTATCGATCAGCACATTGTATTTTTTTGGGCCTAGTATATTCCTTTCTTTTTTTTTGTAGGAGGTGATCCTGGGGTCATTGGAAAGCTTTTTTCAGGACCTTTCAACTGGTATACCATTGCAGTGGCATTTAACAACTTTGAATTTATTTGGCGCATACCCCAACCATACTGGGCCATGAGAATAAAGTTGTAGATTTGTGTCCACCCACACATGTCCCCTCAAAAGTTCATATTTACGAACATTTAATTAAATGTAAGGAAAAGACACAAAATCCAAAAAAATCAGAGTTCCGAGTCTTCTAGCAGTTGTATGAAACACCATATGGAGTGCACAAAATCCGGGAGTTGCGCAAAATGGTGGGTAGCAACTGATGAAAACAACTGCAATAAATGCGCACGTACGTATCGATCAAAGAAATGAATGTGTAATTGAATCCCCTGACCGGCTTGTGCACACATGTCACTATGGTTGCTGTTTTCATTGGTTAGTACCCCGCCATTTTTGTGAGATTCCTGAACGTCCGCACCGTCCCATTTATGCATTTCATCCATAAGGCTAAACAAAAAATAGCTCTATTTCCGGTTACCCAACCCAACCTAGAAAATCTTGTGAAATCTTTTTATTCAACAAAATCAATACAATCCAAAACTTATGGTGCCTTGCCCCGAGCCTAATTATATGTACATCCTCCTTTAAATTGTATTGTTTTATTTTTTTTGGCATGAGATGGATAGCTCTTATGTGTTTATATAAATTGGACAACCAGCTGTTTTAAAACCACTCAATTACAGTGCAGATACATGTGTATGTATGGTAATATTGATATGCACATGTACAGTATGAATCTGACACTGACTTAGTACCTGTTACAAATATACACGCCCCCACAAAAATACAGACCATCACCGGTCTTCCCCTCACAAAAATTCATTATTTTCAAGATGTATTTTTCGCAAGCTCTCGGACAAGCACTGAGGCATACAGTGCTTATTAATATACGTTGGGTAAGGGCAAACCCGTTATATATAAAAATTCATTATCTCCGCTGATAAAAGTCCCATCTTTGTCCTCCATAGAATGACTTTTTTTCTGACATACATATTTTAGTCATGTTCAGGCCACCGCACACCCTTTCCAAGTGAGCACATTTCCACCACTCCAACTGTTTCCATTACATATAATGTCCAATGAAATGTCCCATCCACGTGACGTATGAAATAAGAGATGAGCTGTAATTGGTGAACATCATCAGGACACCATTCAACCAATAGCAATAGAAATTTTCTTTCATTCGAGACCAAATGGAAACTGAATAGAAAAAGATGGGAGCCACGTTGTAATTGGAGAAGCTGCCACACTGCTGATGATGACTTTTCAACTGACATAACCGGGTGAGCTAAGCAGGCAGTCATGGATACGGGTGTGGGTAAAGAAAATTCTCATAAATTTCACCATTTTAAATGGTACATGTATAATGTAAATGACCCCCCCCTCCCATATCCTGGGAGACCTCATGAAATTTTCGATAATTTATTATTGTAATGGCATTGAAATTTCATACATCCCAAAGTAGTACCATGTTGAATACGACTACATGTATATGTTGTTACCATCTGTAAGGTTTGCATAAACCTTACAGTTCAGGAAGTAATGTACACATGACATGTAGCTCATTCCTCAGAAAGGCTTTCCGTTGTTGACAAATACATGTATAATACTTGAGGGGACTGTAAATTTGGACCCTGTTCCTTTAATAGAAGGATCGACGAAAGTGGCAACACTTTTCCTCACTCTGGATCGGTTTCCCTTGAAGTAACCACACGAGCGGCAAATCCATTTTCACACAGAACCATTGTAAAAAGCTTATTTTCTTATGAAATATTTCTTAATTTAGAAAAATTGGTTCATAAGTAAGAATTCCAATGCTTTTTTTTTTTAAGTGAATCTTGCGTAAATTTTCGACTGAACTTTTTCAGTTGCACACAACGCGAGCCATCAATGATACTACCTCGTGACGCACAGTTGACAAACCTATTACGTCCCGTACATTTCTGCAACGTCCATATAGCTGTATAGTAAGATGAGTTCGCAGCGTATACTGCGTGCATGCCCTTTAATAATGCATGATCCAAAACTAGGACACAATGACACAATATCAGAGTTCAACCTTAACGCTGGTCTAGTGAAAGCCCTGGTGTGGGTACTGGGTAGTCTGGCAGTCGAGTAAAGCAATAATCTGAAATAAGTGGCAAAATAGTTGATACATGTCCCATAGCTGCTGCTGCGTGCTGGATTTTTAACCAAATAAAATAGCACCTTTTGCAACCAAGACTATTTTGGTGCCTGGTACCAGCCAAGCAGAAGTATGCTGAAGTCCATGAATGCTGCTCACCAGCCCGGCCTACCGATAAACTGAAGTAGGCCTGTTATGCCCCCAACTACAGTTGGGACAATCCCCAACTGTAATACTGCAGTTGGGGCTGGCCCCAACTATTGTTGACCAATTTCTCAACCTTATCCAGGTTTACAAATCCTGCACTTGACACAGTTCATCTAGGCCTTACATGTCTAAAATTTGGGCAATTCATCTGTGATATGGACATTGTACACAATAATGATTTTAGAGCATGCTGGGCACATGCACAATGGACCTCTGTGGCTGTAGTTGGGCCAGCCGAACTATAGCACGCTAGAGGGACAGGCCCAACTATAGTTCGGTCCGGCCCAACTATATAGTTGGGACTGATGCTATAGGTTGGGACTGATGCTATAGTTGGGACGTAACTAGCCCCACTAGTCAGCTAATGTGGCACGGACAATCACTCCCTATCTATCCTTAGCCACACATCCATATACGCAATATCATGTCGGCGTATTGAACATTCCGGCGCACCCACCTATCATCGTGGGCGCAATTTCTTTTGCCAACGAACATGATTCTTGACCTTTCCGCTTTCTAAAAACCATTTATTAAATGATTTCACTCGCGTTATTCAGGTATTTTCCAGTCTTTTTGCCTTTATCCATTCAATCTAACGGGCTCGCTCTCTCAGTCGCCATCTTTAACATAAGGTCGTTGAGCATTACGTCACTTGACCCCTCATCGTTTCGATGGCTGTTCCATGTCAAGACATATGTAATACACGGACTGAGCGATAAGATTCTACATGTACCAATGGGCTCTTCCAAAACTTTGGCAGCAGTTTAGGTATCTTGACATGGAACAGCCGTCGAGACGATGAGGGGTCAAGTGACGTAATGCTCAACGACCTTATTTTAAAGATAGCGACTGAGAAAGCGAGCCCGTTAGATTGAATGGATAAAGGCAAAAAGAATGGAAAATACCTGAATGACGTGAGTGAAATCATTCAATAAATGGTTTTTAGAAAGCGGAAAGGTCAAGAATCATGTTCGTGTGCAAAAGAAATTGCGCCTACGATAAGTGGGTGCGCCGGAATGTTCAATACGCCGACATGAAATTGAGTATACGGAGGTGTGGCTAAGGATAGATCGGGAGTAATCCGTGCCACACTAGTGGGGCTAGGGCTTAACACTAACAGGCCTAAGCTAGGAATTCCTAAAATTAGGCCTGTAATTTCTCATTGTATTTGTAGGCCTAAATTTTAACGTTTTTTCAGTAACCTAAGTTTTGGAAATATTTACGATCATTTTTCCATTTACCTGTCCATTTCTTTTCGTTAATCAGCACGCATGCTTCAAGAAGGCTTCCAAGTTCCAATGCAGCAGTTTCACCTGGGCCTACTTGTGCTACCGTGAGAGAACGACAAAGAACCATAGCACTTGTAACTCGCTCGAAAGATACTGCCTAGTCTACTTACAACATGGCGGCAAAACTCTCCAGTCTTGACAAGAGAGGGCGCTTCTCAAAGTGAAAGCGTTTAAGATTGCGGGCGCGGGCCAGTAAATATAATAAACTGCTAAGCCAACAGTGGTAATAAAGTGATACAGTGATGAAATAATACCGTGATAAATGCCTGAACTTCAAGAAATCAGAAAAAATATTCATAAGTTTCGCAAGCGCTCTAAATGTACATCAAATTAAAGCCCAGTTTATGATTTTTCATCTCCTTTTCGAATTTCCATTCATTAAAACCGATGACTT
The DNA here is from genome assembly GCF_054643075.1 of Acanthaster planci. Classification (NCBI taxonomy): domain Eukaryota; kingdom Metazoa; phylum Echinodermata; class Asteroidea; order Valvatida; family Acanthasteridae; genus Acanthaster; species Acanthaster planci. The sequence continues at coordinate 17,929,483 of NC_141777.1, read as the reverse complement.
TTGAAGATATTTATTTCCACGGAAGGTCACCCCTACAATGCAGTCGGGAAGCCCAGGCCCTCACCATTTTGACATGTCGATGCCTACACTTCTCAAAAATCATCAGACCGTTTTCAGGCACCGATTTCTTCAAAACCTCACTCAGACACAAGCTGGTATTCTCTTTGCCCGCCTAATTATTTTCTACAAATCTTCAAATTCATGGGCGACAAAATGCTCTATTTTGAAAGATAATTTGAGTGCATACAAGTTGTGATTGACCGCACAAGTAGTTTTCGACCGAAATATACTGGCCTGCATCCTTTAGTAAACCCCAGTTTTTAACTTTTCCCCGAAAACGTGTAAAACAGATGGAAAGAGGTTCCCAAATCAGTTTGAGATGGAAAATTGGAAAAGGTTGTCTCTCTTAACACAAAATAGTTATGGGCCTATGACCTTGAGTAGGGTTGATAGTACTTATAATTGTGTAGTTTGGCCATGTAGGCTAACAACTGTGAATTTCTAACTTTCTCAGCTGCATGCTGGAAATAATCACTTGTGACGGCAAACTGGGGTTAATTTTTGTTGATTACTATCGATTAGGGTTAGGTTTGGCCAACTATAGGTTCGAAGTTCGCACACAGGGTTTGCCTTGGCTTGAGAGTATGATTTCTTGTAAACAATGCCAAAATTGTATTTATATATTTTTAAACCTGTAATTAGGATTTTGTGTCGTTGTTATATACAGATATTTACTAACTTGAACTAATGAAGACCTTCACACATCATTCTATGTTATTAATTTTGATAGTTGTTTCTCTCGAAAACTGTAAATTTACATGTATTATCTCAGCAGGGGGCAGACCCAGTAAAAGCTTCGGCTTTTTGTCTGACCTCCCTTGATACAATTTAATTTATTTTCATTACCTTATATTCTTTAATATTGCGTATAGTATGGGAAATAAATAAACCAAACCAAACCGGGGGTGGACGCGGTACAGTACAGATGGATTTTGCTCAAGTTATTACGTGGCGCTAACCTGAACCAAAAAAAAAAACTCATCAATAATTATACTCTTTTAGAGTAAAATAAAAGATTCCTCATTAAAGACATTACACATGCATAAGAACGGATACTTGTTTCTCAACTTGGATGACTGCCAGTAAAGATGCCCGGTATATGTACGTGGTTACTTTGTTACGCTCCCCTGTTTTACTGACTGAATGAATCACAGTCCGACGGAGGCAGCAAAATCGGATAGAAAAAAGAGAAGTTATTTTCCATTTTGTTAACATTTACAGTCACGATGATACATTTGCAGATCATTCTGAGCCACATCAAACACCCTGATGACACACTGACATGGGAGGTGCCCGCTTAAATGTGGAGGCCGCCATCTTGGATATAGGTAACAAGCTAGTAAATAAACTGCCATAGCCAACAGTGATGAATAGCCAAACTTCAAAAATCAGGAAAATACTCCTGAGTTTCTCAGGCGTTCGATATGCACACCAAATTAAAGCCCAGATTATGATTTTTCATCTTCTTTCCAAATTTCCATTCATTAACAGATGACTTTTGAAGATATTTATTTTCAGGGAAGGTCACCCCTAGCAGTTTTCGGCCTGCGTCCTTCAGAGCACAGACATAGTTATAAATCTGTTTATGGTTTAGGGTAGATTTCATTCGTGGTTCATTAAAGCATGCAAGCTGGGGGGTCGCCAGGATTTTTTCCAGGGGGGGGGGGCAGGTCAACCATTTTTCCCCACTAGGTGCTGGGGAATTTCGTGAGGGCAAGCAAGATCTAGTGGTGAAACAAAAGAAGATATGAAGGGGGTGGGCGAAATTGTCAAAGCAAATCAATGACTTTCATCCCATCTTCTCTCTTATTTTTATTTACTTCGTCCGTCTCCCTTTTTAATGTTTCCCCCTCCCTTATGCCCCCTTTTTTCCCAAGGGGGAGTGCCTCCTCGCCCTTCCTTCGCAGCGCCAATGATGCAAGCCGACATTACTGGGTTTCGCACACCGACAAAAATTAAATTCATTTTTCCCTTTCGTGCATTTTTGGTGGGTTGACAATTACATTTTTAAGTATTCACACAAAACAAAGTCACCCCTCGAAAGTGATTAGTCCCAAGCCTGCACGCAGCCATTTTCAAATGGCATCCCATCATTATTTTGCTCCGGCAATGGGGAGCATTTTGCATCCGTAATTTTATCAACTTATCTGCCCCCAGATGGAAGCCCCCCCCCCCAAAAAAAGGGCTTCATCCTTGCTGATCTACAATCTCGCCATTCTTTTTGGCAAAAAGATTCTTTTGCGAAAGAAACCGTGGGAAGCATTTTTCATGCTAATGAGCTTGAATTAGTGCATCCATCTACATCGTCCCTGAGAGTCGAGTCGGTACAACTCAACCTTCTACCTACTCGATTGCTGAGCATTCACTTGAAAAACTTAAGTCGCCCGTTGTCCAACTTCTTGGAACTGAGACTCAGTGTTTGTGAGCCTCTATTGTAGTTGTATGGAAAGGAAAGTGCTGGACCATCTCAAATCCCTCGATACATACCCGACCCCACTCTCCCCCAAAGGGTCTAGGATTTTAAAATTCTCTACTGAGAATTTCTCGATCGAAACAATAGGGCCTACCAATGGCAGGGAAAGCTCGATAGTCGGCTTCATTTGAGATAAGTTTAAGAAGATAAATTGTAATTATAAAGTAGAGAATACTCGTTACAAAACACTCGAACAACGCGTGTGTAAAATCTGTAGTCAAGAACCCATCAAAGAATTTAAAATGAAGAGATACAAAAATCAGTGTAATATTTGTTCCACACCTTGTTTAAAGAAAAACAGACAACGATCGACGGGTAAACACGGTAAGTGTAAATACCAATATATCGAATGTGCCCCCAAGGTAAAACTAAAAGAACTTTCGACGAGTGTAAAAAAGGCTTGTGTTGTGAGCACGGCAAATTACAGATCAAGTTGTTAGGTATGTTTCCCGAGAATATGTGAACACTCTTGTAACAAATGTTACTGTTTTGACTGTCCAATAAAAAAGGGAAAAAAGCTTAAACAAATAGATTGTCACATAAAGACAATTTCTTTTACAAATTTTCTTGTGTGTTATAAAAACCACGTCGAGGCCATTAGCAACGGCGTATGTAAGATGGGGCAAATCTATGGTAATGAATTATGTCAGAGCACACAATATACCAATGCTAGAAAAAGAAAAACCCACTGGGAAAGATTATATTAAAGCGATTAGACAAAACCAAAAGCAGTTTAGAAATTTTGCGAGAAAAAGCTTTTACGAATTACTGGACATCGCTCAAATTAATAACTTAAACGTGACAGGGACGGGTTAGAAAGGTCTGTACCTTATAAGACTTCATCGAAGCGATCAAAGCTTACACGATACCCGAATTGTTTAGAGAAGCAGACTTTCGAGAAATCAGGTGGTTTGAAGGCAATTTTAGAAATTGGGAACTTGTGCCTCGGTTGTTTAATACAGACCCCGTGCCTTTCCCAACCCCAAGCGAGATATATAGAACAGGCACGTAGGAAGATGCTTCTACCAAGGCGGCCAGAAAATGAAATATCTTTGTAGGGAGTCCAATGCATGTGATTGTGGGTGCATAGCGCGAAACCTGTACGGTGAAGGGTCGGCGAAGTTTTGTAAGGTTTTGTGCTCTGTAGTGTGTGATACATGAGTCTCACTGAAAGCTTTTTGAGCAATCGATATTTTGAAATTTCAGCACTTCAAATCCATGTTTGACAGTTTAAAAAAAGGATAATTTAATTATTGTAAATCTCATGTAACATTTCAAAAAATGACTTATCTTAAACTGCACATTATGAAGGTGATATTTGGTAAAATCGTAACAAAAGTGTCTCGCAGAAGCATTAAGCATAAAATCAAGAACCAAAATTTTGCCAAAGGGAATAATGGTCACCTTAAAATAAGTACTGGAAAGTCTAAACACTCATTAGTGGCGTTTTTCTTTTAAGTAAAAAAAAAGCTTTAATTTTTGTGCACAAATCAGCTGCGATGTTAAAGCTTTGTCTTTGATGACATCACAGACTTGATGACATGCACAAGCTTTAAATCTTTAAGTTTAAAATAGTATGGGAATATGTTTCAGTAAAACTTTTATTTACTTGAGGAATGCCCCCACAATGAGGGGTCATAGTGAGTACAATTTTACTTTGCCTCAACTAATAAAACATCCAAAGAAAGAAGCTTGTGGATATTTCATTTTTTTTATGAGAAGTGATGGCTCTATCCCATTCAGAGACGCTCTCTCTTATAGATTGATTTGGGAATAAACTTTGGTTAATTTCGGGGAAAAATGTTTATTTGAGGGTGAGTCATTGTGGAATTTATTTCTACGTGAAGACTGTAGTGGAGCCTCAGAAGGGTAGAAATAATTGCTGATCGTTATTGAAAGTGAATATTAAAATTCCCATTTTCCAGTGTGATCTAAGTAAAATTATCACACACTGCTATAGATACTATAAAACTTCCCCCATAGGGAAATGCAAATTACGGAACGTTTTAAGGGGGCCCGGCCCCCACTATATTTTCAAGGGGTGGGGTACTGGCTCCCTCTCCCCAGTTCCTACGTCCGTGTAGAAGTAAAAGTGAAGTCTGAGCTGAGGAGTTGGGTAGAATCAACTACAAACGGTGATAAAAGTCCAGTTTATTAAAGAAAGGCCAGACCAAGAAGATACTGTAAAAGAAACGTTTAAATTTTACAGTGAAAATATCATTGTGTTAAATACATGTACAATAACCCGACAGGTTATATGGATCGACACAAGAAGATGCCTTGGGACAAAGTTGTTAAGTAATTGATGTGGTTTATCCAGCTGGTTCGATGTACGGCTCTCTGCTTGATTGTCAGATCTCGTATGGATTTTATACATTTACTGGACATTCCATTTTTCATCCATCATACAAGTTTCCTCGCCTTATTAGTTGTCGGCTACTAGTCCTTTGAATATTGATGCAGCGTGAATGAATGTATTTGGTTCATTTGGATTTGTGGGTAAGGCTATAGTCAAATTAATGAATACTGACTTTTTCTTATAAGGCCGCTGGACTGCATCAATGGCCCTTCCGGTCCAGCCCTGCTTTCCTCCCCAAGGGTCTAGTCTCATCACTCATAAAGCGGTTCTACTCTTGAAGGTCAATCCGTGCAACTTAGAAGTAGCAATACAACTTGTGCCATTGTAACATGGTGATAATACTCTAGAGGCAAAACAGCCGTTGAGGGAATAAGGAGAACTGTTGCAGAAAATCGAAGCCTTAACGCGGAGGGGATCGGAGTGGACAATCGACGTTAGCGTTGCGTTTTACATTACCAATGCATCCAGTGGTCTTTGAGAGCTGCCTTAGAACTCTACAAACCAAACGTAAAACACCAAATCCAAGAAAAAGCAAAGTATAAACTTCAAAAAGAAAGAACCTGCATTTACGAAAAGTCTGAGGGGTTAAATTTCTCCAACACGGACTTTCCTACGCCACGGCGGACCGGTGTCTCAAGCCCTCACACAGAGACCCAGAACATTTTGTCGATTAGCGTGTTTGGTTATGAATTTAAGACGGTGTGTTTCCTCTGTATTGATCAAAACAATCTAAACACTGTTTAGAGAAAGAACCCGTGAGCTTACTTTTGTTTAGTAACAGTGAAATCAACCATTATTGTTGGATCAAAAACCTTTCCTAGACTTTTTTCAAGTGAAGTTAACAACAACAACAACAACAGGGAAAAGTATTTCTGCTATCGTTATTTGTCTCATTGTTCTAGTCAATATATACCCTACAAACACACACATACCTGTTTTACATACAAAATGTGGACATTGCTTGTGCAGTTGTGGCATATATAGCCTACGTAGGGTGGACCTCTGCAGAAAAGAAGTCCACGTAATGTAGGGTATGATGGCGTTGTGTGGACTCGCGCACGTCCACACAATGTTTTCCCCTCTCTGAAAAACAGTTTCAGAGGCATTTTTGGGTCAAGGTTATCCGTGACAAAATGAAGAGGAACAGTCCCGGAAATCATCATCAAAAATCCAGCTCGAAGGAGTTTTCCTGGTTGAAGAAAAAGGAGCATTTTCCTCAAGTTTCCTTGACCACAGTAGGAGAAAAAAGGAAGACTGTCAAGGAATAGACAGTGCTTCTTGCAAAGTAACGTTTCCCGAAGAAGGCAGAAACCTGTTGAAGTTTAAAACTTTACAAACAAGCAAGACACCCTATTTGTGATTTACGTCGATTTTGAATCTATTTTGGAAAAGGTAGAAGAGCAGGCAAACAAACTAGGAACCCAAAACCCCGCTGCCACCGTCAAAACACAACAACATAAACCGTCTGGTTTCTCTTACACTGTAATTCGATGTGGCGATGTCCGAATGAGCCGAGAGACCTAGAGGGGCCCAGACGCTTCAGCGCAATTTGTCGAGTCTCTAATTAAAGAAAAAGACGCAATCAATGACGTGTTTGATAACCCGCTACCGCTGTCTTGGACTCCAGAAGAACGACAACGATACGACCAAGCCAGCGCTTGTTGGATTTGCGAAAAAACTGTATCCCAAACATCCCTCCAATCGTCAATGTCCGATACCCAAAGAACCGACCACAAAAGCACAGAAAGAAGAGTTTTCTTTTAAAAATCGTAGGATATACGGAGTACCTTTGTGTGTATTGTAAAAATCGCATTTACAAGTTTAGAAATGTCAGAGATCACTGTCACGTGACGAGCAAGTTCAGAGGCGCTGCCCACATCTGCTGCAATCTCAAAATTCCAAATGAGACCCCAACAGACCGCTATTCTAGTCGTGTTACGCAATTTAGAGAACTACGACACCCACTTGATCATGCAAGGCGCCTCTACTTTTAACTTAGACGATCTGTCTTGTATCGCTAAAACCTCCGAAAAGTACATTAGTTTCTCGTCGGGTCAACTCAGGTTCATCGACTCGTTTCACTTTATGGCAACCTCCCTCGACAATTTAGTCGAAGCATGTCCTAAGGACGCTTTTTCTTTACTCGGTAACCGTTTCGCTGCGCGGACAGAGCTGCTATTGCAAAAAGGCGTTTACCCTTACAAATACGTGGACTTGTTTGAAAAGTTTAGCAAAACGGAACTGCCACCTGAAACAGTGACTTATAGTATCCTAAAACAAGAAGCTGTCGGCTCAAAAGACTACGCCAGAGCCCAACGAGTTTAGTCTGCTTTCAATTGCAAAACCTTAGGCGACTGCCACAACGTCTATGTAAAAACCAGACACACTGTTACTCAGCGCGGGCGTGTTTGAAAATTTCCGCAAGGTGTGTCGAGCGAACTATGGTCTCGATCCGGCTAACTACTATACGGCACGTACCGGTCTCTCCTGGGTTGCTTTGTTAATTAAAATCCTCTAGCGTTGAGCTAGATCTGCTCACGGACGTTCGTAAGCACTTATGTTTGCTGAGAGAGCTAAACGCGGCGGTATTTCAAGCGTCGGTTGCGCACGGTATTTAAAAAACCAACAATAAGTATTTACACAATTACGATCCAGAGAAACCTGACTCTTGTCTTACCTCTTGTACCTAGACGCCAAAAACTTGTACGGGTGGGCGATGTTGCTACCAAATTTCCTCAAGCAAGTGTCAGTTTTTCGAAGTAGTACACATTACACTGTAATCAGAGGCCATGGTACGGAACCAAGTGTTATCGTGCCTCCTTTGTCTTTCTCCGTGCCAAAACAGAGCCCGAGGGAGGGTGTCACGTGATTCTTCATTTCGGTAAAGGATCGGCAGAATCCCAATCAAACTTCATTACTCTCGTTTTGGGGATTGTAACTCACCTTTTACTTCCATTCGGAATCATGTGAGACTCCAAAGCGTAAGGACTGTGTAATGTGTCCTTCCCCATATGGTCTGCGCAACCTCAACTCGATGGGCTGCGTGCGCGTACCCGTACCTTCACTAGCCTGGTATGGAGCGTCAAAAGCGGAAAATCCCATTTTCTCATGTTCTGTTAGTAGATTTTCGGGATTTTGGACTTTGCGTATAGCATTTTCAAAAAATGCAATTTTCCGCTCGCAGAAATTTGGATTTTACTTTAACAACTCTCGTGGCGCGTCAAAAGTGGACAACTAAAAACTTCAAATTCCCACTGGCAAAATTACTGTCATGCTCCAAAAGTGGACAACCCCATTTTCTCATTTTCTGCTTGTAGATTTTCGTTTTTTTTTTTTTTTTTTTTTTTTGGAAGTTGCATAATTCCTTTTCAGAAAAGGCAAATTTTTGCTAGCAGAAATGTGGATTCTACTTTGACGACGGCGGGGTGGTTCAAAAGGGGACAAGTAGAAACTTGAAAGGACACTTTTCTCCCTACGATGAAATGGAACGCTCTTAGGAAAGTCTGGCATTCCGGACCCGGAAAAAAAAATAATGTGGACAACAGTTGGGAAGAGGCTGCCAGAGTGACGGTCCTCTGACTGAAGTACCGCAAACTTGCGGAACCAGCCCATTGTACTGACCCGCCGTCCGTTGACGGGTATCAGGCGTCATTTTGGACATTCCCTTGCCGTGATTGGCCTTTTTCATGCAATTTGTATTTCCATCTCTATATAGCCGATTTTGTGGAAAAGATCGGGCCTTTTTTTACGTCAAGGATGTGAATTGTATGCGAGTATAGAGGGCAGTATAATTCTAAAGGAAATTTTTGAAAGTAATATGTCCAAGATTGACAAAAATTATGAACTGATTATGGTGGAAGTTACTCGCAGTGAACAACCAATTTTTTGATCTTCATATATAAGATTTGTTACACAATCCACCATCCATATTTTACAGTACATGCATATGATAACTGCTTTTGGCCGTCACTTGCAAGTTTGTGTTTTCATTGCGTTAATATCTCTTCACATTGCCACTTTGAATCGTTTGTCTTAATAGTAATGACCCAGGCCTTCACTGTAACTGCCCACTTGTATTTGATGACTCGAACAAAGATTCGAACGATAAATATTAAGTTAAATCTTTGATGTCATATCAGTGACTGACTGGCGTATTTATTTTCGTCGTGGCTATCCTTTTTGTGATTGGAATTATTGGCTGAGTACGTGTTCTGGAATTTGTGGGATGTCAAAATTAATTCAGCAAGTTCAAGTTGCATTTTAAAGTTTACCATTTTACTTTCTTTATTTTCCCTTTTGCGAAGAAGCTCTTGGTTCACTTGATTAAACAGCACTCAGTTTTTTCTCTTGACATGACTTTTTCAATTCCAACCTTTTTTCGTTCCACAACAAATTCAATCATATTACTGGACATGGATACAGTGGTTTATTACAGTTAGCATCGTTTAGGGGACATATCACCATGCGCTCATTTATTTAAAATAGAAATTCCCGACAGCAAGCCGCCATCGTAATTCTAATTACACGGTGCGCTGGGGAGTCAGAAGTTTGCAGTATACCATAAAGGACTGTCAGGCTTTGGACGGCCCCTTTCGTATTTGTGAGTTTCTCAATGGGAATCGTCCACATTTTTTTTCAGAGCTGCGACGCCATCCGTCAGACCATTGACCCTCTTTATGGTGTATTATGTACGACAAACATTTCTCTCTCTCCTAAGCCTCCATCCAGGCGACGCAACTACATGACGCGATGGCACGACGGCTCCTTTGCGCCGTCTCCCGTCGCGTCGTGCTGTTGTGCGTCGCGTCGTACGTCGTGTCGTGCATCACATTGCCTGAAGCATGACAACACGCACGATGCGACGCGTCGTGTGTTGTCGCCCTTTGTTTCATAATGTTTATTGAGGGCGCATTTATTGTTTTCTTTCATTTCTTTCTCCGGCCCGTGCTGGCACAGTACATGCCATAGGTACCAGGCCTTGATTCTGTTGTTCCTTTTCGTGGGTTCTTTCTAACTTTGTGTTTTCATTAAGAGTGCGTTGTTGAAGAAAACTCTTTTCCTTTTTGTTTTGTTTTTTAAATCAAACGTAATCAGAAAGAGCTTCTTTTCTAATGATTATTGTAAATCCATTCTAATATGCAATACATCATTCATTATTACGTCCTTGCAAAAATGTAACATGCGGATCTGATGAGAAGCGCGAGGCCAAACAGAGAGGAAGAAAAGACACCGTCAAAATAGTAGTAGGATCTACAGTGTTTTATTAAGAAACACGCCGGCGGACTAATATCATTGTAAGTGTGGTGCTGATGAAGTTACCAAGGAAGACTAAACTGAAGGAAGACTGAAGACTGAATATTCTGAGGGTAATAATATAGTGCAAGCTGGATGGTAACTACCGAAACCGTGGTCAAACTTGTGGTCGTACAATTGTAGACAAATTGTCTGGAGGAGTGAGAAAACTACTTGGAAACTGCTGGCATTGACCATAGAGAAATATTTATACGGTTACAAATCTACCACAAATGGGAACTTCATCAACGGTCTCCAAAAGAAATTGGACGGACATTCGATCAAGGATCAGCCGGGTAAATTAAAAAGTGACGACTTTTGGGCTTACACTTATTATTTGAGAGCACCTCGATACGCAAATTTTCTTTTTGCTCGTTTTCATTTTTTTTTAAATAAAATATGAGAAAACTAATTCAATTTGATTAACGGATAAAACAAAAAAAAAAACGCCTGCGACTCAGGGCATGTATTTTGCAAGCACGTTGGACGGAAATGAGAGAAAACAAAAGAAATCATTGGCTGGGAAATTAAGGAGTGACGATTTCTGAGCTTGCGGTTTCCACTTATTTTGAGAGAGCAGTTCTTATTTATTCAGATTTTCTTTTGCTCTTGTATCATTTTTTTTTCAATAAAATATAACTGAAATTAAGCCCACCCAATTAATGAATCGATGCGATAAAAACAATGAAAAATCAACACCAAAGAGCGAATTGCATAGTACTTTGCAAGAAAGGTGGACGGAAATGAAAGAAAACAGTAAAGGCACCCTCTCTAAACACCATGAAGTAAAGGGCGACAGAACACGACGCGTCGCGTCGTGCTTCAGGCGACGCGATGCACGACGCGACGCACGACAGCACGACGGAAGGGGCGACGTATGGTTTACCATACTATGGTATGGTATGGTGTACTATTTACGACAAACATTTCTCTCTCTCTCTGGCCTCCCTCCAGGCGACGCAACTACACGACGCGACGGCACGACAGCTCCCTTGCGTCGTGCCGTCGGGTCGCACCATCGCCTTCTTGCCATTACGTTTGTACACACACGACGAGTCGCGTGGTGCGTCGCCCCTTCCGTCGCCCGTCGCATCGTACCGTCGTGCGTCGCGTCGTGCGTCGTGTCGTGCATTGCGTCGCCTTTTACGTCGCCTGAAGCACGAAACGACGCACGAAACGACGCACGACGCGACGCGTCGTGTGCTGTCGCCCTTTGCTTCATGGTGTTTACAGGGGGCGCTTCCACTGTTTTCTTTCATTTCCGCCTCCGGTACTTGAATAGTAGGGTACAGTCCACTAATTCAAGCCCCATTGAAAACAGTGTAAAATTGGCACTGTTCAGGGCCCAGTAACATGCTTACCAACATCCTTGAGATTGTTGAAACGCAAATAAAATTATTGTTTGGTCCCTAATCTTTTGATTTCCTTTCCATTTATCGTGGGCTAACCAATTACATTTTTAATTATTCCCACAAAACAAAATCACCCCCGAAAAAGGAGTTTTCCGAAGTCTGATTGCAACCATTTTTCAAGTGGCAACCCTCAACCTTTTTGGTACTTAGGACCATTTTTCAGTTGTAGTTTTTAGCCATTCTGCTCTCATAGGATAGCTCAAAGACCCAGGCAGTTGATCCAAGCAACGATTTACACAATCTCACCATTTTGGGGCCGAACAATCTCCTTTTTTCAGAAAAATGTTGGGCTGCTATTTCTTACTTGAATAGTGGACTGCATGCACCAAGGACATGGCATTCGCTCGTTGTACGCTGCCGCCATGGGCATGCAGAGCCTTGAACTGACAGCTTTTGAAGTATTCTCCAATCGTACAATATAGATAGTAGAAGAACTAACGCAACATCATGCCCAAAATTATTTACCAACATACACAGAAAAGTTGCCAGATCGAGGTTCTGCATGCCTATGGCGGTAGCGTACAAAGAGCGAATAGGTAGCAGGTCTTGTTTCTGTTATTGTTCTTTTTAATTAATGGTTACTTTCTAACTTTGTGTTTTTGTTAAGAGTGAGTTGTTGAAGAAAAGGTTTGTTTTTTTAATCAAATGTAATTAGAAAAAGCGTCACGACCAACTATCAGCCTTGTCTCCAGGAAATAAATTACATGAGCCACAACGTCGTTTTACCTTTTCCTGCTCTAATTTTGATCTTCCTAATAATTATGTAATAGAATTGATCTTGTTCCCCCACTTTGGAAATCCTAACTCCCCAGAATTAGGTCATACAATTTGTGTGGGTTGCTTGACAGTGCGTGTGGACAGAGAAGGAGGTGATAACTTCCCTAGCCAGTGACCTTCCACTTCACTTGGCTACTGGACTGAACAGAGAATGTTCTGTTGTCTCTCTATGATTTCTCCTTCCATGGAACCTGCCATACATAAAAACTTGTCCCTGTCCTGCTCTAGACAAAAATATTACCAGTGTAAGCCTATTAAACCACACACGCATACGTTGCTGGGCAGTGGGTGGCTTGGACCAGAGCCACATGAATTCCGTTCCGAAACCTGATTTAGTCGAGGGGAAGGAAAGACTGTGCACGTGAACCCTAAACATCATATAGCCCAATACATCTTCGCCATCCATTCAAGCTCTTTTACTGCAAGCCTTTCTACTGCAAGCTCTACAGTTACTTGCCAGGTCAAGACTAGCCAAGCCAAGCCAACCCCAACTTCAGCAATAGATCGTCTTCAAGCTAGGCCCTTTATTTATTTTCATTGCTAATTCATAATGTTTTCTGTTAAATAGAATCCCTATTTTTTCTCATTATTAAAAAGATGCTTTCTCTAACGTGAGGATATTTGTATTTTCGTAAATCGTGCGAAAACTTTTCACTATATTAGCTGGAAACGAATTAATTCTCACCGGTTAGCTGATAATAAAAGGCGTAAACTAGTAAACAAATAAATAATATAAGCATGTGTCATGATTCTCATATTGTGCCCGCTACAATATTTCTAAATCTATTCCAAGATACAATACATCAATCATTGTAACGTGCTTGCTAAGGTAAGATGCGGATCAGAGGAGAAACTATACAAGTGTGTGGCCAAATAGAGTTGAAAAAAAAAAAGACACGGCCGCAATGATAATAGCGTCTGTATAATGTTTCATTCAAAAACATGGACTCGTATCATTGAAAGTGTGGTGCTGATGAAGGTAACGAGGAAGACTGGCCTGAAGGAAGACTAAAACGGAATATTCTGAGGGTATTATAGAGCAGGCTCGGTGGCAACTTCCTAAACCAGTGATCAAACTTGCAGTCATACAATTGTAGACAAATTGCCTGGGGAATTGGGAGTACTACTTAAAAATTACCGGGATGGACCACGGAGAAATACCAGTATCTATAAGATTACAAATCTACCACAAATGGGAACTGCATCGACGGTATTAAAAAGAAATCGTTGGCTGGGTTTGAAGAGTGACGAATTCTGGGCTTCCACTTATTAGGAGAGAGCAGTTCCTACATATGCCGATTTTCTTTTTGCTCTTTTTTCTTTTTCTTAATAAAACATGACAGAAATTAATCCTAATCGAGGAATGGATGAGATAAAAACAAGAACAAATCAACATCAAAGAGTAAATAGCATGTACTTTGCAAGCACGGGGGACAGAAATGAAAGAAAACAGTAAAAGCGCCCTCTATAACCACCATGAAGCAAAGGGCGGCAGCACACGACGCGTCGTGTCGTGTGTCGCGTCGTGCTTCAGGCGACGTAAAAGGCGACGCGATGCACGACACGACGTACGACGCGACGCACGACGGTACGACGCGACGGGTGACGGAAGGGGCGACGTTTAGGCGGGAAAAAATGAAACATGAAAAATACCTAAGACAGCACGACGCGACGGGCGACGGCACGACGCGACGCACGACGCGTGTACAAACATAATGGCAAAGAAGGCGACGGCTCGACCCGACGGCACGACGCAAGTGAGCCGTTGTGCCGTCGCGTCGTGTAGTTGCGTCGCCTGGAGTGAGGCTAGAGAGAGAGAGAAATGTGTGTCGTAAATTATGGTGTACTATTTACGACAAACATTTCTCTCTCTCTCTGGCCTCCCTCGTCGTGTACTTGCGTCGCCTGGATGGAGGCCAAAGAGAGAGAGAAATGTTTGTCGTAAATAGTACACCATAGAAAATAGCGCGCCATACTTTTGGGTATGAGACGGAGAGAACCCCCCCCCCCGCTTTGTGTTGGTCATTCTCTCGCAGGAATCTGGGGAATTCCTTTCAGACATCTTGGGGGGGGGTGTGTGTTAAGTAACAATAGTCTGGAATGTGTATAGGGATTGGACATGTTGGGGTACCCCTCGGTCTCATTTCTTGCTGGGTATATACCTTTGAATCGACAGAGTAGTCGGAGATTCTCGGTCTGGGAACCAGACTAACTCTGGGTGCATTCCACCAAATCGTTGTAGTTCTACACGCGAGCTCATTAATATTTTGTGATCCCACGAGATTTTTACAATAAGACAGGCCATAATCAGGAGGCATCATAGAAATATTTCTATAAATCCCGAACTTGGGACCGAAAGTTGCCAGTTTGGGGCATTGCTTTCACAAAAAGCCCCAAACTTTGGACCTATTTTGGATATAGGTGGGAGGCTACATTCTGAAATGAGCGCTTAGTTTTACTGCTATTTTGGGGGTATCTTCGTTCAAAGGCGAATAAAAAATTGTTTTTCGCAGCAAACCTCAATAAAATTGAAACGAAAAGTGATCTTCTGGCCATAATCTTGAATTTCTAGTGAAAAAACGGAGGCCAACCTCTTCACGAGATGTCAACAGGCGGCGCTATTTTGGTCCGATTTTGCACTGTTTTCTATGGGCGCGCATTTGGTGTAGTGCTGCCTCAGCGTCAAACGCGCCATTGTTCCCATTATAAACGCGCGCCTATGTGGTGGGAAAAAGAACACGCCCTCTTTTGTTCCGCTCGGAGAGCCCTCTTCGCTTATAAATTCATAATAAAATTCTTTCATTTATAAAGTTCCTTGTACATGCACATGCATACTGTACGTACATGTACTGTACATAGGTACCATTGAACTGGGTTATAGCTATACTACCGAAAGAAATGGTATCCAGCATGGCCGCCGGAACCGGGGGAGGAGCGGGGGGCACGGGTCCCCTCACTTTTTAAAAGTGGGGAGACTTATGTATCAATTTGTTGCTGGTTCCTTACCATCTTCATTTAATGCGCTTTTCACCAGGAATTATAATGTTAATTCTCATTATACTTGCCAAAGTGCAAATTTTCATCTGCCATTTATGCGTACATCTTTGGAAAAAAATCAAATACGAAAGGCCAAGATTATGAAACTCGAAATCATAAGTTTTCAGGGCTTTTGTTTTCGAAGGTCATGATGCTTTTCCCCTTCAACTTTTTTGGTTTTTTTTTTTGGGGGGGGGGGTAGGTTTGTTGGCAGGGTCGGCGGGGAAAAAAAAGCTTTTGTTTCGTGATCGAGAGCCATAAATATAGGGTCGGTCGGAAATGAGAACCATAGAATATAAAAAGGGTGCCCTAATGTACAGTACATCTAGGGACTTAGGTACATTGGATGGCTCTCTTTGAAATCTGTCTTTCAATTACTGTCGCCAGTGTAGCCCTACTTGTATGGAAGCTTAGTGCAGATTGTCGGGAACTTTGAACCCAATTTTTTCCCCGAAATTAAAGCAGCCAGACAATTTTACTTACACCAGTCGACTACTCGGAGTTTATTATCTGACTGAGCCATGACAAAAATTACCGCATTTTTTCTTACAAAAGAAAGCATCTTTTTAAGCCCAACCTTTAATGTATGCCGATGATGTTCGTGGCCATTTTGAATAAATACGCACCATACAATTTTCACCATAAACTTACAGAAAGTGTATTTATCCCAATATGTCATATTAATTTAATATTAATATTAATATTAAGCCTGAAATGAACGCCAACAGGTGCGACGCATTAGCAGAATCAGAAGGGTTGTGCTATTGTATAATGCAACACAAATGAAACGAGTTTTATTGTACAGTACGCAGGCCTACTTGTAAATTGGCTGTACTATAATTGGGACTGATGCTATAGTCGGGGCGTGACAAATCCAAAAGGTTGGTGGTCTATGCTACAATCTCAATGCGGCAAGATCGTACCCATGGGAATGAGGTTGTATCTTTGGTGCTGCGCTGCACCAACGGCAGATCACGCGTGCAAGCTGCATGCTATGAGTAGGGGTCGCACTAGTCCTAGTGGTACTAGTCCGGCCGTGCACGTGCCTAGACGTGTGGTAAGAAAGCGAACAGGATGGACGGAGAAGTGATAAGCTGGTGTTCCAAGCTAACCGAGTCGGTTAATGCTGCAATGGATCCCATAGTAGGTCAAGAGAGTCGCATGCAGGCTTATCAGGTTTGTGCATCCCTTCCGAGCGGGGCGATGTTGAGTCTCCCACATAATTACTCATACTGCTTTTCATTGACTTCCCCACATCACCGGCCCCGTCTCCGCTTCGCCCCATTTCCACTTTGCCGTCCGTGCTTGAGTGTGACTGTTACAAGCCGCTTCAAAAAATGGTCGAGAGCGGATTTCCAGAAACGACATGTAGGCCTAGTTTAGAAGTTATTATAGAAAATTCTTCGACATTACTGATGTCATTAGGCTAAATTTATGAATTATGTTGACTGCGTTGTCCATATCATAATACATATGGTTGGATGAGCATTGGAGTTATTTCTCATCCTCTTCAAGTTTTTTTCAAACCACAATTCTGTTCACATCTTTCTGGTATGGTGTTCCATATGTGCCGTCCGGTCGGATTTTTCAGCTGGTGTCACATTTTCAGTTTAGCATCGCATTTCAACCAGCGTCGCAATGTCGGTTTGGTGTTACATTATTCAACCGGTGTCACATTTTTCAACCTGTGTCGCATTTTTGGTTTGGCGTCACATTTTTCAACTTGCGATGGCTGTTGAAAAATGCGACACTGACACCAGTTGAAAAATGCAATGCCCAACCAAAAATGCGATGCCGGTTGAAAAATGTGACGCCAAACCAAAAATGCAACGCCCACTGAAAAATCTGACTGGATGGCAAATATAGAACACCATATTCTGGTAATTGTCGACACATCCAGACAGCTGTGCTTGGGCGATCGGGTAAAGCTCAGCGTGCAGGAAATTTTGTGGAAACATGTTTGTTTCAAGTACATGTGCAAGCAAAACAAGCTAAAGCTGTTTCGAATTTTGAGTTGTTAAATGGGAAAAATAAGATATACAAAATCATGTTTTTGTTTAATGACGTCATAGAGTAATTTTTGTATCTGGGTCTTTGTTTTTTTGTTCTTTGTCACTTTGATAACGATCAAACATTGGGAAGTTACCAAAATGGTCACTTGAAACATGAACAAAGTCAATGGGCGGAAATAAATCAATTATAAATTAAATGATGACATCATCATGACGTCATTTTTTTTGAATAATATTTGTATCAGGGTCTTTGTTTGCTACCAATTTGATAGTGATCAAACATCTTTGAAGTTACCATAATGGTACATGTAGCTTGAAAACATGTACAAGGCCAATGGGCCAAAAACATGCAGCATTACTGAGCGTGTGTCAAATGTGTGATAGACCCCATCCTAATGAAAGCTGAGCCATGATTGGTCATTGGAATGGAAGCAAATTGGACCATTCACAGTGTGGCTTTCATCTGTGGGTGACAGTAAAACAAAAGAAACAGATAGGAGCTATGTTGTGATTGGTCAAGTTATCACACAGCTGACAGTTGAGAGTACATGCTCAGTGATGCTGCTGATTTCCTGCAGAGATGGGCAACACGCTCAAGAATTTCACTATTTGAATGAGGATATAAGGTGAATAAACAGGTCTACCCATCTGACATCTAACTTTGCCAAGAATGCATATGAAATCTGGTTGCACAAATACATGTAGCTGTGATGGAAGGGTAAGTTGGCACAATCAAAACAGTTGAAATTTGTTGATGAGAGTCTTTACATGGCTATCTGAAGGTTTGTGTAAACTGTACAGTTCCGCAAGTATACTTTTGAGGTAAATGATACACTGGCCTAAAGTCTCAGAAAGGGTCACACTATCAGTGTCAATGAGCATCAATAAAGCCTCAGCAAGTTATTCAGGTACAGTTTTATGCAAAAATCGAGTACATGCATTTAAAATGTTAATTAGGCACCTAACTATCATATTCATTGGATCACTTTTTCTAAAACTAAAAGGATAGTTGAGTGTGGAATTTGAGTGACAAAGCTTTTCCTGCTTGATTATGCTGCCCGACTGGCAGCCATCATGTTTTCCTCAATTTTAACTAGCCGTACATATACTGAAAACATTTCTTTTTCCTGTGAGAATCTGAAAGCAAAGTTGCTGTTTCTGTTACACAGTGGCATACATGTATGTTAAAATATGAGGAAAACCACTTTTAAATCTTTATCGTCTGTGACCGTATGGTTGTCTGGTCTGTAATTTCGCCACTATGTTAGAGATTTTTCGCTTTGTATTTCCTGGTCAGGGTAATTAGTTTTACTTAATTGCAAACAAAACACAGATTGCTGGGATATTACTGGTCCCACTTGTATGGCTAAGCTGCAGGCAGTAATTAGGCATTTTTTGAATGTTTACTGTGTCTGACCGGGCGACAGTGCTCATCGAGTTCTAACTCCTGTGTCCTTCCTCTATGGTTAAACTCTGAAGTGGGCTATTTAGATGAAGTAAAATTAAATTATGATTATAAATCCTTTGCATCAAATGCACTTACTGAATCCAAAAAGCTGATTAAATTGAAAAAAAACAAGTTGACAGATATAAATTGAACATTAAATCTTGCCAAGGTACATGTAGATTTTGTGTAACACATGTGCATTCATACTTCTGTATTATTACTAGGGACAGGAAGGCTCACTGGGGAGGGTTTGCTGTTTAAAATGTGCAAAAACTGCAAACATTTCCAATCAGTAAAAAAAATTAAAAATTGAAACATTTTTGCCTTTTTACCCCCAAAATTAAATATGTTGTTTAAATCAGTGATTTTTTCTAAAAAATAATTTGATTTAAATCACGATTTAAATCAGGTATTTTTTTTCTTAAAAACTCATTTGATTTAAATCGCGATTTAAATCAGTGATTTAGATTAAGGTGATTTAAATTGGACAACCCTGTGAAATGTCCCGTGGACATGGGTAAGTCCACAGAATGGCTTCCCCTCTGCGTTGTGCTGACATGTTTTGTTCACAAGTGCACACTAGGTACATGTCTGTTAGGTTAGCATTTGCTACATTTGAAACTTGCAACCATACTCGTCTACTCACGAGTAGTTCCTATGTGAGTACTCAAGTTGACAAAGTCACTGCTCACCCAGTAGTATTTGATGTACCGGTAGTTATGTGCTGTATGTAAATCATGATCATCATTCATGCACTGGGTAGTTATGAAACTTTGATCACAATTATGACATTTTAAGCACAGGTCTGAAAAAATTCAATCATTTGATACTGTTCTCAACACCCGTAAACTTCTGGTATTGTTGTTTTTTTATTTGCAGCTTTGTGAAGAGTTTAAAACATCTGCTCCATATTCTCTCTGCATTGCTTGTGGTCAGCTGCTTGCCTCTGTCAGTAACTCAACAGTTGTTCGTCACTTTGGTCTTCAGCTTCTGGAAAATTGTGTCAAGTAAGTTTCACAAATTAAGCTTGATAGTGTTGTACACACAGTCAGTTCTCAGAAACAAGCAGTTGGTCAGCCGTTGAGAAATTCTCCATAAGTTGCCAGTTGCTTTCTAAAGTTGCTGACACTGTGCTTTCATGTTAATTCGCTTCTAGAGTGTACATGTACAGCTACATGTATCTTGTGCTTGTATGCTACTCAAAAAGTTAAGGACTACTTTGTTGTGTGTATTTTGTGTATACTTTTTTGATATTAGATATATGTTATTGCCGAAAATGCGCATTTGATGTTTTGAAACATTGTTTAAATTTCTTATCCCAATGACAGTACCATCAAGACAAACAAAAAATGAAAGAACTAGACCCCACTCATCGCTTGGAAAAAAATATAAGTTAAGAAAAAAGTGCCCTTACCTTTTTTTGAGTATTGTACATAACCCACATCTACTACGATTTACCCCAATGTCCTTATCTAAACCCAAACTGACAGAATTGAAATAGGGCACTTCTCTGTAGACCGAACAGTGGAGCAAAAGAAAAAAATGCTTTTATTGGTAAATTTTTGGTCGGCGGATCTGAGAATTCTCAAAAGAAAAACACTATTTTTCCAATATGCAAGGATCCGAGCACCAAACAAAAAATACTCTTGCCGTACATGTACAGTCACATGTACATATCCGTGCACATACTGTACATGTACAGTACACGTACGGAACATGTACACGAATGCATGCAGTGCCGCGGCCAAAATCCGCTGGACTTTCTCGATTTCTGCGAGCATTGGCGTGTTGCCAGGATCAGCTCAGTTTGCTGATAAGTTGGGAAGCAGCCACATGGTCGTTCTGAAAAATACTTTTCTTTGATAAACAAGATTTTCTGTGATGAAATTTTCATTTTTCAAAGCATTTACATGTACCTTGGAGAAGATACTGTTCTTTAAGGTTTACTTTTGGCATTGCCAGTACGGTTTTTCTAATTGTAGGTTGAGTTTAAAAAGCAACAATTGGACTATGAGAATGCCATCATTGAACCCTGATTATGCAAAGCATGTGCTTTGTGAAGGAAATCACCAGTGTGCTAGTGCCTATTTTAGTTATTTTATTTGCCAATGTTCTACAATATACATCCGCAGCTGCCCGTTTGCAGTCTGGCCACACAGACTTTAATTTCACGGGTGAGTGAACAATGTCGAGAGGGCGTGAGTTACTGTCGAGGTACTGTTGGAAATTCATTCTTCTTGCAAGCGACCTTCGTGCGAGAACGAGTCAAGTGGGAGTGAGGTGGGGGTGTTCTAGGGCTGCCAACATGCACATACTCGCCTGTGCTCAAATGAGTACTTACTCGTGGATGCTGCTATATGCATGTACTGTACATGCAGATTATAGCGTACACGTTATTTCTATTTACCCACAGCTCTGGAGTAACAATTCCTTGACCGTTTGTGTGTAGCTCTGCCATGAATAATTCGTCACTCCCAAGTAAATGGCTTAGATTTGGACAAGCAAATGAGAAAAATTGCACTACGGAGGCGGTTAGGACCAGCAACCCTTGGGGATTAGGGTTAACCACCGGGTGCTTTTAAAAATGCAGTGCACACGATTTTCAAGATTTTCAGTTTTCAAAATTCTTCAAAAATTCATCATTTCCTTTAATGGATGTTTACACCCACACGAATGACTCTTTGGTGGCTACTCGAAGCTGACAGGTAACCTTTATTGGCTCCTGAATATTTCAGCCAGAGAGCCCAGAATTGTGAGGTGTTGCGTAATTTCCTTTGTCCCCAGTGAATGCGAGTGGCGTCTTTTCAAATGCGGCTGGATTAGCATGCAGCAGTGCTGTGTTGCTCATCAATGGGGCCCTGGAGCACTTTTGTCCGTGGTGCTAATCCGTGGGTGCGCTGTGCCCAAAACAGTGGTATACTGTTTAAAAACAGTGATGGATTACCTTTGAAAAATGCAAGCCAAAAAATGATGGCAATTCCCAGCAGCAGTTCTTTTTTTCTGAGTATGGGTTTTTGTTACACAGACCAGCTCTTTTGTCCCATTTCGGGCACCCGGCTCTGCGAATAAAACGGGGTTCCACGGCAGCAAGTGGTTAAACAATTTGAAAGGGATAGAAATTTTCAACAGTGCAAGAAGTGTTGTTCATCTCTTAAATCTTGCTAAATCATGGCTGGAGATTCTCCTAGATATGAGAAGCTATTATATTGATTATAATGTACAATTGTGTGCGTTATTGCAACTGATTTTGTATATGGTTTGTTCATCAACAATCTGCCGGTCGGTACGACCAAATATTTTGATAGTCGAACAAATTGAAAGTCAAATATTCAAATAGTGAATTATTCTAATTGACTTGGCCCTAATCTGTTTCGGATCTGATCCAGTGTTGGGTTTACACTTGCAAATTGATCATGCACACGGGATCTGAACTGGATCTGATCTTTTCGTAGAGGAGGATCAATAATGGGATCAGGATCTGATCCTGCATTGTGTTTACACAAGTTTTTGATCCAGATATTATCCTTCTTGTGGGATCTGATATTCCTAAGGGGAAGTGCTAACGTTTACAGTGACGAAACCATTCTGTGATTCGGTGATTATACATGTAGTTGGCCCTCATTTTTTTTTTTAATCAAGTAATTAGTAAAAACACCATCTAAAAAGACGATGGGCACTCTACTTAGGTTAATGTTGAGCAGAAATATTCCAGAAATCTTGGGCAGAGCAATTTATTCATGTCCGCCCCTCACTTGAGGGACATATGAGAGATTGGGATCACACTCTAATAACATATATATATTATATGTATACATCACACACAAAATCAGATGTTTGTGATACCTTGTACTTGTACATAATACAGCATGTGCAAATGCACAATAGTTACATGTACCAGTATCTGAATGTATTTCCTTTGCTTGTTGTGAATATAGGTTTCGATGGATCAGTTCAAGCCCTTCCGAAAAGCTGTCTTTGAAAGAGTTTGTGTTGAGCTATTTCCACAATGTGAGTATTACATGTTATATATTGGTGTAATATATAATTGTATTGATAAGGCACTTCAACAGATTCCCCTTAATTTACAATTGTTATACATGTACCTCTGTCTTGGATACTGTCTGTTTATTGGCCCAGAATGATCACATGACACGACGACATATCCACATGTCACACTCGCCGTGAGATATCTCATTCTATTGAAGGTGCGTGCACGTGCCCGTGTAAGTGCGCGAAACAAAAGAGCTTCTTGAAGTTCGAGAATGAGCATTTGCGGTCCTTTAGTCAGTTTTGCTTGGTATGTTTTGTGCAAAGGCTACCAGGGAAATTATTCAATGATTGTGCTCGTATAACAGACTTGTTCCCGTCCCTGCAATGTACATGTATAAGGTAATTCGGGGACTGCTAACCAGACTATATAAATGTACTCACTGGTGCCCGCACTAGTTTCTTATTAGCGTTTATGTCACAATTAACGAATGGGAGGGGACAGTGCATTTTCAAATGATATCGTTCACTGTACAGTTTTGCCGTAAACCCATCATCTTCTGAAATTGTTCAGCTAGTTTCTTTGGAAAAATTCCTGAAGACAGAGGTATGACAAAACAATTGTTGACCGCTGTGGTGTGGAATATCAACATCATCCCACACCACAGTGGTCAACAATTGTGAAATGAAAAATGCAGTTTTCTAGTATGTATATGTGTACAATGAGACCTGCTCCCACGAAACCCGGACAAAGTCGCACTCACCGATTTCCCACAATGGGCCTGTGAAGTCATTTTGGGCTAGATTTCACCATTATGGTGTTTGGGTGTTTTCTGAAGAAACAGCTATTACTCTTTAATCTCTCCAATTTTGGACTCTATCTTTCACACAGATTTTTCGATTTTGTGAAACAATCGTGTACAGAATTGTAAAGAAAAAAATTACTCTGACGATTGTTTTAGCATGATTGAATTGCAAAATAAGGCCTGAAAAGACTTGTAATGTAGCACCATTTCTGACTCCCCCTGATTGAATTTGGTATCACCATAAAGGTTATAACCTCAGCATTTCGGTTTGAGAGTAGAAACTTGCAAGCTTGTCTTTTTTAACCAATACGAGATAGTTTTAGTTGACTGTTTTCATGTAAACAACCTTTCCCTTGTTGCCAGTGTTTGCTAAAATGAGTATTGCTTTTCGTCAATTTGCACCACTTGATGCACTAAGCTGAGCACTTCAGGTCAACTCTCTGTTGACGTGGACGGGGTGTGTGTATCTGACTGTGCATGGATAGTGATTCCGAGTGTATTTTTGTCAACGTTTGACACAGTTTATGGAGGTATTAATTAATTTTCCCTGAACGATTCTTATAAATAGTTGTTGTAAAATCAAATACTTAGCTTGTGACTTTCATAGCTAAAGCAGATGAGAGCGGAACAAGGCAAAGTATGGAGGCAGAATCGTCGATTTTGCAAGCAGCTCTGAACGAGTTGTTCGTGCTTGGTTTGTCCAAGCATGATAGTGAGAACTTGTCGAATCTTCTGACAGAATGTTTTGGGAATGGCGACCTTTCTTCCGATGATGAAGGGGACGAATCATCTGGAGATGAATTAGATGACAAAGAGCCGATGGAGGTAGATGACACGACGGACTTTGATCATGAGGACAACATGGATGATGACCCTGAGGGTGGTGACAAAATTGAATGGCCAATTTTCCCTGACCTCGCTAGAGACATTGTGGACATTGAAGAAACTGACGATTGGACTTCTCAAGACAGTGATGAAGAACTGCGCAAGATTCTTGCATTTAAGAACATTTAAGAAACAAAGGTACCGTACATGTAGACATGATCCCTGCACAAACCAGTTCGAACCATTGTACATTCTGAAGCTGCGAGCCCAGATGGAAGATGCCGGACTGACCAGCCGTGAGCGGAAAATGTACATCATGGGGAAGATCAGTTCAACTCTACATTCCGACAAGCTGACTTGGTGCACGAAGCGAAAGAGACAAATGAACAGAACACGAACCTGCGTAACATACTACACAGTTGATGGCAAGAAGATATGCCGTAAATCCTTCATCTTCATGCACAAGTAAGTCATTGGTGGTGCAAGCTCTAGCTCACCCCATCCAAAAGGTCGCCCCCAACCAAACTCGCCCTTGAAAATAATCTCGCCCCTTAAATATTGTAATTGTGTCAGTGTACTTGACATGTGCTTTCTTTAGTTGTGTGAATTTTCAAATTAATAAGCTGATCAGCCTTTTATTTATTGTCAGATTTTAACGATTTCAATTCACAAAATATGAAACGCAGCATCTCAGCAAAAACCGCCAAATACAAACATGCTGGTGCTGGGGTGACTTTGTCAGCGAGCGAGATGCTACTACCCAGAAAGAGCTTGTGTGGGGGTGACATTGTTATGCAAGGGGCATTACTAAGGGGCAAAATGACCGGCTTTCATCAAAATAATATCTGTAGTACATGTCAAGCGTGTTGTTAGGGAAGTTGTTTGTTTATTTTTTATATTTAAAAAAATCAATGCGATAAGATTACAAAAAAAAAACAGTTTTAGAATTATAAATGGTTGCCTGAATGCCACGAAGGCACTACATGTCTACATAAGTTGCATTCAATCATGCATCTGCTGGACTTTACATAACATCGCATACCAGTCATTTGCATAAACTCATAGAGATTGTGTAATTGTCGAGTATTAAAAAGGTAAATACTTTGATTTTGAACTATTTTGTTCCTTGAACTAAGTTGTTCTTTATTGTTTCCTATTCAGCATTTGCAACGACCAGCTTTCTGGTATCTTAAAACATTATGAAAAGCATGGTGTGACCCCCCACCCAAAGCATCTGGAGGGAGATGTTACAACAAGAACTCGTCGACAGAGAAGTACATCCGTCGCATTGTAACTTTCATTGTGAATTATGCGGAGGTTAAAGGAATGGTGATTTCTGTACGAGTCAGAGGAGTTAAGTGTTCGGACCCGAGGGTGAGACTTTCGCCCTCCAATGACAGCAAGTCTTCGATCTGGAGAGAGTATGTGGCACAGATGAAAATAACGAATGACTCCAGGTGCAATGCAGGTACATAATCTTCACATTAACCCTAACTGCCCAAAACCTGCCATACTCCAACAGCAGGTTTTGTGAGGTTTTGGCAGGTTTGTTACTGTACATGTACCTGAGGAACTTGTTGTTGAATTTTGTGAGACTTGGGATGAAAGGCCCAGGGAGATGGTGTTGGATTCTGTGTGAGTTGGGACACACGCGGGTCATTTTGTGCAGTGTCTGGCTTGCTGTACCAATTGTTGGACTATGCTTGATTTTGTCAGGTTTGGTACTGTTCAGTACAAGTCATCCTATACTGCCTAGACCCATCCATACCATATCATTCAAACTCCAATGGGCTCATTCTGTTGGAGTTTATCAGGTTTGGTACAGTAACCTGCATGTACAAGTACATAGACAAGTACATTAACGTGTTGGATTTTGTGAGGTTCAGTATGCTTTCTAGTGCAGGAGCCTGGGGGTTAGGGTTAAAAATGTAAATACGAAGTTACTTAACAACACATTTTGAGTTTTGGTGGCCTCGGTGGTGCATCTCATGTAGTTATTTTTACTGTACTTTATCTGTAGAGAGTTGGAACCATAATTATCACTAAGTCTTTCTTTAAAGATACAAAGTTTTCCCCATTTCTATTCTCTAAAGAAGACTGCTAAGGTGGAAACAAAGAACCATTGCAAAACAACTATAAAATGATGTGTACAGGTAAACTTTATTTTTCACATCAAATTTGTAATAAATATTTTCATGTGTGCTTTTGAATGTTTTCTTTCAGAAGGCCTTCCTGAATACTGGGTCACCAAGCAGTCAACTTTTGGGAAGCTGTGAAAGTGCTATACCCCATTCAACTTGACGATGCGACCTATGAGCGACCTGTGTTGGCAGTGCCAACAGAGAACAATAGCGCCGTGTACAGGAGTGCCAACCTGTCCGAGGACCACAAGCTGCTTTGAGTTTAAAAGCAAGAAGAACACCTTTGCCTCGTGGCTGCTGAGTGTCACTTGCGTAGATCCACGGTGAAAGATGCGAATGCTTCCATTGAAGGAGTAGTACTTGGACGTAACCTCCTTGGCAGCTGTGATGGACCAATTCACTACTCCTTCCACTTGGCACAACAAGTACACTTTCCAAGTGACCCCCTTCAACCAGGACCCAAGTATTACTTGTGCTCCAGAAAATGTGGACTTTTTTGAGAGGCATGTGAAGCTGTACCGCAGCAAATCAATTATCTTATAGATGAAGGGATGGCTTGTGGGAAAGGATCAAATGCAGTGATCAGTTATCTTCGTGATTTCTTTGCAAACTTTGGTCTCGGTGAATCCGATGTTCACCTGCATTGTAATAATTGTTTGGGACAGAACAAAAACAAATACATGTTATGGTACCTTGCGTGGTGCACAAGAACTTGACTTCGATTTTTATGATCGCAGGCCACACCACATGGTGCTTCGGGCAGGTTAAACAACGATACCGGTGTTCAATGGTGAGCTGCCTTGAAGACATCCTTAAGGTTGTAGCGAAGAGTTCGGTATCAGGCGTCACCGTCCCAAGGATCGTTGGCACAAAGGCAGGAGATGTGAATATTCCCACATTGAACTGGCAAGAATTCCTGGGACCATATTTCATTGCTCTTCCAGGGATCAAGTCCATACAGCACATGCAGTTCAGTGATCAGCATCTGGGTACTGTGTATGCAAAGTCTTCCTGTGACAGCGAAGAAAAATGCTTTCCAACTTCTCTGTGATGTGATGCATCGACTTTGCCACCGAGAAAAATGCCACTTCCCATGTCCCTACCGGGATTGCCAGATGTTCGTAAGCAATATTTGCATAAAAACATCAGGGAGTTTTGTACAACAGCGACCCGCGACGTCATGTGTCCAGCTCCTGAAGTTGTAGAGTGAACAATGATGACTGCCACACTAGAGGGCCTTGTTTGGAGTTATGTGGTTTTAAACGTTTTCCCCTTTTTTATTTTGATTTTCATAAAAATGCTTCATTTCTTTTGCAAATTTTCTGCATAGGATCCATTGGCGGGCCACTCACATCGACGTTCTCACAAGCAAACAAACTTTACGCTGGGGGGGATGCGGCCTGTGTAAATTTTCTATAAATTTTTAGAATAAAATAACATGTTGATTTTAAGATAAAGTTTTCTTTTGTAGGTTATTTGGGGCGACTGAGAAAGTGTACTCTCAGCACTCTCGTCAGGATGAGTACCAATGACATCATGGGTTGGTTACCACATTGAAGAATGAGGACATTGTGTCTCTGCACAACTGTTGAAATTACAGTACCGACTTACAACACTGTAAACAAACCCTGACATCAGCACTTTTTTGACTCACGATTTAATAACAACTCAAACTTTTGTACTAATTTACCATCTCAAAATAGATTTAAGGAAACTAATCACATAGTACACTATGTACAGTTGTACATGTATAAACCTTCTGTTGTATAAGTACAAGTGGAATATGAAAATGCTTTTGAATCCCATTTAGCAACACGGTAAAATTATAGCGCTTTCAGCCCTGTTGCTTATTTTTGGAGACACGCCTTTTCCTGTGTTCCATTAGTGCGCATATGTGTGGCCAGATTGATGTGTGCTATGTAACTTACTGCTCTATGTGCCAATCAGAAACTCGCAAAACTCAAGAATCAAACTTGTCTGCTCACAATTCGCATCATGTCCTGATGGATCAGAATCAAGTTTTCACTGGAGCTGGATAATTACATGTACATTTCTTGTACATTTTAGTGAGGATGTCTCTGTTATTTAAAAATAAAATACTGCATTTCGAAAATACAGATTTGTTATGCGTTTTTGGTTTACTATTCTATCAACAGAATAGCATTAAAATTTGACAAGGCCAAGGCCAACTCAAGGCCAAAAATATACACTGTGAAATTGAAAAAAAAAAATTCTATGTACTTCCCATTCATTTGTACATGGAAAGTCTTGCTTTCAATTCAGGCTAACCTCCTTTTTGGCTAAAATTTTTTAAAAACACAAACATAACTTTAGTAATCATGAATGAAACTATCCCAAATTATCACCAAATAATTATTAAATTGCAGTGTACAAGTGTGCAAAGTTTCAGGTTATTTGAGTAAAGGGAACTTATTGGTTATTATGGCATTTTAAAATACCCTTCAGTGTGTGTTATCAACCATGACAAGTATGTGTTGACACACACTTGCTGAACTTTAGCCCCCTTGACAACGGAAATTTCTTTCCGAAAGCCGACTCCAAGAATTCCAGCTCACTTGGCACGAAGGCCACCTGCCAAACCGCAAATTCTCAGTTTGTGGCCCTGCGTGCTCTGCATGCTGGGAATTACATGGTTGAAAGCACTGATTGTTCGATGGCACACGGCTCCACTCAAACTTCCACATTCCCGTTGCCTCTTTTCAAAGTGGGGACTATTGTGAAGCTGGTGATTATGATGCAAATTCGGTCTTTTCATTTCTGGGCTACACACAAAGGCCAATTACCATATATACAAGAGTCAGGGTCTGCCTTTCACCGTGTTTGCTCGAGCGTGGGCTGAGAATAATAGCTGAAAAGTGGGCTGAGAATCTCAATTTTTACAGGGTGTCTTGCCGCGTCCCGGCGCGAAGGGTTAAAGGCTGTTTTCTCGTAAATGGGTTGTCTGGGTTTTGCCACTATGTCCTTTCCCCAGGGGTGATAAAGTTGGGGTACGTATATAAATTTTATATCATTCTAAAGCTGAGAAGCTGGGGAACCTGAAAAAGCTAAAATCTCCAAATTTTCAACTTTGTCCGGGCTTTGTTGGAGCAGGTCACATACATGTATGTCAGGCTTGTGCAGAAGAAAGCAATAGAAAAAGGACTTATTTTCTTCTGAAATGTTTTGTTGACCCCCAAAATGTTTTGTTAGTCTATATGACATTGTTCAAATCACACTGGTGCCATTTCAGGGTAATCCATTGGCAGGTGGCCCACTCACAAAAAGGGCAGACAGTCGTTAAAAGAGAAATAAGAGAAATCTCATTTTGGAGAAATAAGAGAAAACGGCAGTTTTTGGACCATTTCGGTTACTCCCAAAAGCATGAAAATGGGTGCAATATTTTGCCTCACCTATCAGAAGACAAGAAGATATTACATATTGCCCCCCCCAAAAAAGTCCTCTCAAAAATATGGTTGGGAATCAATACGTGCTGGAATAGGTAGATTACAAAGGCATAGTGTATGGAGAGAAGCACTGAAAATTGTGATCTGCTCTGTGAAAAGTAGACAAAGTTCACTGGAACCACTTCAGATTTAACAACCTTTAAAAGAATCTTGCATGGTGTAAATACATGTAACACGGAACCCTCAACATTTTTCACCCACATATACACTGTATGTGCATGCTGTGTCCATTTTTCCCGAGTTTTTCCAAAGGATACCAAACTATTGATGCATAAAACAAAGTGCAAAATATACTTCTTGTATTTCTAATACAAAGTAAAACTCAAAAGTGGCTTTGGTGACATCTGATAAAATTTCTCATTTCTCACATGTACATATACACTGCTATGCAAAAGTCTGATCACACCTGAGTGCTCAACAAATTTTGTGGTTTTTTGGCATCAGGAGAATAAATAAATTTCCACAAATACAATACCTGTGTTTGTGTTGATGTCTTTATTCCATTAAATTCATGTTTCCAGTTCCAAAACTTGAATTGGTGAACAATTACGGGCCTAGCAATAGACCTACAACATGACGTAATGCAGTGTTAACCGCCATGCATTGTGGAGGAAAGATGGGGATTTTGCAGGAATGTGTCCACGTGAAACATTATGTGTAACGTACACTATATGGTGTGTGTATCGGCCTGACACGAAAAAAATAATAAAAAAAATTTCGATTATCGTCCGAAATGGTCCATGTGAACTGCTGTGTTCCACTGTGTTTATCAAGCACTCAACGAACGCCAGAAATGCGTATTTTTTACTTCCACGGGACCGCAAAAGGCGACAGATTTCCTTGAGAAATAAGGCCATCAAAGTGAAGTCCAAGTGGACCTCTCTGTATGTAGTCTACATTTTGTAGGCGGAGACAAAACTTACGCATACGATGTACCGGATCCAACAATTTTCCCATGGACAAGTGAGTGGGAGGAGGTTGCCTTTCTCTTCAGACATGATTTGGGAACTTCATACATGATACTCTCTCTCATGATTTTGCTGGTAAACAGAGGAGAGCTATAACTTCTCATGGAAATCTTTGCCTATTTTTCCATTTCATCTGTGAACGCTGATGAACTTAACTAAGCAAGGTTAGCATGCCAGCCCAGGCATGCATAGGGCCCACCTGCATACGCTCGAGCATGTCGGTAGACAAGCCCGCTTTTGTACTGGTCCTAGTTGTTCGCCGCCGCCGGCATATTGAACTCGAACTTAAGCTTGTTTTGGCTGCAAGATTGGCAGTGGTTTTAGGTTTGCAATAGTAGAAAAGCTTCTCCGTTGTTCATTTTGCCGGGAAACAACCTCCTCCCACTCACTTGTGCACGGGAAAATCGTTGGGTCGGTACATCATAGGTTTTGTCTCCGCCTACAAAATGTAGACTGCATACAGAGGTCCACTTGGACTTCGCTTTGATGGCCTTATTTCTCACGGAACTTATCCAAATCTGTCGCCTTTTGCGGTCCCGTGGAAGTTAAAAAAATAACGCAGCTCTGGCGTACGTTGAGTGCCTGATAAACACAATGGAACACAGCAGTTCACATGGACCATTTTGACGATAATCAGGAATTTTAAATATTTTTTTCATGTCAGGTCGAAACGCCATATAGTACACTTTACACATAATGTTTCACGTCGACGTGTTCCTGCAACATCCCCACCTTTCACCCACAATGCTCCGTGGTAAACACTGCACTACATCACTATGTTGTAGGTCTATTAAAGTCTCTCCATGCGTGTGCACAGTGTTCTCATTAGCATGTGTTCTCATTAGCATATCATTAAGGCGTGGAACAAAATACATTGACCATTCGCATGCGTGCGAACTCCAAGAACGCATTCTTTTGTTCAAGCTACCTCCAATTTGCGTGTGTGAGAATTTCCAACAAAAGGCCCGTCATGGTCTGTGCACACAGCAACATGTTGTGGCCCCCATGATGGCTCAAAACCTATGTGAACAAAATGTGAGGTCCCCGAAACAAGAATGGTGTTCTAACAAGCGTCCTTGGATAGGAAATAAAATTCTTGGCAAACAATGAACGGCGGGGAAAATTAAATGAAGGGCCACTCTTCTGCTTAAGACATTTATTTTTAATTTTCTGAAGTAGCCTTTAAGCACTGCATTCCACAAAGTAATACCTTGCTTCTAATCAACAAAAAGATATACATTGTAGAAAGTTTTAAAAGGGGTGTTTGTTATGGGGTCGAAACATCTTTCCAGCCTTTGAGGTTTGCCATTGCGCAATTATTTTCATTCAGTATATGGAGCCTGCCTATACCCAACTTGAAGAAAAAAAAACATTAGTCCTAAACGGTGTCAGCACTCTTCACACTAGAATAAGGGGAACGATTTTTAGCCTTACCAATCACATTATTATTTTCATTCCAGGTTGTATCCCTCCCCATCAGAGAGCATTATTGCCCTCACAAATTTGTTCTATCATTTCAGAGTTTTGTCATTGAGATCTAGGCAAAAACATTTCAGCCCCCGACTGGCTGCTCTTTTTTTAAATCTTTAATTTTTAAAAATAATCCTGCCTTTGCACATTTCAAAAGCAATCCGATACTTCCGCTTCACAGATTTTAAGGTAGGAATTTATGTTTATTTTGCTAAACGTTTAGCAACTTTTCAATTTGCCATTGAACTGTTTGGCCAACACACACACACAAAAAAGCCGCCGCTTGTCAGCTTCGTTTCTGCCAACAATAATGCATTTGTGGTTGTCTGAGTGTATGCCGGTGTGCTATTATTGACAACATACATGCACGACTTTCCAAAAAAGAAAGAGGGAACGCAGGGGAGATGGTTACAATTAATCACTGTGTAATTGTGAGAAATATGTGCATTTGGCCTCTTCAGCAGAAAATTTTTTCTTCCAAAAGGTGATTAAATGTTTTGTAGAAGAATTTCTTTATATAAAAGTTTAAGGCCTGGAAAATGCTATTTGCCATAATTTAATGTAGACCGGCTACCGAGCAAGTGTATGCATGTATGATGTGTACATGTATGATGTATAATCTTTACACAGTCTGGAGATTTGAACTAAAAAACAGGAAATAAATGCGTAGCTAGATACTGGCGTTTGTTAATTGACTCGCAGAAATCTTCGGTAAATATATGTACATGTATGTTGCTAGTTTAGATTGTTTGCAAAAATTCTTGCCTGACATTTTGTTGCCAATTTTGGACATCTACATGTACATAAAAATGCACCTTCAGTGCTGATATAATTTGATGGTTCCTGGCATGGCCCATTTAATATTTACCATTTTACTAACAGGAGCCAGTGTAATCTGTCGTACATGTTATATATTGTTTTTAAGTGACGACTTCAAAACTTCTTTTATTTCATGATTCTTCCCCCAGTGAGGACTGCCCAAAGGTGAAACATGAAAGGAGACTAGCATGTATTTTAAAACTGCAGGAATTGTCATTCTTTTGTTTTGTTTTACCATTTTGCGTGCAAGTTTTATTCCAAATCCTCATACTGTACATGTAGGTGTGGCCACCACACATTTCAATACTGGCCTGAGTTCAGAACAGGTGCTTGCATCCATGATCCGAATTGCTATACCAGATGATAGCTTTTCCAAACATTTTGTGTGGACCCCATCATGTTTGTTATAGCGATGTTCCACTGTACATGTATGTGTTACTTGTAGATTTTGGGGGATTTGTTTTCAAACAATGGACCCTCTTGTAAGCATTAAAAAGGGATGCCTAAAGAGAGGGGAAAATTAACATACATGTATAATAATTTGGGTCCCCAAAATGAACATGTATTTGCTTACATGCAGTTATTTGTGCCCCGATGTATACATGTGTGCATTTGGATCGTGGTTTCATGTTGTGGATGAGAGCTTTGACTTTTTAATGGTGCTGGTAAAAATAAACACGTATAATGATTTTGAAAAAGTGTGGGGGTGGAAAATTTTTGCTAACCATTATCATTAACTTTTTACGACTTTGTTCATGATACTTATTCTTATTATTGTTTTAGGGGACGCACCATCTTCTTGAGGAACAAATGTGTATCAAAGATGGCTTGTCTCGCATCATGGTGGAAATGATAAAGAGAGAATGGCCACAGAATTGGCCTTCATTGATGTCTGAATTGAACACACTTTGTTCTCTTGGGGTAAGACTGAAAAGAATTATATTCACTTCTAAGACTAAGTTTGCAGTTTATTTTATGTTGATTGCACATGAAACAGTACTTCGCAATGACAGAAAAAAGTTGCAGGTAACAGCCCACTTTGCTTGCGATTTTCCCATATTCATAATTTAGGGAAATATAATTTTTTTTTATCAAAGTGGTTTGAAATATTTTTGAAGCATACAAGTATCAGATAGCAATCAAAATGATAATGCAGAATTTCTCCATGTGTAATTTCATAATGTGCTACGCTTAAAGGATGAGGGTAACATGCACTTTAATTAACCAGTCACCTGATTTTTTGGGCTATTGAAAAAACATCAAAGATTGAGGTACATGTATAACAACCAGGTTTTTGGGAGCAGTTTCAGGTGTCTTAAGTTGGTAGAGAAAAATGCCCATAATTAGAAATGCATGAACTTGTACATGTATTGTAAATGTAGGTCTTGAATATTGTACATTTTTCCATATGCTTCACAAGGATACCCAAACAGAGCTAGTACTACTTGTATTGCTGCGTTTGGTAGAGGATGTTGTCACCTTTCAGAGTCTTCAGACAAGTCGTAGAAGAGATGTCCTGCAAGCCTTGACATCTCACATGGCCGAACTTTCCACATTCATGATACAACTGCTCAAACATCATGTACAGACTTATAGACAACTGGTGAGTATGTTGTTGAACAATGAAGGCAGGAACACCCTGTTCATTGCAGTGCTGGTATTGGTTGAGGGGCCATTCAAACTTTTCAATGTTTTACAAGTTTGAAATTGTTGTTGCCGCCATACACCCTCATCTGAACAAATATTCATGGAAACAATTCATATTCTTTTAGGTGACACTTTTTACCTTTGGTCACTTGGAGATTATGCTTTACAGTGTAGATGCACATGTGCATTGGTTTTGTGTCGTTGCATTGGTTTTTGTACTGTTCAGATAACACCTCAACCCTAACTCCCTACCCTACATGTACGTGTACATGTGTATGTTTCTAGTAAATAACCAGAATCATGCAGAATCCTCCAATTCTGAAGTGTTAAAAGCCCCATATAACCTGAATCCTGCAAAATCTTTCAATATAAGTTGATGGATACCACTGCTTGAATCTTGCAAAATCTTCCAGTGGGTTTAAGGCCAGTGTTACTTAAATTATGTAATGGTACATGTACCTTTTATTATCATGCTCCTTTTGAAGTTCAATGAACTATGTACTGGTAATTATTATTCAACATAAAGAGATTTACATTATTTTTTCAATGACATAAATAGTGGTGTAACATGTACCCACTGTGAAGATGAATATGTCCAAAATTGCCTTTCACAAGTGTACTTACATGTACCTTACACCATGAGGCTGAGTGCTACGAAATCAGACACCCCCAGGCTACCGAGCCTAAGACCAGATACATATACATACATGTCCCATACAGTACGCAGTAGGTGTCCACTTGCCATTCAGGGCAGATGTATTGTACATGATACATGTACAGTGTACATTCACCTGTGTGAGAGTACTGAGTACCAAATAATCTACATCCTCCAAAATCATATTTTGGTTTAATTTTCCAGCAGCCTCAATCCTCCAAAATCCTCATCTATCACATTCTTCATGCCTCAATTCTGCAAATTCCTCTAATGCATCAATTCTCAAGTGCCCTTAATCTGCCATATTCCTACGATAGGCTTTGAGGATTTTGAGGATTTGGGGTTGTTAGGTTAATAAATAGCTTTGTAGAGCACTTTAACTGGCATCAGTGTCATGTGTGCACATGGTGCAAGCCATGCTCCTGTCTTTGTAGTCAGATTCAAACAGGTGAACAATCCAGTGGTAACAGCTACTGGTAATATAGAGCGCTATCAAGAGGTTGCCACAAATAGTCCATTTTTTGTAGTGTATTGTAGGGGAACTGTCTACAAATTTTCATAGTGTGCAGGACTTTTGAAGTTAAACTCAACTGGAAGGGAAATTTTAAATTTCCAACAGAATGGTGTTTATCTGTGAAGCTGCAGCACGTTTTACCCATACTTTCAAACTAAGAAAGCTGAAAAAGATGCATGGATGGACGGAATAAAGTGGGTTGAATGGCCATGCAAAAATTGTGCTACTGTGGTGAGATGGAAGCACCATAATAGGTGAGCAGGTAAAATGAGCTGACCACAACTAAGCACTCAAGGCTATGTTCAAGGCATTTCAACGCAGACTGACATTGATGGGTTTGGCAATGCCCATGGGGATTCCAAGTTATTCGCATGGAACAACTGAGGAAAGCCTGTCAACCCTTGATTGCTTGCTGCATTGCACAAACTGAATGCAGCTAGATATAGTCTTACAACAAGTACGCGTACAAGAGTGCACCTCAATAACCCTGTCATGCATGTCCCTGATCCAGAACCCAGCTCTATGGACATAACTTTTTCAGGATGCAAATATTGGGAACAACAGAGTCTTATTGCAAAAAGCAGTGCTTGGTAAGTAACAATCTGGGGCATTGTCAGTGTCTTATGAAAATTTCAGCCGAAGCTCCAACCTGTACGTGTAGCTCAAGTCTTACAGAAAAATATCCTGAGGATGAGCAAGGATTAAACTTGAGCCACATCGAAAGAAACTTAGAATTGGCTATAGTAAACTGTAAGAATAAAAATAGTCTAAACTTTCAGACAATTCAACATAATTTGAAATCATTGCTAAAACAGATGCCACAGAAAAATGTCTGAACTACATGTACATGTACATGCAAACAGTCCCAGTGAGCAAATTCAACATTTAACAGTCCACTGCGGTCAACATATGCATATTTCCCTAGTGCTTTATTGCTATTCACAAAATGTTTTATCAGCCAAAGTGTGCCCCTATCAGTCCAGCACAGGCATGATCGCTGCCTCGTTCATCCTTCTTTATCCGCTTTTTGCTTACGGACGTGTCTGTTGACTTTCTCGATTTCATCAAACATTCCTTGTCGCTAAAACTGATTTGTGTTACCCTGATCAACCAGGCATGGGGACTCCCCCTTTCTCGTCACAGCTTTCCAGTCTCTTTTGGACAATTCTCCAGCCTGATAAGCTAATTGCCGCAGAGATAACCTCCTGCCACCACAGGGATGCCCTCACTACTGATCAACATGTCTTTGAACCTGCTCTGCCTCTGGCTTCAGATATTCGAGTAATCTTGCTCCGCTCCCCCTTGGCTGTCCGTGAATTCTCTTCCGGGGAAGACAACATCAACTCTGTGGCTAGCCTCACCCCTTCCTGAGTCCCGTCTATGTGTACTCCAGTGTGACATGATCCAGGTCTTGGGCCTCCCTACTGCACCGTCGGCAGGCCAAGATTCTGGGTGTCACTCTTCCTTCAAACGGCATGTGGCCAAACTGGAGACAACATCGCCCATCTTCTCAGTCCTCCCACTGGACTGCTCTTGCATAAAAACATTCAAGGTTCTCACCTCTGCTAAAGAGTGGCATCCTTTCCTGGGATGAGCTCGGAACTATTTTCAGTTCACCAAGATGGACACTGACGACTTTTTCTCCATCCTGGACCTTCCGTCAGCTGCCAAGGAAGAATTCATTTTGACTTGCAATCTTGTCTGTGCGGAAATTTATGAGGCACCCATTATGACTTTATTAGTACCAAAAAAGAAAAAAAAATAAGCAAAATAAGATATTTATGATGAAACTAATATATATAAGACAAAAGTGAAATAAACTTGTATATAAACAAATATATAAAGGTGAAAGAAGTATACCAGTATATAGGACAAAACCAATCTATTTTATAGGACAAAGTTTAAAGAGCAAAGTTTATTTATATAGGACGAGAACTAATAAATACACGACAAAGCTCATATATAAACGACAAAACTAATAAATAGAGGATGAAAGTAATATATAGGAAAAAACCAATATATATGTAGGACGAAACTAATATATATATTGAACAAAACTCAATTAATGTGTAACGAAACTAATGAATATAAAACAAAATTAATAAATGGGACAAAGCGCTGCCACCTCGACGCCAGACTGGTTGTGATATACCGTAGATCAATATGTAAATATGTGGAACGAAAACATAAAATAAATTGAATGAAACGTAAAACATATAAGACGAAGCACCATCTACCGACTGGTTCACTGACGCTTCTCCTAACGACAATGCAGAGCTTTTAAAAATGTTCTGAAGTGATGCGGAGCTTTCTCATTTGTTCCAAAATGTTAGGACCATACAGAACGATTGAGAAAGTCCCTCATCATGGTTAGGCCGCATATACGTGTACGTGTAACATTGCCATTTGCTGCTATGATCATGTGGATTGTGATTAACCACGTTGTTGACAGTAGGCCTCCGGCGCCAGGGGCACTGCTGCCATTGTCAGGCTTTATGCAAGGGCACCAGTAGCAGTAGGCCTAGGCCCTTTGCCCTGGGTATAGCATTAGTCGCAACTAATTCACGGAAAGCAGGGTTTTGAAGGAGATTGTCAACTTCTCGTACATGAATGTTCACATTAATTTCCAAATCTCGAGCCATGGTTCAGGATCACAGCTCCACTTGTTTTGACAAATCTCTTTGACAAGTAAAGTGTGGTAGTGTGCCCTTACAAAAATGTCCTATGAGGGTATCCCATGGGAAAATTTCCCATGGGATTACATAGTAAATTGGCCACCATGTAGCCTCGGATTTTTACCCATGGGATTTTGCCCATGCGTATTTCAAGCACCCCACGTAATCTCCCAATATATTCCCATGGTGATTTAATTGTCATATCCCATGGTGATTTTCCCACACATCCAATGGTGATTTACCCATGTGTCCCATGGTGATTTACCCTTGTGTCCCATAGTGATTTTCCCATGCATCCCATGGTGGTTTCCCCATTTGTCCCATGGTGGTTGCCCCATTTGTCCCATGGTGATTTTCCCATGCATCCCATGGTGGTTGCCCCATTTGTCCCATGGTGATTTTCCCATGCATCCCATGGTGGTTGCCCCATTTGTCCCATGGTGACTGTCCCATGCATCCCATGGTGATTTTCCCATGCATCCCCTGGTGACTTTCCCATGCATCCCATGGTGGTTGCCCCATTTGTCCCATGGTGGTTGCCCCATTTGTCCCATGGTGATTTTCCCATGCATCCCATGGTGGTTGCCCCATTTGTCCCATGGTGACTGTCCCATGCATCCCATGGTGATTTTCCCATGCATCCCTTGGTTATTTTCCCATGCGTCCTATGGTGATTTTCCCATGCGTCCCATGGTGATTTTCCCATGTCGATCGTCCCTTGCATCCCATGGTGATTGTGCCATGTCAATTGTTCCTTGCGTCCCATGGTGATTTTCCCATGCATCCCATGGTGGTTGCCCCATTTGTCCCATGGTGATTTTCCCATGCATCCCATGGTGATTTTCCCATGCGTCCCATGGGGATTTTCCCATGTCGATTGTCCCTTGCGCCCCATGGTGATTGTTCCATGTCAATTGTTCCTTGCGTCCCATGGTGATTTACCCATGCCTCCCATGGTGAGTGTCCTGTGCATCTCATGGTGACGGGCAAAGTCGCAGTCATCAAATCAACATTCCATTCCAAACTGTGTACTGTAGTTCATGCCAATGCTACATGTTAATGGCAGCAGCTAATGTGGTTTACAATACAACAAAGCCTCTAAGTGTACCTGTGTAGATACCAATCCCAGTGTTCTCTTGATGATTGCAAAAATTTGAATTGTGTTTGTGTGGTGTTTCCATGGTGTCCGCATACAAATCACATCCCATGTAGAGTATAAAAACCCTATGGTGTTCCCATGCTAATCATAAAAGCCCCATGGTGTTCCCATGCTGATCATAAAAACCCCATGGTGTTCCCATGCTGATTATAAAAACCCCATGGTGTTCCCATGCTGATCATAAAAGCCCCATGGTGTTCCCATGCTGATTATAAAAACCCCATGGTGTTCCCATGCTGATCATAAAAGCCCCATGGTGTTCCCATGCTGATTATAAAAACCCCATGGTGTTCCCATGCTGATCATAAAAGCCCCATGGTGTTCCCATGCTCATCATAAAAGCCCCATGGTGTTCCCATGCTGATCATAAAAACCCCATGGTGTTCCCATGCTGATTATAAAAACCCCATGGTGTTCCCATGCTGATCATAAAAACCCCATGGTGTTCCCATGCTGATTATAAAAACCCCATGGTGTTCCCATGCTGATCATAAAAGCCCCATGGTGTTCCCATGCTCATCATAAAAGCCTCATGGTGTTCCCATGGTATCCACGAAATGTCCCATGGTGATCACTTCAACTAACATTATTTTTTTGCCAGTCCCATGGCGTACGCATGGGGTCCCATGGGCAGCCCATGGGATCTGCACGGGACATTTTTTTTTTGGGAAAAGATTTCCATGTCCCAAAATGAAGTTTAGCAAGGAAAATTCTGAAGCATTTACTTATTTTTTTTTAGACAAGTCTCATTGGTGTGTGCACAGGTGCATAAAATGTCTGTGTAACTCTTTCCATGCTGGGTATGGTTAGTAGAGGGTGCTTCATCTTATATATTTTACTTTTTTTTCTATATTTTACATTTGTTTTATATATATTTTACATTTTGGCTTGTATCACAACCGGTCTGGCGTACTAATTTTTTACAATGTCTTGGAATACAGGAAACTTGACATAAATAAGCAATTGATTCAATTGTGATAAACCTTGAAACAAGGAGCAGGGCAAAGTGCTACTTCACAAATTTCACACATAAATTTATTCTCTTTTCTTTTAATGTTTCTATAACAAACATTGCACCGTCTGTATGATCTAGCTCGTATTCCAGTCGGGGGAATTTCTACAGCAAAATGTCTTCCTATCAGTCTACCTTGACCAGGAAGATGGGATGGTCTACCTCTAGATCGATACACTGGCAAATTTGGTGCATGCAACTCTAAAATTTCACTTACCAACATGTGTCTAAATGTCAAAATACTGTCAGTGCCACCAATTTCCTCATACACAAGATTAGAGTGTACAAGAGCAACATCAAGCAAAATACCATTTGATCGATTTTCTGACTGAACGGTGCGACGATGCCAGCTGGTCTGCAATGTCCGCACCCTTCATCCCCTCATTATAGTCGAGTACACACCTGGGTTTTTCCGAAGCGGTGCCGTTGCTGTTTCGTCTTCCAGTGGCGGCCATCTCAGATGTATGCATCGTGGACATCATAGGGACATCTTTTTTTGTCTCGCCACACCAAGGCTGTTCTCGTCCAGTTCTTGCACTTGAACACCCGCTATGCCTTGAAAGCCGTGTCGGTGGGGGAAGTTGACATCAACCGTCCATTGAATGGATGAAGTCTTGACCTTCTTCTTGGCAGGCCTCCCTAATGGTGGCTGCCCATTACATGTACAATCACTGTCACTAGTTTCAATCTCTGAACTACATGTACATGTATG
The DNA here is from genome assembly GCF_054643075.1 of Acanthaster planci. Taxonomy (NCBI): domain Eukaryota; kingdom Metazoa; phylum Echinodermata; class Asteroidea; order Valvatida; family Acanthasteridae; genus Acanthaster; species Acanthaster planci. The sequence continues at coordinate 17,887,761 of NC_141777.1, read as the reverse complement.
CTCAGATTCCGACGTGAAATCTGAACCATTAGTCGCTGTCAAAATTTCCTCTTCACTCGAAGACATTGTGTAACGAAACTGAAGGGCCTGATGATGATCACATCATCAAGTGATTTATTATTGATTTTTCAATATTTATTTCAGCCCATTGACTTTTTACACATTTTCGAGGCACTATTTTCGTACCTTAGTAATTGTTGATCATCGTCAAACTTACAGCAAGCACTAACTATAAAACAAAGATAATTCTGAAGTATTTACGTCATGATGATGTCATCACGTGATTTATTATTAAATTTTGAATATTTAAACATTCTGTTAAATATATAAAAATCCATGTAAAATCAACCGTGGCCAGGATAAAATGTGGTCTTGAATTCGTCTCGTGTGGGTCAAATCAAGTGACACTTCCTTCCGGTTGAAACCGGAAATAGGCTTTTGTTTAAAAGTGGTAAAAGGCATTAAGTTTTTTCAACGGAATTAGTCAGTGTTAGTGCTGTGTTGAAACCCTGCTTATATCTTGAAGAGGAAGTGCTTCAGGCAAATAATGAGCTCATTTAGTGATGACGTCATCAACAATTGCTTTTTTCATAACATTATCAACATTATTGAAATGTCAAATGGATTCTACTTTTTCTTTGATTAACCACTTCCTGCCGGGGACTCCGGGATCAGAGATGTATGGTTTATATTGGTGGCCGGGGTCTCCGAACTCGGACAAAGGAAACAGGGCCCTGTAACAAAAGACCGTACTCCGAACAAAAGACCAGGCTGCTGGGCATTACCGGCATTTTTCACTCTCAAAAGTGGTGATAATCCAGCCTTGTTTTGAAACCCTATACCAGGGTTTGGGGCATTGAGAGTGAGCGGATTACCACCGGGGACAAAAGCGCTCCACCACCGCAGCGATGAGCCACACAGCACCGCTGCATGCTAATCTGGCCCCTATTGAAAAGAGGTCAGCAGTGCACTGAGCCAGGTTCGTGAACAAAAGACAGTTATATAACACCGCACAATCTGGGCTCTGTTTACAAGGCTACAGGCCTGGCTGAAATACTCGGGCGTCAATGAAGGTCAAATATCAACTTAGAGTAGTGCCTGAAGATTACTTCGTGCGGCTATAAACGACCGTTAAATGAAATGAAGAATTTTTTAAAGGATTTTGAAAACGGAAAAAATGATAGTCATGCCGGCCCAGCATCATCAACATTGAAAAATGCCCTGGCACAAAGTGGTTTAAAAGGGGCATGACACCTGATGATCTGCGTGGGGATGTTTTAAGTGCTGAACCCCAAACAGGACGGGTGATAAAGTCAATGACAACACCAGACCCTTAACTTGCAGATCCCACATGGCGTTGTTTGCCGATGAATGTCGGAGTAGTTTCAAAGTGTATATCATACAGTACAACTTTCTAGTCACAGTTATCAAAAGTGAAATTCAGTTTTGCGCCAAAATGTTCAAGATAGTGCAACAGATTTTTTTTTTCTTAAATTTTGTACACAGAAAATGTGAAATGTGCAATCAATTATTGCTATCTTATCAAAGAATTTTGTTTTTTTAGAGCGACAATGCATATTTATGATTATGCAAATAAAGCAGGGTGTGCAGACCCATGTGAACGGAGAATACACTCTGGCCCTGTATCTCCTGATGTTCATGACCAATTGGGTTCATATCTGCAGATATCTTGAGAAGGGGGTGCTTTAGAGGAATATTGACCTCATGTGATGATGACGTCATTAGGAGACAAGTCATGTGACATTAAAGTTGCACTCCTCAAAGCACTATATCTCATGAAGTGCATATTCGATTGGCTTCAAACCTTGCAGATATCTTGAAAAGGAACTGATTTAGACAAATATTTACCTCATGTGAAGATGACCTTATTAAGTGACAAATCACATGACATTAAAGGTGCATACTTTAAAGTACTATATCTCCTGAAGTATATGTCCAATTGGGTTCAAACTTGGCAGGTGTTTTAAAAGGGAAGTGTTATAGACGAAATCGACCTTGTGTGATGATGACGCCATCAGATAATCATGTCATGTGACATTAAAGGGGCACTCTCCCAGGCACTATGTCTCTTGAAGTGCATGTATGACTGGGTTTCAAACTTGAACCTTTCCGGGCGTGATCAAATCATTTCACCAAAAGGTTTATGCTATAATAATAATAATAATAATAATAAAGCATTTATAAGGCGCACTATATCTGCAAAGCATTCAGAGGCGCCAGTCTAGGTGGAAAAATGAAAAACTCAATTGTGCATTCATATTGAAAAAGCTTGTGCGAAGAAGAATGTTTTGAGATGATGCTGAAATTGCTTGATGTCATGTTCTTGTCTTAGATGATCCGGGAGTGAGTTCCATAAGCGTGGTGCAATTGTAGAAAAAGCCCTGTCTCCGGCACTGGCCAGCCGAGTCTGGGGAACAACTAGGGTATTACTTGTTGACCTCAGACCCGGCCTGACAGAGCGGAGTTGCAGCATGTTTGCAAGATAAAGGGGACTAGAGCCGTGGAGTGTCTTGAATGTGAAAAGGAGGATCTTGAACTGAATTCTGTATTTGATGGGTAACCAATGTAGTTTGTTGAGAATGGGAGTTATGTGAGCTGTTCTTTTGGTGCTCGTTAGAAGACGTGCGGCAGCGTTCTGTACAAGTTGCAAACGATGAATTGTACCGTGTGGAAGACCGGTGAGCAGGCTATTGCAAAAATCAAGTTTAGCAGTGATAAAGGCATGAATGAGTTGCTCTGCTGCGTTCTGAGAAAGTAAGTGTCTGATACTTGCTATTCTTCTTAGATGCATGTATGATGTCTGACAAATCTTGGACACATGTTTTTCAAAGTTTAAGAACCGGTCAAACACCACACCAAGATTGCGGGCATCCGTACTGGGTACCAGAACAGCATCGCCTATTTGTAGGTTTTGGATTTTGTGTTGAAGTTTTGGCGAAGAAATAATTATGAACTTTGTCTTATGTGGGTTGAACCTCAGGAAATTGTCCAGCATCCACTTCTGGATGTCGTGCAAGCATGTGATGAGAGAATCGAGCATCTTTGTATCATCATCCTCAAGGTTGGGACTGAATGAAGTATACAGCTGGGTATCGTCTGCGTAAAAATGTGACTGGATAATGTGTTGCCGAGCGAGTTCCCCAAAAGGCGTTGTATAGAGAGTAAAAAGGATCGGACCAAGAACGGATCCCTGGGGGACCCCATATTTAACCTTAATCACACCTGAGGATTCCCCTTGTATCTGAACTATCTGGTGACGGTTACTAATGTATGAGTTAAACCAATTCAACACTGAACCCTGGATGCCAAAACAATTAGAAAGTCTATGAATAAGTACTGAGTGATCGATGGTGTCAAAGGCCGCTGAGAAGTCCAGAAGTACGAGCAGCACGGCTTTTTTGTTGTCCACGTTACACATGATGTCACTATGAACTTTGAGAAGGGCCGTTTCGACACTGTGACAACTTCTGTACGCAGACTGCTGATTTTCACGCAGCTGATATTTTGATAAGTGTGCATTTAGTCTTCCTGCAACAACTTTCTCAATGACCTTTGACACAAACGGCAAATTAGATATTGGACGATAGTTTTTCATATCATTACAGTCCAAGGATTGGTTTTTGACGGTTGGGGTGACCAAGGCCGTTTTGAAGTTGTCTGGGAACTGACCAGAGTCCAATGACATGTTGATCATCCTGGTTATGGGTTCCACCAGAACAGGCAGATTCTTGACCAACGTGGTGGGTAAGGGGTCCAATCTGCAGGACTTGGCAGGAGCTGTCTTGATTATCTTTTCAACTTCCTCAGTAGACACTGGTGTGAAGGTTGTGAACGTGGAACTTGAAGGCCAGACTGGATTTACCTCAATTAAGGGTGCTGCTGGTTGTGGATTATTAATCAGTATGTCTTCTCTGATCTGCTCAATTTTCTCGGTGAAGTATGCGGAGAAACTAGATGCAAGTTCCTTTTTGGACCGTATGCTCCTGAAGTTTGGGCCAGTTGCCTTTCATGTTACATGTAAGTTGATTTATGATACGATAGAGTGCTTTTTGATCGCCCTCACAACTTTGTATTTTGTCATGGTAGAAGGCTGATTTTGCTTCTTCAAGAGTTCGTTTACACAGGTCTCGTTGCAATTTGAAACGGTCATAATCAATTTGCAGACGAGATTTTCGCCATTTTCGTTCCAGCTGACGTCTCTTGCGTTTTTCAGTGGTAATTTGCTCCTTGTACCAGGGAACAGCAGGTCGGGTCAACCAATTTGACGAGTCTTCAAAGGTGCATGGATGTCTATTAACTGACTGAGTACGCGATTGTACTGATCAGTAAGGGTCTCTATCGAGGTGGCAGGATCGGTGAATAAGGGGATTGCAGTGACGTCACTCGTGAACTTGTGCAAGTGCTATAGCTTGATTAGTCAAATTTCAAAAAGCGAAAAAGCCATCTGTTCTGTTGGCAACAGACAGAAAAGCTCTAGTTTTTTTCTTCTTCTTGTGACCAAAATCCCCTTTGTTTTGTACACGTTTCTTCGACCACACACTTTAGTCCTTTAGCAACTTTGGATCTTCATCAAACTTACATCAATGAAGAACCTTTGTACAAAGATGTGCATAGAACAATGACGCCATGATGACGTCATCAAGGGATTTTTTAATTGAATTTTTAAAATTTATTCCAGCCCATTGACTTTGTACACGTTTTCAAAGCCCAGACCGCATTGTATGGAACGGCAAAAGGGACAAATGTTTAAAATCTCTAATCTGTGGACATTCCGTGATAACAATAATGTTATGCATTGTAGTTTGTATTGTACATGTCTGGTTAGGTAGAAACCTTGCAGATAGTTGGGAAGGGAAAGTTTATAAAAAAAGAGATTGACCTCAGGTAATGACAGTGTCATCAGTAACTTGAGTAAGAGTCATGTGAAATTAAAGGTGCATCCTTAACCCCTTCACGGCGGGATTATTTTGACCTCGACTGCTGGGCTGTGGTATGTCCTGAATGGAGCGTTTTGTCTAGCAGCAGGCCCCATTGAACCAGCAGCTGCATGGTGAATAGACTATATGTGTGGTACATGTATTTACTAATCCTCACACAATGGTGCGGTAGTAGCAGTCCTCAATAGCGAAGGGGTTAAAGTACTATATCTCCTGAAATGCGCGTCCGATTGGATTCAAACTTGGCAAGTATTTAGAAAGGGAAATGTTATAGACGGAAAGGACCTCATGTGATGATAGCGTCATCAGGTGAGAAGTCATGTGACATTACAGGGGCACTATTTAATACACTATCTTGGGAAGTATGTGTCTTTTTCTATTTTTCTGTCTCTTACATACATGTATGTATATTTTATATATATATTTCATTATTTTTATTAGTTTTCGTCTTTACATAAATCACCTTTTTCCTTCAAATGTACTTTTGTGCTACTGATTGGTTCATACTTTATGCATTAGTTTCATCCTATATATACTTCTTTTGTCCTTTAATATTTCGTTTCGTTTAGATCATTTCACTTCGTCCTATGTATATTTGTTTTGTTTGACCTTTTTTTGTACAAATAAAGTCATAAAGGGTGCCCCATAGAAATCAACCTATCGTGGACAAATCCCAAGCCGAGCTGGAGTCCATTCTAGCTATACTTGACAAAGTCTCATTAATTTCAACATAACCTGTGTCCCTTGACCTCGGAAAACTTTCCCTCCGGGCCTTTGATGAGAACATCAGTGCAGCCTTCGAACAGTTCTCATGCATACACGTATGCATCTGATCATCTCATGCATATGCATCTGATCACCTCATCCCGCCATGCTAACACCACGGCAGCATGCACGTCCTGTGCCCAGGGGTTTAGGATACTTTACAGAACCCTCCCCCTCTACCGCAAAAACGTCTTTGCAGGTCAGTTCACCGAGATCCTACAATAGGAGGACAAGCGAAACAAGGCAGCCTTCAGCCTTCATGAACTCCACTGTCAAGGGCTGCTCCACCTTGCCGCCGGGGTTCCTGCTCTACCTTGAGCTCTTTTCGACCCCTGACCTTGTGCTACAGCTCCTCCAACAGACCACAGCCTCCCAGCTGGTCTTGCAAATCCAGCATGAGTTCCAGCAGCGTCCCCCATTCACTCAGGGGACACTGCTGATGCCTCCATCTGTTCACTAGCAGTCCCCCGCTCCAGCTCGTCATGGCTGACTGCAACTTTTCACAGGGCTCTAGCAGGACAACACCTCAGACAGATAGGCTCTGGAGACAATATCCTTCAGCTACCCTCAAATTCATGAGCACCACTCTGTCTGACCCATGTCTCCATCCGACTCTGATCCCCACGAACTCCACTCAACCCAGAAATCAGATCCCTTCTTCAGAAAGGAGCTGTCGATCCTAGTCTCTCACCAGTCCCGTGATGGGTTCATTTCAACATTCTTTCTCATCCTGAAGAAGGAACTGAGCTCCTCGCGTCCAATTCTTAACCTCAAGCCGCTGAACAGATACTTCCGCCCAAGGTACTTTCGTATGGAGACCTTGCAAACTCACCCAGTCTCTGCTGATCCCAGCCTGGGCCTCTACAGTGGATCTGAAGGACGTGTACCTGCACATTCTGATCCACCCCAAGGACCAGAAGTTCCTCAGCTTTATGTATGACTGCCAAACTTTCGAATTTGTGGCACTTCCCTTTCGCCTTTCGACATCCTCTAGGGTTTTCACTTGCATCGTCTGGACTTTTGCTGCTTACCTGCATTGCTGAGACATCCTGATCTTTCAATACCTGGACAACTAGCTCAATTTCAGCAGGTCCACAACCAAGGTTACAGCTTCCACCTACCTCGTCTGTGACCTCTCCACAAGTCTTGGATCCTCATAAACCATGACAAGTCATGACCTACTCCCACTTGACGTCCAACCTACATGTACCTTGGGGCAACTCTCGACTTTTAGCAGGGCATTGTGACTCCTCCCGATCGCATTGCCAGTTTGGTCACCTGGGTAAGCCTCTTCTTCCCTCACCACTCGGCCTCAGCTCAGGCTTCACTTCACCTCCTGGGCCTCATGGCCAGTCTTGTGGATCTGGTTCCATTCTGCTGTGTTGACATGATGAACATGCCAGTTGTACATTGATGAATGTACATGTACATTGATGAATGAAAGATAAAATTGATCTTTGCACCAAGAGATGACCTTCAAAAGTTAATTTGGCAATTCCAATTTTCATTTGTCCTCATCTTTGAAACTATTTTCTTATGTTTAAAACTTATTGTAAATGGGAAAAATAAAGTAGCAGAATAATGCAAAGTTTGACTTAGGTGTTTTATTCATTTACTTGGGGTGTTGTAAATACACTGCCATGCAAAAGTCAGATCGCACCTGTGTGCACGATTTCAAACAGCTGTTTCTGTAAAATATCCTGATCTATGAATAAATTCTCAAACCTTTGTGATGTGTTGTTTTTTTATTCAAATAAATTCATGTTTTTAATGTTTGATAGCATTCCTTTCTCTCAATAATGACGACGATTCCGCAACAGGTTTTCGCAACGTGTTAAAACACCCGCTTGGATTGCCTCATTACGTACTTATGAGCTCATGAATATCATTATCCTGACGTTTAAACCAATAGCAACGATTGCGCAGGGCAAAATGCTTCATAGTTTATATTTATGAGACAAATGAAACCCCTATTCATGAAATGGAAATTTGACAGGCCATGCTATATGAAGGGAGTTCTCCTTTGCATCTGAATCGCTTACCTATTACATTTCAAAAACAAATATAGCTCCGAATACTCCACTTACCCACCATGAAAAGGGGATGATTGGGGCTTGGCACCAGGAGGGGGGTTCCTAATGAGAGATGACTCGGAGTTGGCGAGTATTGTGTGAGATCTAATCTCAAGAAGGAAGGGGAGTTTGTGACCATTGATGTCCGTCTAAAATCTGGCTGTCCACGGGCAATCACCACAAGGGATGACAGGTTCCTTTTGTGGTTGTTGAGACGTGACTGCTTGGTGATCGTCCCTGAGCTGACAGTTGATCTGGCCAGTGTGACGTGTGTAGCAGTTCACCACAGCACTGTATCAAGCTGATTGGCTGATGCTGGACTTCACGGGCGAGTTACCAGGCATGAGCCCTGCATCATGCTGGATCCGAAAGCCATACAGCTAGTCCGGACTGGCGAGCATCAGCTCCGGACAGCCACCTGTTATGACTGCGTTCAGCATAAAGACAGACCTCAGAATTAAAGGGAGTTTTTCAAGATTATTAATCAGATTTGGGAGGGACTGGGGACTGGGCTGCCAAATTATCTCAAATCTCTTGGCTTCAATGCCAAGAAGGTGTCAAAAAGTCATTGATGCTCACAGGGCCTATACATGCTACAAATCCATGGGCCATCCTTTGTGCTTTTCGGAAACTGGGTGCCGCCATGTTTTATTTTGCTGATATGTTTATGAGGATACTCTCTGTTCACTTTGTGCACACGGAACAGAAACAATGACTTTTTTTTAACAATTTGGTGACTTTCAAGAAAGGATTTATGAAATAAAACATGAATACCAAACATAAAGGTATAGTTTTTTTATTCACTTCTTCATTGCTTTTCATGATCAACAGGAATAAATACTTTGTAAAAGTAGGTGTGGTCAGACGATAAGGTGCAATTATTTTGTTCGGCCTTTAAATTCTCCACTGATGTACATATCTCCCCCCCCCCACGGCAGCAGTGCGAGAGGAGTCCTCAAGGTCTTACTTACCCAGACAGTCACTACATAAGCATATTACCCTAGTGCTCTGTTGCTATTCGCTAAAAATTTTACAACTGTACTGCACCCTCTACTGGTCTACCAGGCATGGTGGCAGCCATGTTCATCTTTCATTTTCTGAGACACAAGGGCACCAAGCCAAAAGTAGAGAGGATAGAAGGGCCGTGACTGTGGGGGTAAACATGACCTTGAGAATTCCACCCACACTACTGCGGAGGGAAAGTCCACCGCGATCAACTTATCCAGACAATCACTACATATGCAGATTAGCACAGGACCTCAGAGGTGGGTCAACAAGGGTGCATGTGAGTTAAATGATAACAAACAGCACAATACATTTGAGACGGACTCAGTGAAGGAAGGATGGGGTACATCCAGTCATCCATAATGATGGCCCATTAGTCCTGATGTGGAGGATGCCAAAACTGTCTTGCTTAGAATACAGTCCGTCTGCAAGACGTCAGTCAGGTATCATAAGATGAAGGTAGAGGGTTACTTCCAGCATGCTGCCTTCCAAATGTCAAAGGTAATGCCTCGGAAGTAGGCCCATGAGGTAGATACTGCTCTGATGTTGTGCGCCCGGATGAAGTGACGGGTGGCATTGTCAGATGAGGATGACCATTCAGCTATAGCAAATTTGATGGCAGAGATGGCCCATCAGGCTATAGTGTCTCTCGATGTAGGCCGGTGAGACTTAGAGATTACCAGTATTAGTGAAGTACCATTTGAGAGTTCAAACCAGACACCAGGGCTTGTTGTCTGAGGAACCTGGGTGTTTGGTGATGTCAGAAACAAAAATGTCAGGAGGGTAGAAGGATTCAGTTTGATCCTTTGTTAGGAAGCCCATGGAAGGAATGAGGCAAATGCTGTGAAGTTGCCAGTGGATGTCGATCGGCAACTGATAGGGTGTGGAGTTCGCTGCCAATCCCAGACATGGTAACTGCCAAGAGGAAGGCCAGTTTCACTGAAGTGTGGAGGAGAGAGGCATCAAAGAGAGGTTTGAAGGGCTGACGTACAAAAAGCTTCAGAACTGGATGCAAGTCCCATGAGGGGATGAGGAGTCTCAAAAGAGGACACTCAATGAACATGCCACGGAGGACACATTTAGAGCACTCCGGAAGATTCATCTTGAAACCAGGAGTGGATGGCGAAGATGGCAGAATGACAACTGGGGATAGTTGAAACTTGTATACTGAAGTTGAACAGATGCATGAAGAAATCGGCTGTGATCCTCAGAGATGCATTGGTTGGAGCCACACTCCATTCTGCACACTGTGAAGTAGTATGTCCAAGTCTGCTGTTGTACATGTAGACTTTGCATGTGAATTGTTGTCTGCTCCTGCATGCCATCAGGGCATTGTCATCAGAAAGGCCAACAGAGCGGAACGATTGTATCGTTCGACAGTGGTCAGCTGTTCAGGTAAAGAGTCTCTGGCTGAGGGGAAAAGATGCTAGAGCTCAGTTGGTGGAGGAGGTCCAGCCTGAGCGATAATATTAGAGGAGCTTGGTACAAGAGCCTGGTGAGACAAGGGAAATGTCAGCTTTTATCACAGTTTGCAAGAAAAGTTGGAAACTTCGTTATTTTCCTCTTAACCACTTCGGACTGGGGCATTTTTCAACGTTGAGGATGCTGGGCCGGCATGACTATCATTTTTTCCGTTTTCAAAATCCTGCAACAATTCATCATTCCATTTAACAGTCGTTTATAGCCGCACGGAGTAATCTTCAGGCACCACTCTAAGTTGACAGCTGACCTTTATTGACGCCCGAATATTTCAGCCAGGCCTGCAGCCTTGTAAACAGAGCCCAGATTGTGCGGTGTTATACAGCTGTTTTTTGTTCACGAACCTGGCTCAGTGCACTGCTGACCTCTTTTCAATAGGGGCCAGATTAGCATGCAGCGGTGCTGTGTGGCTCATCGCTGTGGTGGTGGAGAGCTTTTGTCCCCGGTGGTAATCCGCTTGCTCTAAATACCCCAAACCCTGGTATACGGTTTCTAAATAACGCTGGATTATCACCACTTTTGAGAGCGAAAAATGCCGGTCATGTCCAGCAGCCTGGTCTTTTGTTCGGAGTACGGTCTTTTGTTACAGGGCCCTGTTTCCTTTGTCCGAGTTCGGAGACCCCGGCCACACATATAAACCATACGGCTCCGATCCCGGAGTCCCCGGCTGGTAGTGGTTAAAGTATAGTTTTGGGACAACCACCTTTGTAAGGCATAGATAAGAACATTATCATCATATTCATAATTGTTTGTCAAACTATAGCCCATTAGTTCTTTTTTTTCACTTTTCCAGTCAACCTGTATTCCAAAAAATACACAGATAAAATTAACTGGAAAAGAAAACAATGGAAAAAATGAATGACAGCTTCAGTTCATTTCAATTTATATAAGATGTAGAATCCATTCAGAAATGTCTTTTTTTCCTCTAGATCTCCCATACTGTGTCCATCATAATTCTGTCTACTGCACTCATTTTCCTCCCAAATCCATCCAGGCGGTGTACTGCATCTTCATTTGACATTTACCTCAAACACTTGCCTAATGAATCTAAAAGAAGATGGCCTCAATTTAAAGATATTCTTATCACTTAACAAAGGTTGGTTGAAGATTTTACATGAGGATAGACATGAACTTGTACACTGTACTTGCCTTTTATGTCTCTGTTGGGGAATGCATCTTTAAGGGGTTGTTAATGCACATCATAATGTCTCAATCAGACGCTATGTACCTTTAAGCCAAAAACTACGGGCCCGACAGAATCAATTAAAAATCTTCTGAAGAAAAAAAGTAGTTTCCCCCCTTTTTTATAGCTAAAATCTTTAACTTTTGGGAGGGCACCTTTAAGCACAAATATCTACAAAACTGCAGCTTTATTAAAATTGCAACAAGCAGATTTGAATTCCTCATATCAAAGTCTGTAACAACCAGTCATCAGTTTTAATTCTAAGAGGGGTGCCATGAAATTCATTTTCTGAGCACAATAATCGGGGACATATCCTCGCCTATTATGGTTTATAGAGGTCCTTGAAAGAATGTACATGTGCAACAGACTCTGCCACTGGTTGATTGTTTCCTAATGTCAGAGAGGGATCCTTGATCTGCCTCTTTACAAAAAAGAATCCAGACAATCTTTACATTCAACCAAAAATTTACATAACTGATTGTTCCAACTAATTATTACTGTATACACTTTTTATATTCTTACTTAACCCTTGGGGATGAAGGCCAACTTGACCCTTAAAGAACCGCAAGAGCCAATTCATAGAGCTGCTTACCCACCGAGCAGCCACTCCCACAAAATAACGCTGTTACTCCATGTGGTGATTGTTGTCTCCAGGAAGTTCCGGTCATGCCTGAGCCTCTACTGCTGTTTGATGGTAGCTAATACATCCCTCAGGTCCCCTCTCTAACTACTTTTCATTATGCTGCTGTGAAAGTACATTTGTAGCCAAGTGCCCAAAATAACTCTGAGCACTGAGGGGGATATTTAATACTACCTGGTCATTTCCCGGTCATGAGCATCTTGGGGATACTGATATTTCAAAATTTCTTACTTTGCAGTCTTTGGTCTCTGGCCAATAGGAGTCTATAGGCTTGAGGTATATGCCTTGGGGAGAGGATTAAATGAACTCTTTGCCAAATTGGCCCACTGAAAAAATTTTGACCATATTTGGAGATATTTGTCGATCTGTATCACTGTGCCATTGACACCAGGGTTACAAGCACAAAATTTGCTTAAGCGTGAAAAAACCGTACCCATGTGATGTATATTGTTTTGGAACGCGTGAAAAAACCTTACCCATGTGATGTATATTGTTTTGGAATGATATTTATCTGTTGTTTGGTTAGCATTACAATCACGTAGATTTTGAGCTGGTAACCTTTGGTTTAAGATTTTTTACACTTAAGCAAACTTTGTGCTCAAGCAGCTCTATGAAATTGGCCCCAGCTGATCTCTTGCTTCTTCAGCTCTCTACATACTTTTTCCTTGACATTGGCAAGCAGATTAGTTAGTAAGGGTAAAGCTTGTAAGGGAAAAGTTAACTCAATGATCTGACCAGACCCACAGCACCATCTTTTCTAAAAATACATGAGTATGATAGCATCATTTAAAAAATTTATGCATAAGTGATATGATTCTCTGCATGTGTATAAGTTACCATTCCTTTTAATATATGCTGTGATATTGATCAATTTTGGAATTGAAAGATTTGTTTGAGATCAAACCATGTTAAGCTGTTATACTAAATGTGAGCAGCTGCTTTTGAAAAAAATTATTATCAGTTATGTTACTGGCCTTTTGGGTTTTTCCCTGTTGTCATTAAACTTGATTTTAAAATCAATCATGTGCACTATTCACCTTTTTAAGATGACCTTGGATGCTAGGAACAGATTTGGCATTTTTCATCTTTGAGGGAGAGTTGGACCATGTTTCTGTGGCATTTTCTTATCTTTCCTGTAGTCTAAGTCCTCAACTTTCACAGTCTGTAACATGTAACTTGTCAGGAGATGTTTTTTTGTAGCACTGAATTACGAGTCTCAGTAACTGAACTTGAAGCAGTTGTCCCGGCCCAAGTGCACAGACACTGCAGACTTTGAAGAAGTATTCATTGACAAACAGAAGTTAGTCAGGAATACAAACTTCTCCTCATGCAAAAGCTCTCACAGTCAAACAGGAAAAGGTGAGAAAAATCTTCCTGTTTGTTAACAAGTATCTGACAGCAGCAAAATACTTCAAAAAACAAGTACATGTATTTTCTCAACACAAAAACACTTTACAGGCTTAAAGCATCAAAACTGGTCTCATCAGACTGTAGCTCTCTGCTCGCAAAGTTTCAACCCAATTTAACACACTTTAGGGGTTTTTATACTCTACAAATCTACTATATTAACATAATTACTGAATATAAGTCATAAATAAATTGTGCAGCATCACCATCAGTTACATCACCCTGCCTTTAGTTAATGACTAATTCCATTGACCAATCAGCATAAAACCAAATTTTGTATTACCTATTACAATATCAAAATCTTGTAAAGGTTCCACCCCGTCATTTCTAAGAAATATTATTCATTTCAAAGAAATATTATTCCATGAAACAAAGACAAGTTGTGGGTGCACTGGTGTCAGCCCCTACTTTCTTTGTAACTAGCCAAGTTTATCAATGGGTAACCTGGCCTTGATGAACATCTGGTGTTTGACTCATTGACCACTACACTTTTCTGGAAACTTAAAGGTGCATCCTATATCCCACCTGTTCACGAAATCTCAACATTGTTACCCTGTCATTGAGGATTTGCAAGCTTTGTCCACACTCGTGGCTCATCAATGCCTACAGCTGTTCCTGTGTCTGTTCATTGTCAATAAAGTCAACTACTGCAAAGAGTAGAGCTACCACATGCTTATGGGAACCATCATGTCTGAGGAAAAGACGAGGAACAAATCCAATACACACTTTGGATATAATTATTATGATATGGACATGTATGAACATAAGACACTGCAAAAAATAGTGATTTTTCAGTCTGCTGTAATAGTGTACAGGATTAAATTTAGAGTTAATTTTAACCACTACCTGCCAGGTGGATTTCTCTTGAGCGTGATGTGATGGCGGGACCTTTTCAAGATTTTCCGTGTTCAATATTCTTCAAAAATTCATGTGTTCATTTCCTGGACGTTTACACCCGCACGAACGACTCTCTGGTGGCTACTCTTGTCTGTCAGGCAACCTTCAATGACACCCAAGTATTCAGCCGAGGCCTGCAGCCCTGTAAAAGAGAGCCCGGAATTGTGGGGTGTTGTAATTTCCTTTGTGCCAGTGAATGCCAGTAGTGTCCTTTCATATGCAGCTGGATTAGTGAGCAGCAGTGCTGTGTCACTCATCAATAGTGCCCTGTAGCACTTTTGTCTGCAGTGCTAATCCGCGGGCGCGCTGTGCCCAAAACAGTGGTATACTGTTTCAAAACAGTGCCGGATTACCTTCGAAAAGTGGAAGGCGAAAAATGATGGCAATTCCCAGCAGCAGGTCCTTTGTTCCGAGTACAGTCTTTTGTTACAGAGACCAGCTCTTTTGTCCAAAACTGGGCACCCCGACTCTGCATATAAACACACGGTGTCCGAAACTGGGCTCCCCGGCAGAAGTGGCTACCCCAGGGGATCAGTCTTTCCATGTTTACCCGAAGAAGTCTGGAGCGTTTATTGGAGAGGAATACAGTCAAGTGGACATTTTCCTCCCTGGGCATTTTAATCTGTTTGTAAATTCATTGCTAAAGCAACATAATAGGCCTACTCACCAGTCCCATTTAGCTCCCACAGGTTATTTTGAGTGTCAAAATGATACATGTACTTGTATGTAATCAGCTAGTCAGATTGACTGGGACCGCACATTAAATATATATGTCAAGATGAAAATATTTCATTTTGATCATTGCGTTTTTATCTTGAGAATTAAGTTCACAATAAGCAATATGCTTAGCACTTTTTATAGGCCTAGTCCGAGCTTAGGCTAAGCCCACCTGAAATGACATTCTCCGCATTACTGTCCTTAAACATCAAATACCCATCATCATCTCTGCACTGCAATAGCTGCTGTGGTATCCAGGCACAATCTTTGATGAGATAGGCAAAAAGGTCTCCCATAGACACTGATACCATCTTTCTCAAATCTGTGCCCCACAAGACATCATGACCATTGAGATCCAGTGCCATCCTGTTGCTCATCACAGCTCTTCTCTGTTTTTTTCAAGGACTCTTCTTGATCATGACATCCTACAATCTTGTCTCCGTAATGCTTTTCTGCCAAGTCAACAAGATCCTTTCTCTTCTTTCCATGGAATTCCTTGTTCTTAAAAAAATCCTCGAGCTGTCGCTTTACAGGCACATGTACTGTGGAAAGTCGGCCATGTTTATACTTTTGTCGACTGTGAATTTGATAAATGAATTATTTGTGGCAACTTTTTGGGGGCGCTGTGCATGTGTATTTGGCATTGCCCGCACTGATGCCTGGGGTATGAGCACACATTGTATCCTACTGCACTGTTTTCTAGAGGTACCGGTAGGTCTAGGTTTTCACTTCATTGGAAATACAGGGCGATTTGCAGACAGTAGAGCTACATGTAGCTGTAGCACCAGAAGCCTGTGCCAAAATCTTCCAAAATATCCCAAACTTGTGATTATTTGGATGGTATCAATAGTGGTTGGACAATGGACATGTTTGACCGTTTCTTATATACTTATCAGCAAATATGTGTGAAAGTAGTAACGGCGACTGATCTTTGAATTCTTGGGACATTCTAATGGAAGTAGTAGGAGGCAGCTAAAACTTGAAAATAAAATGGGAGGGAATGACCATCAATTTTGTCTAACATTGCAGCAGCCACTAATGATCCTTGAATTTGAAACTGAGTGGAAATGCACAGGTTTGTACATTCCTGTATGACTGACAGGTACAGGTTGTTAGTGCCACAAATTCCTTTTCCTTTTTTAAAGTGATGTGACTTTGATTTTCAGTTAATTTCCTTGAACGACCCAACCATTATTTAAAAAAACGTCAATTTATAAATATTGCAAATTTTGAATAGCCCCTTATAGGATTTGTGTCATGTAGAAACAAGCAAATGAAAACACTGTTTTACACATTTGTGTGTAAGAAATGGATGAGATAGACTTTGAATTCCCTCTTAAGGACAATTTATGCTTGGCGTGAAAGCAAACATGGACACTGAGGCATGAGATCAAACATTTGTTCCGGGAATTCGGGAAAATGAAACACAATTCCACCCAAGCAAATGTTTGATGATATCAATTTGCTTTCCATTCGTGTTTGCCTGAAGTATGAACTGGCCTTTGAATGTTACAAAAGAACACAGACATGACTGTACTACCAATTAATATGAAATCAAGTGTTACACAGTTATGTATGTATGATTTAAATATTCTACACGAACATTACTTGTTTGATAGCTGTGTATATGTACCTCTAATGTGTCTTATTGCTTATTCAACAGCATAGCAATTCATCTGGCTCGGAGACGCAGGTATGTTTTAAATGAGTTTTATCGAAAATGAGTTTGTGTTATTTCACTGTATATCATCATCGTTTTGACAAAGAGCCACATGTGTCAAAATGGCATTTTTGTTTGATTTCAATTTTTTCACTTTGTTTTAAAACATCATAATTTATCTTTTTGACATGCTTTCTCCAGCATAATATCATTAACGTCAACATTATGTTAATGGTGTCCACTGCGTTCAACCTACCCAAATAGTCAAAAAAATATGCAAATTTTCCACGTGCCTACTTTATTCACTGAAAAGCCTTGATCATCCATGATACACCCTGGCCTCCCACAATGCATTGCAGTCATGCCCCATGCATGTCTTTTTCTCAGCGCCTCAATGTAATGGACTTTTTTTAGGTATTTTTAATTTTCTAAATTCCTTGTTCGGAATAAAATTTTCTAGATTTTTTCCTCTTTGTTTGTTAGAGTGTGATTTTTGTATACTTTTGAGTGTTCTTTTCTTTCGTCAGTTTCTTCAGTCTATAAATATTTGGTGTAGGTACTACAAAGGTTGTCCAGCCACACTTGTGACTACCTTACCACATAACAAACAGGCTTAGTTGGCTGAACAGGGGCATCTGCTAAGATCTGGCTAGGACCCATCTTGTTCAGCCCTACACGGAGCTGACGGGGTGTTGGACAATTGCATAAGACCTCTTGACAAGGGGCACCTGCTAGGATCTGGCGAGGACCCCCGTCTTCCCAGTCTATCACTGGTCTACTGAGCTTGCTGGGATTCCCGAGAGCGTGCATCTCCTGATGTCTCCCATACTTGTCCCGCCATCAGTCAAAGTATGCCAGTGGCCGAGAAGAACCCACTCACTTAGCCAAGGGGTAAGTTGCTGCGTCAGAGAGGCTTCTGGCCACTGAAGTTTTCCCTTAGTGGAAACTATTAACCCTGCTCCCGTCAGTTATTACTATGATGGGTTCTCTTCTTCTAGGGGTGACCTATCTCTTGCCCTTCCTGAAGATTTAGTTTGACTCCCGTTTGCCCTAGCGTCATCTTGGGTGTTACCACCCTGTCATGTAAATGGTAATGGATATTCTTCGTTGAGTAGAATATACCATTGTCTGGCATGCGCTCCCCCATAGACCCGCATCATGCTTCCTCTTCCCTGGAGAAAACTTCGTTTTCCTGTCTGCTCCCGAAGTACCTGACGTAGCCGAAGACAAAATCACTGCTGACTCAGGAGACCTGCCTTCCAGATTGATCTTCCGAGACAAGGATAAGGACTTTGTGGAATCTTTGCTTAGGGCAAGGAGTATTTTTCCCTTTCCTACATGAGCGTGTGGGAGGAACGGGCCCAGTGTCTAAATTCCCACTGTACTGAATGGGGCCCGTGCAAATGCAGGATCATGCTCGAAATTGCATAACAATAGCTCAAAGAAACAGTCACGCTTGATGCCCTCTGGACGTCAATATAATAGATCTGTTTGGCAATGATGATGGAGAACGGAAACCTCACATTGAATATCCTATTAAAGAAATGCTGGCCCAAGGTTGTCTTGGAAAATATACGATATCTGACTTTATTGTCCTTTCTCTCTTGCAGATGGTGTGTGTATGTAGTTGGAAGATTAGTTGAAATTTTTACCTTGTTAATGATTGACAAATTGAGAAGTCTCGGAAAGTAGAGTTACATGTGCATTTATAAGAAAATCTTGTTCTGGAAATAACCTTTTTGGGGTACCACCAAAGAATGATGAAATTTTTCAGTTTTGGCTCGAGTCTCTGACTCAGACTTGAGGTGCTATTATTTGTTTTTTCCATTTGTACTTGAGACTTGACTTGGAAAATATAACTTCAAACTTGAAGGAACATGATTTTCAACTTGCCATGACTTGATTAAATTTGACATTGTGATGACTGAAATGCACCCATGCTCCACTTATCCTTGGCTTGCCGCTGCTACCCTGTGAATGTACAGCTGGAGCATATTTGCATGAGAAGTCTTAACAGTGTCATTTATGTCAATCTGATAATCCGAGTTGCCTTGTTTTGCTACCACAGGGAATGGTCCCTTCCACTGTAGAAGGAGCTTGTCATCAGTTGGAAGTAATAATAAACTGGACAGCAAAAGAAACTTGCCACTTCTGTCAAAGGCCACACATAAAAATTCACTCCATAGAAATAAACAATTTTTGTACACAGGTATGTTTCAATACCCCTTACTAATCACATGCCCCAAAGCAAGTGATTATCTTTATATCAAAGAAGAAATTGACATGCACAGCAACTTGGTTACTGAATCAAAAGTCACAGAATGTAACAGAATGAGCCTTAAGTTTTACGCAGAAATCAGTGTCACAGGATGAAATAAAGAAGTCACAATCATTACTTTTCAATAATGTGTATGCATAGTTAGTAAGGATGGCATCCCTATACAGAAACCATTCATGCAGGCTTCAACCTTGAGCTTAAGAGGGTCAAGGCCACTTGGCCTTGAATGCTTCCAAAAACCAAAGGGCACCAAGGCCAACTGAAAGGGCACCAAGGCCACTTTAACATTTTTACTTATCATGCTTGTTGGTGACTTTGACAGATTTTCCTTCAATTTCAACATGGTGTTAAACTTTCAACTTGCAATTTTCATTGTTTCTGTTCACATGCTGAGCAGTCTGCTTGAATTGTAGAAATAAAAATAAATATTTTTATACTAACTTTTAACTTACCATTTTGTGTTGTGTCTTATTACTTTCGATGATGCCATGATGCCATAAAAGCAACACTGTTATTCGAAGATCAATGTAATTACAAACAATGCAATTCAAGCAAGTCGGTCACTGGGTCACAAACAATTATCCTATAGAAGCCCACTGTCATGCCTAGCGCCCGCGTGAATACAAGTAAAATAGCGAGGGAAAAAATAGACTGGGTCGTACTCCCGCCTGCAACCCCAAAATAATAGCGACTCTGTCTAAATATGTACAATGTACAGAATCCAATCGGTGCAGAATGTGTAATTCCGTGCTGCGACTTGTAACTAGTCTATTATATAGTCTATAAAAGTAGTCTGTAAAAGTAGTCTTGTGCCACGTTTTTAGGGTCACAAAGCTCAACTACATTGATATGGTTGCCATACCATGTTGTCTACAGGGCGATGAAAAACCAGTCCGTGAAAAAAATGGTGCTTGGTGCGGCTGGTCAGCCGTTGACAGAAATGCTAGCGCTAAATGGTAACCTGAAAGTTGAATACAACTTTAAATACACAAAGGCCTACTGATCATTGAAGAGGGGCACGTTGGCCAAGTGGCCGAAAGGTACACGCTATTTTTAAACGGCATCACGGCAATTCACTGGGGCATCGCGGCATCAGCCACTGGTGGCTGCTGTAAAGATTGAAGCCTGCTCATGCACATCATTTTTACAAAACAGGTGTTCCCTTTGTCATTAGTTATTTAAAATGTTGTCCATTCATGGGTCATGGTGGAGAGTGCTTTTGTGTGTGACTTTTGATTCAGTAACCAAGTTGCTGTGCATGCCAATTTCTTTGTTATAAAGATAATCACTTACTTTTGGGCCCGTGATTAGTAAGGGGTATTGCAGCATACATGTTCCTGTGTACAAAAATTGTTTATTTCTATGGAGTGAATTTTTATGTGTGGCCTTTGACAGAAGTGGCAATTTTTTTGGCTGTCCAGTGTAGAACTTATCTCCTACCTTGAATTGCCTTTGTTGAGCCCCGTTGTTGCTGTGTTGTGTCAACTCACAGAATTGTTTAGGATTTGTAGTGCCAAATTCTTTCCTCAGCTGGTTCTTCAAACCGATGACATCCTAGTCTCGCAAGATTGTCATTAATCCCTGCGCAGAATGGGAGGAACACGCCTGAGCGGGTTGGAACAGGGAAAATACTTTTGATCTTTGCCCTTACAAGACTCAACAGAGCTTTGGGCTACAGTGTCCTGCCTTTCTGAGCCTTCTGTCAGAGTATGTGACCTGTACATGTGAGGAGAATTCGCCTATAACATTAGACCTATATGTAGCTGCCTTAGCCCTCCACGGCCTTGATGAAGGGCTTAACTGTGTATCTGAACAATTTGCTCAAATCTCCTGTGTCACAACTTCTACCCAGAGATCTAATGCCCTAGATGCTATGCACATTCCCTACAAGGGTGTGAAGGATCACCTCCAGGAGCTTCCGCTGTACAGAGAAGATCTCTTTGACTGCAAGCTTCTTGACATGCTGGAGGCTGAAATTAAATGCATTGACACTATCAACAAAATATCGTTCTGTAAAACGGCTACACAGCAACCTCAGCTCCCCAAAATCAGCCAGCTCAAACCCTCATCAAATTTATCCTATTTGTCACTCCTTTTGCCCCCTTTGCAGTGGTACATCTCAACCTGCACCACTCCCAGACCGAGCCAAGCCCACCAGGGATGGGGGTATTCATCAGGCGCCCCTTGTTCATTCAGGAGATGTCGCAATGACCACATGGCTTCACCACCTACAACCACCGATCCCAAACCTGTTGGCGGCCACCTACAACAGTTTGCAGGGATCTGGTGGGAGATCACCTGGCACAAATCGAACTCACGACTCTCACGGATACCCCCTCGACTTCACAAGCACCCCACTGCCTGAGGTGATTCTGCGGCTCACTCCAGTCCCATGCAACAAAGACCAATGCTTGGCACTATAGTCTGAGATAAATATGTCATCTTTCAAGTTTAACCCATCCAAGTGAAGGACAGTTTGGTCTGTCAACTTCGCCTAGAGTTTTCACCTAGGTTGCGAAGACCATTGTCGCCCATCTACATGTATGATGGCTGGATATCATGATCTTTAAGGACCTTATTTACAGACTGATCATCAGCCAGATCCATGACGAGGCTGTAGCATCAACCTGCCTTACCTACGACCTCACCACCTGACTTGGATCTTATCAACCAAGACAGCGCCAAAGCTAGTCCCATTCCAACTCCAAACTTACCTTTGGGTGATACTTGACCTCTGCAATGGTATTATAACCCCGACAGCCAAATGAGTCTCCAGTCTACGGAAATGTGTATCTGATTTCAGTCCTCTCAATTGCCCCCCACCTGCCTCTGTCTCCTTGGACTGATGGCCAGCACGGTGCACTTAGTACTGTGGTGCAGGCTTTGAATGAGATCACTGCAACTATACCTGCTTTCTCAGCCTTGTCCAAAGATAGACCCCAATGATCTTCCGGTCCATATATCGGAGGACATTTGCCAACATCTGCTATGGTTGCTTCAAGAAGATCACCTAAACGCTAAACTCCCACTCTTACAGGCGGAACCCAGGATAGTGATAACGACTGACATGTTATCACTATGGTGGGGCCTCCCTTCCCCGACATAAGGTTTCAGGGAACTGGGACGCCAAAATCATATCGACATCATTTCCTCATATACATCATTGAGGGAAGAATGTCTCAGAAAATTCAACTGTGGTGGCCTACATCAAGTATGAAGGTGGCACATTGTCCCTCCAGTTATGTCCTCTGACATGGGAAATCCTACAGTGGAGGAAAGAACATGCGATCAACCTGCAAGCTGTCCACATTGTGAGACCTGACAATATGGTAATGGACATGCTCTCCCGCGGCACAATCTGCCTATAAGTGACTCTGCACACCAGGACAGTCAAAACACTCTTCTTGGAGATAGAGCAACCTCACTTAAATCTCTTTGTATCAGCAGACAATACCCATTTCCCATTGTCCAACTACCCATCTGCTCGGTAGGACTTTCTAGCATCACTGCAGCCATGGCCGCACAATGTTGATGCTTGTCCTCATGCAGGATTTACAATAGAATACAACACTTCACTACATGGTATGACAAACAGGCTGTGGCTCCATCAATGTTCCTCTAAGTGCTATAGCAGTTTTCTTCATGTACCTTTTCATTCCCAACTACAAGTCTCCGTGATCTGCGATGACCACCATAGATGTCATCTTCGAAGACGGCTCCTCAATCTCTGTCAACATGGCCCTTCATCACCTCTTGCATGCGAAGTTCATCATCACCCCTCATGTCCACGCAGCTAGTCATGTCCTGGGACCTAAACTTTATAGTCCTCCACATGCTCACTGGTCCCCCTTTCAGCCCCTCAGTGATGCCTTCTTAATGCGTACAGGCACCAAGTTAAATTTTCTCCGGCCACGGCTTCTTTCTGATGAGGCAGTGAACTGCAAGCCCTCTCTGTTGCTGAACATCGCATTCGCTGGGGGCTGCATGGTGTGCCCCTCATCCTGACCATTGGCTTTCTAGTGGAGAATCAAACCCTGTTGTTTTAGCTGCTGGATATTTTTGTGCCCTCGATTGCCTCACAGACAGGAGATTACATGGACAAACCCAGGTGCCCGATCCATGTACTACAGTGGTACTTATCAAAGACCTAGAACATGAGAGGGACTGTCACCCAATTATTAATCACTCCAGTACCACAAAGCCTCATTGCCCAGGGGCAAGAGACACCATCACCCACTGGACAGTCACAGCCATTAAGTTTGCCAACCCAGACGGACCATCACACGAACAAAGTCGAAACTACATCAGGGCCCATGATCTAAGGGCAGGTATCTGTCTACATCTTGGACTTTATTTTCAGGTTTCCACTGCAGACTTGAACAAGGCTGAGCATTGGAAGTCTCCCTCTACCTTCACCCCTTGCTATCTTAAGGATGTCTTGCAGAGTGATTCTGCACATAACGAGATGCTCCTACTGTCAGTAGCACAGAAGTTAAGGGGACTTTTTGCAGACTGGGCAGATGGCAAAAGACAGTGACCATTCAGACCCAGTATGAAAAGGGCCTGGCCCAACCCTGTCTGGCAAAAAGCCAGTCTAGTATTCATGCCACCCCAGTCCGATTCACAGGCCTTTCCAACCTCTAGCTTTGAAGTCAGTGGGACACATTGATTTATTATACCCGGCAAGATATGGGATGGTGGAGTACCCCCCACATGTCCAATCCCCATACACACCTATAGAGTTTGTTACCTACCACATCCGCCCTAGATGTCTGTAAAGAATTCCTGACATTTTGAACAAACCATGACCTGCACAAAGGTGGGGGTTGCTTTCCATCCCATATCTTGCTTCATATGTGATTGCTCCATGGATAAAACCTAGAGCTGAATAAAAGACTTCTTATTGGATTAAAGACTGGTTTCCTGGTGAGGGGGCTCTATTCCCATGCCCCTTGGAAAAAAAAATTACACAAAAGGGCCAGGCAGTAGGAAAACATAGATTTTCAATTTCATGAGCAGATGCGTGCCTTTACCAATTTATATCAGTTAATTATACCACTGTGTTTATTTCAATTACTTGGTTCAAGCAAAAGTTTACCTCTCGGATAATCATTTGAAGACTTTACTGCAGTGTTTTGCAGTTTTGAAATTGGAGAAACATCTCAGTTGATTATCTCAAAAACCAGTTTTTCTTCAAAATCTGTGTGGCTCTTTGTGAAAATTGTGATGATATATATGTATATGTTACAGTTGTCTGCTGTGTGTGCCTTGAAGTTGTGGGTGCTGTTTTCTGTGAAGGGTGTACAATAGTCCCAGTGCTGTTGTATCTTTTTAAAATGATCTTTAAGTCAGAATGGAACAAATTTTGAGAAATACAGAGTTGGGGAAATTCTGATATTTGTTTGGCTTTTTTAAATGAGTATTTCTTATTTACATTTTTTGTTTGTTTTCATTATATAGTTACTGTTATTTATGTGGTTTTGTTTGTTGTTTGTCTTGTGAGCAAGGTTGTCTTGTTGTTATCTTCAAACTAAGGCATCTTTTTACTGTAAAGACCTGGCACAGCAGGGGAAAGTAGTCGTTTTAGAAGTGGCCTTTACCCCCTTTACATATTTCCCTCTATTCCTTCCTTCTCACATTTCTGTCCTCTGTACAAAAAATTGTACAGAGACTTGGTACATCATTTGCTGTTTTTGCTGGCAGCTGATATAGCTATTGTTTTCCTTTAATTTTTTTTCCTTTTTGCTGTTCACAATTTTGCGTTGTGAGTTTTTTTGGCTTTATTGCAACTGTGCAAATAAGGGATTCTCTACGTTATTTTGTTTCTTGTTTTTGCCTTTTTTGCTATTTTGCAAAAAGGCATTCTTTTTGTTCCTTTTTTGGCTTTTTCCTAAGTTTGTAAAAAAAGCATTTTTTTCCCCTTCATATTTCTTCCTATTCTGACCAAAAGCCCATTTGTTTTGTGATCCTTTCACCATTGACTTTGGTCCTTTTACCGTTTTGGATCTTTATCAAACATGCTTCAATTAAGGACCTTTGTGCATGTAAGGTTCTAGAACAATGACGTTATGATAAAAGTGGATCTTTAATTCATCTTGTGTTGGTCAAATCATGTGACCCTGCCTTCCAGTCAAACCAAAAGTGGCTTATTGTTTAACAAGGTAAAAAACGATACCAGTTTTAGTCTACTATGGTAATGTATTCTTCAAAACATCTAATGATGACGTTAATTGTCGAGTACCCTCTAGTGACATGTTGAAAATTCTGAAAAATGAATTTTGAATAGATGTCTGTGGCAAAGTTTTTCCAAATCGCCTGAAAATTGATGTAGATAACAATCTTTTATACCCAGTTAATACGTGTGAAAGTTGGGGCTGAACACATCATCATACCAGAATTATTGATAAAAAGTCTTTTTATTCTTCAAAATTTGGTAGAGAGGTATAAGTGTGAAATGCCCATTAGATGACAGCTTAAATATCGGAGTCCAATGCACCATGTGCATAACTGGCTTATTTAGTCACACAGATGGGATGCCAATGACCAAAACACATCTTGACTTGAACTTAAAGGTGCAGGTTTTCTGCATGGGTGATGTATTCAGGGTATCATTTTGATGATTTGGCAGTCTTCAATAGTCATCAAAGTTACAGCCAAGGAAGACCCTGATACAAAAGTTATGCCAATTTTATGACGTTGTTATGGTGTCACCTTGTGAATTTATTATTTTTTAATATACTGGTTTTCGTCATGTTTTTAGAAAGCAGTCTTGGGCACTTTTATCAATATGACTAACTGTATGTTAGGTGCACACTCTTAGTCCAACAGCTAGAGAGGGTCTAAGAAAAATGTCGTCATGATGACGTCATCAGGTGTCATGTGACATGACATTAAAGGACCAAACTTCAAAGCTCTGTATCTCCTGAAGTACATGTCCCATTTGGTTGAAACCTTGCAGGGAAACTAGAAAGGGATGTATTCTAGACATAAATTGACACCATATTATGACACATGACATTATAGGTGCATTCTTTCAAGCAATGTTCCTCTTAAAGTACATGCACATGTCTGATTGGGTTCAAAACGTGGACCTGTGTGTGCATGATGAAATCAATCATAATGTTTGTGCTATAGATTAGTTGTTCAAATTTACAAAAGAATGCAAAAAAGCCATCTTTTTTGTTGGCGAGAGACTGTATGAGTTGGCTGTTTCAGTGTTTGGGCGAAACTGTTATTGTTTTCCTAAGAAATCTTTTTTTGGCTTTTTCACATTTTGTGAAAATGGGGTTATTTTTGTCAAGATTTTTGTGTGTGGCAGTTTTTCCATTTTGCAAAAAGGCATTCTTTTTGTCAAGATCTTTGGCTTTGTTTTCTGCTTGTTTTTTTTTTTTTTTGGTGAAATTTTTTTTATACAGTAATATCTTGATAAGACGGTTAACTCGAAACTCCGCTTAACTGGAAGAATAATTATTTCCCGCCGAAAGAATAGGCTTTTATGTACAAAAACATATCCGTAACTCGAACTTCTCATGTTGCCAGATTCATTTACGTCGAAGTTTTTTTGAAGCAGATCCAACAGAAACCGCCGCCAAAAAACTTCCAGAAAGTGTAATCAGAATGCGGGTCTAGTTATGAATCATTTCTTACACGCACACTTTGTCTCTTCACACCGGAACACCTGCAAGCGTGCTACAATGAGGATCAATCTAGACATGTAACCACACCGTGACCGCAAAATCGGACTTGCAGGAATTGGCCCAATTATTACCGTAGGCCCATTGTAGCCAGTGCATCGGCAGGCCAACTGATGGCTCTTTGTGGTGGCTGCAGCAATGCATTGGAGATACTTGTGCATGCCACAAACCACAGCATGCTCACACGCAGTGGACCAACCACGTGACTGCAATGCAGAGCTTTTGCATAGCCAAATCTCACTCCCAAAAAATAAACAAAAGTTTGAAAATAAAGAACGAAAAACAAAAAATAAAGACAAACACCAATAGCATTTTTGTTCTTACAAAATTTTATTGAAGCGCATAAAGGTGCGCCCTCATGTGATGAAAAAAGTCGTCTGACTCATCGGAAAACCCCGCCGAGTACGCTTGAGCAAGACGCTGCGTTGCGGTGCGGTATCAGAAAAGGGACCACCACTATGCGTCACACATCCACAATGCAAAAGAAAGATTTGCTACACAAAGGTACACAGTTTAAATGATTTACAGTACTTGTAATGTGTTATTTATCAGCCGATTGACGACAAAAATCTTCCACAAAAATGTCTTTCTATGAACAAAAACTTGTGGCACCAAAGTATAAAATAACCACAATGTCATTTCAAAAGTCATTATAGGGAGATTTACTGTGTGTCAGCATAGAGGTAGGCCTACATGTTATGATACGCATTGTAATAATGACTTAACTTAAAAAGAAATCGACACCTTCTTTTAACTCGAATTTTGGATAACTCGAATTTTTTTTTCAATTCCCCAGAAATTCTATGTATTGAGATTTTACTGTACTTCTTCATCTTTCAGCACTTTTTTGGTCACCTTTTTGGGCATTAAAGTCATATGACATTGAAACTTTACAACCTAAAGTAACCTATAGCAAAGGTCTTTTGCAAAACATAAGACAGGCATGCAACTTTTTCGCGGATCTGCCAATTTCTGCAGTTTTTAAAAATCTGTGTGCACAAAAAATAATATCCCTATTTTGGGCTTGTTTCTGTGCGCCCTTTGGCGCTGGCTGTGCCAGCGTAGCTCCACTTTTCGGTACACAATCATGGCTGAGTTCGGGCGGCTTGTTCCTGTATATCCACGAACAGCTCGATTTGTTGTTCATGGGTCAGCCGCTTGAACACCTGGAACCAACAACCGGTTGTCGCTGGTAGTTAGTGACAAGCAACATGCAACATGGCGGTGTCCATGTGGGCTACGTTATTCGAGAGTTAATGTTTGGATGGGCTGAATTCTTTTCTATATAAACAGGAACAGTCATTTCTGTGTTACGGAAAATTATTGAAGTTAATTTGCAAAACGTCCCATTGTCTATGGCTTTGGAAGCCATCTCTTTACTTTTAGCAGCTGTTCAAAAATCAAAATCTCACGAGTTTTTCTTGTGTGTTCCTGTAAAACCCTGAGCAGGAGGTGGTGTGTGATCCTGTTACGAGAACAGAGTTCTTGAGTCGTGTTCCTGCCATTCGAGCGCGAGAACAAGAAACCCGTGTCAAGAACTGGCCGCCGAACTCGACCATGGGATGCGTTCGATTAGTTTACACGTGTCAGTCAAACTTACACGAGAGTGTGCGTTTAGCCATCATGTGATTCTCGTGCCTCCTCTGGTGTCAGCCACTAGTAACCCCGGTTGGCGAGCGTGTCTCTGTAGGCTGCCGTGTAATGACGTCACGAATGGACTGTTCGTGCATGGAAGTATATGATGGAACGTGGCGGGGACTTGACCTTTTTCCCAGAATGCCTTGGAAAACACACTGCAGCGTTCGATAAGCCTCCTTTTGAGGCTTCCCTTGAGTGTAACACTGGTGTGTTAAGGGAAGCTAATCGAACGCACCCTATATGGATACTATACTGCTTCCGCGGCTGGCCACAAGCGTTGAAAAAATGCTGTTGTCTACGTGCATTGTGAGCGTCTCACCCACGCGTCAAAACTCAAAATGAAGGAAGGAAGGATATCATCGAACGTGATGGACAGGATATCAAAACCATTGATAAAGGCATAAAAAAATGCTTGGAAGTGGGACTGGTTGGAAAAAGCAGTTGATGGTGTTCCTCGATCTGAAGCTGTCCGAAAACTGGATCGGCCAGGCATGGCATATTCAGTATTGCTTGGTATGCAAAAAGGAAATGAATTACCTCAGACGTGGACTCATAATGCTGACCGATCACAGCAAAGTATCAAAATATCGGTAACTGATAAAGCTTTGAAAAACAAACTTATTGCTGGTGTTATTATTATTACTATTGCTGGTTTATTAAATTCGAACTGCCAATAGCAGCCCAAGGGCTGAATTGCTGAGCAGTAGTAGTACTAGTAGGGATAGGAGAGTTCTGCGTCACCTCCCTTTTCAACCCCGTTTCTCCCTTTCCCACTTCACTTACCTTGACCTTTCGACCCCGGCACACTTTTTTTGTAAACAACTCGTGACGTGCGCCAGCCTGCATAGACCTCGCTTAAACAACCTAGACCTCTAACCCTGTGACTCTCAAACAAAAAAAGGGATTTCCCTCGCTTTCCCCGTCGCAACAAGATTCGACTTGCCCGGCCTGAATTCGTCACTTCTCACAGCTTACAACCGCCTTAAATAAACAGACTGTATATAAAAATAACAATATATAAAAAAACATGTCAAGTCGATAGAAAAAATGAGAAAAATAAATAAAAACTGCAAAGACATGAGAAATTCAATCGATTTGGTAGATTCGTACGATTGCTTTCGTTGTTTAAATTCTGACCGTTTGTTTCAATGTACCAATTGTAAAGAATGCCACGATTGCCACAAATGTAACGACTGTGCCAGATGTAATAACTGCTCCACTTGCGACAATTTTGGTAGATGTATAAATTGCGTGGCTTGTTTTAATTCATACTACTGTCTAAATTCAAATGCCTTGGACAGTTGCGAGGATTGTTATGAGTGCAGCAATTGTATTGAATGTTTTGGTTGTACATATTGCACCAGCTGCGTAAATTGTGTCGAGTTGGAAGGAATGAATCACGTGGTGCTCATAGATGGTAAGCATAAAAAGCTGCGGCATGCGCTAAAAAACGAGCCACTGCTCGAATCAGCGACAAAACTGGACTCTGATTTATACGAAATTGGACTAATTATTGAATACGACATTGACGTTGAACATTTAATTAAAGTAGAAATCCCACCCGAGTTAATAGACACGGCCGAATAAAAATGAGAGTAATTTATAACAAAGCCAGGAAAATCAGAACCATGTCAACCCAAGTATATATCGTGTCAGACGACCACGAGCATCTCAATGCCGACAACTGTGACCCCAACGCCACCTATGGTCCTTTTGACCCGAGTAAATTAATCATTTCAAAACCCGTGATTAAAGAAGGCACCCACGTGAGTCAATGCACTTTGCCCATTTTTTACCATCACTACGGCCAAAATAAACGCCTGTTGATTATGACGATAGAACCCTGTTACGTCATAAACCCGCTTTAAAAATATGGCACTCGACATAAAACGCCCGAAAATTTAGTGGGTCGGCAAATTTGCTATCAAATACAACAACCTATGACAAACATACTTGATCACATAAATTTGGCCGTTAATAGGTTTATCGAATCTCAAGAGTCTAATCTCCCGTCAAACACCGTAAACGCCTACAAAGCCAGTCGTGATATCGATGAATTGAACAAGACTGAATATGTAGTTAAACCACCTTATATGGCTAAAAACCAAATGTACGTTATGCCTCCCTATTTGATGACCAAAAAAGATCCATTGACTCGTCAAATATCGATAAATTTATCAATAAGAGATGCGACGCACAATCATTTATTTGTCCAAAAGACGTATACTACGGTACCCACGGTTCACTGTCTTGCGGCGCCAGCGTTAAGTATAGAGTGGCAACGGCAATGTTGAAAATTAAAAACCACGGACTAATTTCAAATAAGTCGGCGTTGCAAGCATTTAGCATATCTGAATCTCCCGTGAAATTAAAAGTCGATTGAATTTGAATTTCCTGTGTAATTAAAAGTTGATTGAACCTCGGTTATTCTTTGGAATAATTGGGGTGTTTTTATGTCACTCGTTCCTTAAATAAATAAACAACATATAAATAACAATGACACATGCAGAAATTTGTCACCTACGCGGTTACGAACCTGAATGGCCAACTCCAGCACCACGACCAGAAAAAATGTGTGAACACGACATATTTGAAAGGGACGAAAGATATGTATGCCGACATTGCGGTCTAAGTTTTGGTTGGGTTCCTTCATATACCCCTGAAGCGATGGGAGATAGATACTACCGTCATCACGTTTGGAAAAAAAACCCACCATGAAAATCAGAGAAGACTTTTAGAGAACTTACCATTGAATTGCCCAGTGATCAATCGGGTCGCATCAAATACGTGTTAAATCGAGTTTTAGATGACAAGATATCTAGAGGAAGACCGTTGAAGGCTTTAATCACGGTATGTTATCAAGATGCAACCGGGGAAGATGGTTTAAAAGTAGAAGATTTGTTTCAAGTTTCGGATAAGTATTGGAAAAATGTCCCTCGACAAATTTAACCTCGCCAAACAAGATTTCCAAAAACGTATAGATTGCTAAACAAGATTTTTCAAAACGTATAGACTGTCCAAACAAAATTTTTCAAAACGTATATTATAAAATGGAAACTCACACATTTTACTTAACCTAGAGCGAGCAGACGTTTAAATTGAAAGATGCCATTAAAAACACCAAAGGCGAAAAAGTCGTCAGAGAAAAGTATATTCAGTTTGAAGCTGGATATTTTAACGTAACAAACGCGACTGAAATTAAGTGGGATACAAACTTGGACGGTAGGCCCGTGGGGGTACATGGCGAAAGACCGCCTGGAATACCTTCAGAGGAAAGAACGGAAGTATCTCCCAATTCAGAATTAGTAAAAACAGCTTAAACCAGATTGATCCAAGCAAATAAAAAAGGCACTTTAGCAGAAGAAATCAGAATCATCGCTCAATGAGGAAATTAAGCAGCTAAACCAAGAAATCGCAACTTCAGGAGAGCAGTTAAACCAAAGATAACCATTAGAAACGCGAGCTTGTTTAGCTTATGATATCGACGATAAAAAAGTCAAATTAGTTTCACTGCTGGAGGGACAAAGACAAGCCTTGAATGAAATTTAGGAAGGGAATCCCCAACTCGACCTACAATGTACAACAAACTCCCCTGTACAACCCACGAGACCCAGAAGAGAAATAACTAAAAGACTTTTTTTGACGGGGCTAACGGAACCAATATACGATAGACTTCATTCTCAAAGCTCATCTCAACCATTACCCGAGGGTCAAAGAGGAAGCATCGTGGTATCTCCCGGTTATTACAACATGGACTGGTTTGACTTTTTGTTAAACTTGATTCCAGGCGTGTCTTTTAAGGTTCACTCAGAATCTAAAGGGGTGACTTTGGCCATTACGGACACCAATCTCAAGTTGTGACTAAATAAAAAGTGTCTAAGCTATTGAACTTACCCAAAATAAAACTTTTACCTAACGTTATTTATGAAGGCAAGTATGATTTAAACCCCTTGAAATTCACGTTTATTCATTGCAAACAATTAAATACATTTGACAACTTTTATAATGGGCAGTCTTTAGACTTGCTATATGTGATTGCTACCGAGCCTTGCACCTCAACACCCGTGACGTGTAAAACGCCTAAAAAGTTTATACACAGAAACATCAGTGAATTGAGTTTTTCTGTTAAAAACGATCGAGGTGAGCTCTTGAATAATATCGGCAAAATTTTAATCAAGTTAGACTTTTTTAAAATGCGGATATAATAAAAAGATGACTACTAATGATACCCGGATTTAAGTAAACACTCAGATTTGACTTTAAACTTGGCCGAACAATCAGAAACTAAAATTTACTGCCTTCGAAAGATCGAAGAAATTAAATCCCAAATTCAAAGAGAACACTATGCGTGCGAAGCTAGCTATAAAAAGAGTAAATAGGTACTCACTGCACTTGGTTACGTAGAGTACGGCATAGAAGCATTGGGTGTTACCTCGGCAGCCGTCGGGATTCCCGCTCTTTTGGGCACCGTGTCGGCACCCGTGGGACTAGTGATGGAAGGTATCGCTTATTGGTGCGTTTAGTGCCTACGCGGTGCTAAAGTATGCCACTAAACGATTAACTCACAAAA
The DNA here is from genome assembly GCF_054643075.1 of Acanthaster planci. NCBI lineage: Eukaryota > Metazoa > Echinodermata > Asteroidea > Valvatida > Acanthasteridae > Acanthaster > Acanthaster planci. The sequence continues at coordinate 17,854,798 of NC_141777.1, read as the reverse complement.
CCAAAAGCACGATCAAATCCGCTTACTTGCCGATGCTAAATTAAACACGATCGAGGAATACGTATCTCACGCGATTGAAGACGGTGACATATCGCAGGAAGAATTTGTACTGATTTTATCTGACCTAAAAAAGTTTAACGAAATGAAAGAAAAGATCAGATCAAGTACGTCTACAAAATTACAAGAAACCAAGTCGACCAGCAAAGAAGAATTTGAACATCAAGTAAATGAGAGAGCAGAAGCGCTAGCCAACGAACGGGCGGCGGTTTTAAAAAAAGATCTTATGAAAAAACTTGGCGAATAACTTTAACCAAGTCGATAAAGTTTGAAGATAAACCACCCACTTATCAAGCGACCCAATCAACGGCGCCTCCTTTAAAATGAAAATAAAGATGTATAAAATAAATGGGAACCAGCTTTAGTAGTTTAACAATTGTTGTCAACGAAGACAACTCGTTTACCGCCGAGTTTCCAAATTTAACGCACATGTATAAATTACCGAAAGTCACCACGAACGAAGCGGTCAATTGTTGGACAACTGATCCAATTTCTTTTTATCAAAATCAATTTAATTTCGTGGTCTATTGCGCGACGACGGCCTGCGGCGTGGGCTTTGATTTTCTGTCTGACCCCAATCCGTACGTGTCGGCTTTATTCAATTTTCATGTATATTACACTGTACAAAAAATATTTTATGACTGTCGAACAGATTAGGAACTGCTTATTATTATGACAATGGTTTCATACCTGTCCCTAATAAAAATTACGATGCTCACGACTTACACGTCACCAACGGCAAATACGTGGGATCTACTTACATGGGCTTTGGCTGGGCTAAACCGCCTAAAGGCTCGGGTCACACGAGTACTTACACGGTCAGTTGGATTTCACAGTCAGACGCGGTCACTTTGGTCTGGTGGGATTTTATTCCTAAAAAGTCTAGGTTAACAACCGTGGGAATCACCTAGGTAAGCAAGTCTATTTGAGCTTACATCTACGCGTTACTCGGGGCACAGGCACAGACCAAGACCAGTGTTTTATTACGATCGTGGAATCTTTAATTAATTCAGCCTTTGATCTCGAACAGTCGATTGACAAATTTCAAGATTCGTTGCAATATGCAAAAACGCCTTTAAACTTTGTTGTTGCCCCGGGGTTATATTTGGTGCCCTCGGACATGGACTAAGGCATCGGCACTTTTGACGGTTACAACAATAATTTACAAATCACAACTGCAGATATGAGGACAGGTTACGTTCCGAGTTTAAATTTGGGACCAGAGGTTGAAGACATTTTTGCGGGTGAAGCGAGCAAAAAATTACCCGAACTAAAGCAACCAGAACTCTTACCCACTCAACCAAAGCAACGGGTACCAGATAAAAAAAACATTAGACATCCATCATGAAGAAAAGTTATCTTTAATTATAGGAGTTATCGCCATAGGTATATGAAGTATTAACTTAGAGTAGATGAAAAAGTAAAAGGCATTAAAAAACGCTTGTTATTCACATGGAAAACAAGTGTTTAAATTTTTTTTGCCTATTATAAAATGGATTTATGTTTTTTGTATAAAAGTCAAAATTATGTAACCAACCGCTAAAAACAAAGTCAGAGTTTCTTCAATATGTTTGCCAAATTCCATAATTGACGCTTTATCCAATCGGTAATTCCACCTTTGGACAGAGGAGCTGGCATTGGTTTGGGCGCTGGTGGTTCAGGTGCAGGCATTACACTAGGAGTTCCAACAGCTCTGATGCTAGCTACGATACTACTTATGATTGTACTCACGGCCAATCCAAAAGCCGTTAAAATACTTACGATCGTAACACATTGCTCCCGAAATAAAATTCTAATTCTCTCGCGTAGTGTCAAATCTGAATCCATGACTGCCGTAATCGTTTCTTTAATTTGATTGATTTGCGGACGAAGTTTATCCGTATTTCTATTCGTAATTTCTAATCTTCTGGTTCTCTCGATTTGTAAATCGTCTAATTGCTCCTGGAGTTTTGCTCTTTCCGCATCTGTCGTCGCTTCTTCTAATTCATTTTTAACCTGTTGAATCTTATCATCTAACTGATCTAATTTGCCCTGATTTAAAATTTATTCCCCTTTGACAGTCTGTAATGATTTGTCCAAGGCGACGAGTTCTCTATAATTTAATCCTTCTGTTTGAACGTCTGTATCTTGGGTTAGCTCTTCTACGATGTCACTGACTTGGCCGGCTTTTTGGGGGAGCTCCTCCATCTCAGTATCTTGAGGCTGAATAGGTTGTAACTCTGATTCAACTTGTTGCAGTTTTTTTCCATAATTTTGAAATCCTATGTTGTATTTAATAAAATCTCTAGCTGAGACATTTTCATTTCCAGTATAACCGGCAGCTTTGGCTTTTTTTTGCGATTGTGTTAACCACTACCAGCCGGGGACTCCGGGATCGGAGCCGTATGGTTTATATGTGTGGCCGGGGTCTCCGAACTCGGAAAAAGGAAACAGGGCCCTGTAACAAAAGACCGTACTCCGAACAAAAGACCAGGCTGCTGGGCATGACCGGCATTTTTCGCTCTCAAAAGTGGTGATAATCCAGCGTTATTTAGAAACCGTATACCAGGGTTTGGGGTATTTAGAGCAAGCGGATTACCACCGGGGACAAAAGCTCTCCACCACCGCAGCGATGAGCCACACAGCACCGCTGCATGCTAATCTGGCCCCTATTGAAAAGAGGTCAGCAGTGCACTGAGCCAGGTTCGTGAACAAAAGACAGCTGTATAACACCGCACAATCTGGGCTCTGTTTACAAGGCTGCAGGCCTGGCTGAAATATTCGGGCATCAATAAAGGTCAGCTGTCAACTTAGAGTAGTGCCTGAAGATTACTCCGTGCGGCTATAAATGACTGTTAAATGGAATGATGAATTGTTGCAGGATTTTGAAAATGGAAAAAATGATAGTCATGCCGGCCCAGCATCCTCAACGTTGAAAAATGCCCCAGTCCGAAGTGGTTAAGACCAACAATTACATCTGGGTTTGTTTAGTCGGTTGATGGCACTTCGCCATATTTACCTTGACCTTTGAAAAATAAACCTCGATCTTTGCGATAATCAAAATTTTCATAGTGAATTACTGATGGTACATCTTTTCTTTTGGAAAGTTCAAAATATCTGTAAAAGTCTTTCACAATTGGATTAATTATAAATGCCTTTTTCCTCGTTCTAGCGTATCCCCTGTAGGTTGTATTACGGACCTGTGGTTTAGCGTCAATTTTTGTTCAATCAGTTCTTCCCCCACTTTTAGTTGAGTTAATGAGGCCATTATATTGTCTAATGTAGACTCTTCTTCTTCTGGGGGTTTAGTAAAATCATCTGAATCAAATTTACCTAATTCAAATCCTCCATCAGCCATTCTTTTATAATATATGTTTTTTAAGCGGTGGGCAAACTCGTGGGCAATGTACCCTGTGACTGGGTAGCCAACGCAACGCTAGACAGCGCGGTCAATTTTAACGCGTCTTCGGCAGATAATTTATTTAGGTCTAGCGGTTTGATTTTAAATAGCTTACCCAACAGCTTAGCGTAAGCCATAGAAATTCATGAAACCATGGCACCGTGGTAAAGCGTGTTTGCGATTCCATTTACGTCGATTGATTTAGCGTTACTCATTTTTATTATATAGTGTCTTTAGATTTATTCGATATATAAAATTTCGGGCCACTCGCTATGCTCGCTTCTTAAAGGTGGTGGTAGTTTCACTTTCATAGGCGTTGACTAATTTTTAAAAATTAAATATACCGCGACTGCACCAATCGCTAAACTGCCCAACATTAGATTTCTATTTTCTGTGACCGTTTTTGTAAATTTTATTTTCTGAGCTCAGGGTACTTGCTTCACTCGGTTCACCTAATTTCATTTTAGCTACTTGTTACTTCATCTTCTTATGTTCAGCCGATTTTTTACTTTCTTCTACTCTTTTTGGATTTTTGACTTTCGTCACCATCTTTACTTGAGTCTTCACCGGACTTTTCGTCGTCGTTGGTGTCGAGCTCACTTTGTTCGCTTCTTTTGTTGACATCTCCTTCTATAATAAGAGAACTCTTGTTAAACTCTAGATGTTTAGTGGTAATTAGGGTCATAACTAGGGGTGATAGATACTCCATACTTATAACAAATTTCGCTAAGTAGGTGACCCATGGTTTGACTAATAGTAGGGTCGTCATTTAATCTTTTGTTAGGTCTTCTTCAGATTTCAATTCTATGTTAAACCCGAGAAATTCGACCGGGGTAGCGATGCCTAGTAAACGCGCGTACAAGCTTAGAATCGAGTGACCGAGAGTTTCTACGACCTCTCTGCTAAAGTGCGCCTCATATAAATTGAATAGCTTTTCTTGCTCTTTTGGAGTTAGCGACTCGATGTCCTTTACAGGAAATTCTTTACCCAGGTACTTTTTTGATTCCCCAGAGGCTACGATTGAACAAAGGTGATCCTTGACGTTGGTCTTGGATTCAGCGGTCGCGTCGACTTTTGACTCGGCGAGAATTGATTTGATGTCTTCCATATTTATATATATGCATTTTAAAATTATTGAATGTTTGCTTAAGCTGTAGATATTCATAGGTGTAATAAGTTAATTTAGCTGCGATAGTTAGTTGAACAACTATTTGAACCAATTGTAACAGGGCTATCATTTTGTTTTAAATAAAATAAAAAAGTTATAGTTGAGCTTATATAGCCCAACTATAACAGAGGGTAAGTATTTAATAAGTAATTAATAGCTAGTTAATAACTAGTTAATCAGCAAATCAAGTTTTATTTGATTTCCTTTTATTATTACAACTCCAGCAGCAAATTATGCAATTAAATTTAATGTGCCCAATAGAATTATTTATTTGTTCGATAGTACCTAAATCATCTTTACGTTCTAAAAATTGCATTTTAACCTGACAATGTTCATATGGGCAAAATGGGTAATCTTTGATTAGACCGAGGCAGAAATCCGTGTCAATAAAATGATCCACATCAAAGCGATTATATTTTTTGTCTTTACGACGACAATTATGAATCCACTTTTTAATCGTTACCTCTATAGGATCTGAACAAATTTTACATCTATATTTTTCATGCTTGCAAATGCATATTCCAACGCCGCTGCACTCTTTACATTTATTTCTTGCTCTACCATGTATACAAATATAACTCCCGCCACACTCTTTACACATATTTTTACGTTTACCATGTTTACAAATATTAGTCCCGCCACACTCTTTACACATTTTTTTGTCTCCCGTGTAGACATCTATTCATTTCCTGATACATCTTTACCCTTTGATACAGTCGTCACACGTAATATTTATCTTTCCATTTTTTCGCAATTTGAAATTAGACGTATTTTTCTCTCGTTGGCACTTGGGGCAATTTTTCTTGTTTTCCGACATCTTTTATTTTTTACTGTTAATAATTTTATTTTTATTTTTTTCTTACGTCACGCAGATGTTACTTAATTTCCTCTCGTTTCTCGTCTGGAATCACATAGTTTTCATCGAGACATTGGTCAAACGAATTTCGATCCTTGCAATGAAAGATAGCTGTCCAGGCGGTCTTCTCTGAGTAGCCAGCACAAATGATTGTAATGGCGTCCACTGAATGCCATTGTAGATAACGTGCACGTATTGCTTCCTTTAGATTTTTTGCGATACTTAATAATCTGATCTAATGTGCAATCATCAATGATAAAAAGCGTATTTATACTGTCGAATAATTTCTGATACAAATTGATCGCTTTGTCTAATTCTAAATTTTCTCAATTTAAATCACAAAGATAAATTTCGTCATCTGTGTATAACCATAAACGTTCCAAATACGTTTTATTTTTAAATAATGTGAGACAAATAATCATGATTGCTTCAAATGTGAACCTATACTAGGTCTCTAGAAGATCTAAAACCCACTGAGTTTTTCCGCTACCCATTTTACCAATAATTAAAGCGCAGTGCAGATCTTTAAACATCTCACTCATTTAATTTAAACTCGATTTAATACACTAGACTTTTAAAATTTCCATCTTCCACCGTTAACTGAGTGTCCATAACAAGAAAGATGAGCATCATTAACGCACCCACGGTCTCTCTCTGTCGTTCCATTTGTATCAATATATCTCCACCACCTCCCAGTGGCCAACCCGATCCGTGAGCAGACTTATTGTCAGAGCTCCTAAAATCTAACCACAAACCATATTTATCTTTCAAATATTCAGCCATATCAACCCGCATTAAATTTAAATCGGTGTCCGAATCATCAAAGTACTTACTAATTTCGTTCCAGTGTTGATATTCAAAAATTCCCTGCGAATAAAGTTGATTTGGTTTGCCTTCGACCGTGACGACCGTTTTCATGATGTGCAGGTTATAAAATCTCTGCGGGTTCTTTACGTTTGGATCTTTAAACAAAATCAAAATGCCTTTTAGACTCTTGATCGTTTGGTCGATGTTGATGTTCCATAATGTGTCTGACTTATTGACCGCTTGCTTCTTCCACGAGTGTATCCGGTCAAATACATGTAGGTAATAAACAAGCCCCTTATGTTTGCTCCTCAAAGCTTGTGCCAGATCTCGATTAGTGACGACCTCATATTCCAAAGTCAAATCCGAAATTAAATATTCTGCGGCTGTGTCTGAGGAATTAACTACTTTGTCGTGCCCGTTAAAAGTCAACTGATACGTCAAAGGCTCTTTAAAACCTGATGGATAGAAAGGCTGTGATCCATCAACATCGGCAAGTCTAATGGAATCGCGTATCTGTTTTTAAAAGCGTCGGCAATTGCTTTATCTTTACCGTTGTTTGCAGCTTCGTTTTTATCGCCCACACCCAGACGCAACTTTGCGACGTTTTCTCTTTCTAAACCAAAGTAGGCCATATTTTTAGTTTGCGACAGGCATTCAATTGTCCTTAAAATTATGAAACACACTTGTGTCTTGGTAACTTACAATTTTATTGCCTTGTAAGCTTAAGTTGATTTCTGAAACCAGGTTTCGCGCTACGTTGTTATACATGGTACGGTTATCGTCTGAGGCTCTGTCTAGATCGAGTTTAAAAGCCAGTTTTCACATTTAACGTGTGACCCGCAGCTATTGTACTCAAATTATGGGTGATGGTTACTTCGCGTCTTTCGCCTTTGATCACGCGAGGTACTTTTAGCCTGCGACTCGGGTTTAAAAACAAGATTTTCCTCCTGTATTGTCCTAGAAGTAAGCCCGTTGACGTATAATAGTTAGCCGGGTCAAGGTCATAGTGCTGTTTACAGACTTTGCGGAAGTTCTCAAATACACCCGCTAGTAGTAACACGGCCGTTTCCACGTTTATGTCATGGTAGTCGCCTAAATTTTTGCAGTTAAATGTGTGCCACACTTTTTGTGCCCTGAGGTGTTCTTGCTCGGTTACCCTGGACTGCTTTAGAGAACTGTAAAAACCTGATTGGGGAAGCAGTTGCGATTCTTCAAATTTATTAAACGAGTCTATATATTTGTAAGGGTAAATTCCCTTTTCCAACAATAAATCTGTGTTTTCTGGAAATCTTTCCCGAAGTAAGTTAAAATCAACAGGTAAACAATTCTTAACCAGTCGATCGAGTGACGCAGCCATAAAATGAAAGGAGTTTAGGAACCTGAGTTGACCAAATGAAAACGAAATGTAGTTCTCAGTATTTTAAGCGATTAATTTGATTTCTTTCCCGTTAAACTCGTGAGCACCTTGCATAATCAGATGAGCATTGTATTTCTCAAGATTATGTAAAATCACCGGAGTGGGTGTTTGGTTCGGGACAACGTTTAACATGAGATTACAACTGGCATTCGCGAGGCCTCGATATTTACCCGTTACGTGACAGTGATCTCTGACCATGCAAAATTTATTAATTGGCTTTTCGCACGTCATGCATTTCAAGTCTCTATAGTTGCTTTTCTCGTTGGCTAAACTAAAGGCAGCTTTCTCGTCTTTTGTCTTTGGTTCCTTTGGAATTGGACACTGACATTGAAATTCTTTTGCCTTCCTGATAAGCTTTTCACAGATCCAGCAGTGGTTACAGTTTTCATAGATCTTTTGTAACTCACGTGTCCATTTTAATGGCTCTTTGTTTCTAAACACCTTGTTTATCTTTTCTACTTCCTCAGAAAGAGACCTAACAAAATCGTTAGCCGCGTCTTGGCCTCTGTAAGTCTTTTGGCTAGTGCATTCACCTTCGCATCTGACAACCGCATAAGAATAGCCACAAGGCTTTTGGATTTGTGTTTAATTCTTTTTGTGGTAATTTTTCTAAAACAGACTCAAAATCAGTGTAAATGACAAGAGGTGCATTTTGTTTTTTCTTATAGTTTTCAAATTGTAAAATGTTTTTGCCTTCAGCGGGTAATTCGACTTTACAGGGGGCCACATCTTGGCAATCTTCTTTGTGTCCGGTTAACTTTTTTTCTGTTTGAAAATGCGACATGCAGTTAAAGCACCAGTGTTTTTGGCCGTTGTGTTGATCGATATCACCTGTCAACCGAGAAAAGTTTTTAATCCAACAATAGTGGCTTTTTTCACCTTGGGTAAAATAAAGTAAATTGATCGGTTCTTCTGGACGCTTACTTTTGTAAAGAATGTAAAGACCGTCTTTTTTGTCGTAACCAAACACATTGATTGCTAAGTTGTTTTGTGATTCGATGCGTGGAATTTGTGAAATTGGTGTTGGAAAGCTTATGTTTGTAAAATTTAGACCATCTGCTTCTGTGTAAGTCGAGGTGCCCTTTTCGTTTATATAATATTTTGGATTACCTTCAATTTGACTTTTGACGTAGTCTGAATATAATTTTAAAGCTGCTGTCAGTGCCCATCTGATACACTGCTGGTCGTTGTTTTGGACGTTTATGATTGCTTTTTTGTGCCCCAATTGCGCAGGTAGTGGAATATAAGTCGCACCCACCGGGTTGTATTTAACCACGTTGGTGTAAAAAGCGTCAAATATCCATCCCGACCCTCATTGTGTATGAGCCTCCAAGTCCTCTATCTGTTTTTGCCTCTGTTCTGCGAGTGCCTTTTTCATGTCGGCTATATTTGCAACTAATTTATTTTCGCTCGGAAAGGTAAATACACCAAAGTCTGTTTAGTCGGGTTTTTCCAATCTAAACTGCACTTTTAGGGCCATTTGCAGTTTGTAAGAACCCACTTCCTTTAACTCCTCCAACGCTTTCTTCTCGATGAAAGTTTTGTAAAAATCAAAAAAGTGCACGAGGTCTTATTCAAAGAAACTGGGTATCAATTCCCAATTTCTGTAATTACCCTGAAAGCCCCTCATGTTTCCAATGTCGACTTCTGGAATTTCCTTGGGCTGAGTGTAAGCTTTAATCGCTTCAATAAAGTCTTGTTTAACATACCTGTCTCTGTGTGCAAAAGGAGTATTGTGTTCTTGAACTGTTTTCAACAGCTGGCGATATGACTGACGCGGGAGGTACCTAAATTGTTTCTTGTCTGCCCGTATGGCTTCAACGAGCTCAGGTTTGGTGTGAAATTTACGCTTGGGTGCCGGTAATGGGATGTCGTATCGCTTGACAAAATCTTCTAAAAACGCCTTCTTAAATTGATTAAAGGTCGATAGTGGAGGCCTGCATTGTGGGTTGTTCATGTCTCTATATATAGGTTTTGAAAATTTTTCTCGTTTTTTTCTATTGACTTGACGTGTTTTTTATATATATTGTTATTTTTATATATAGTCCGTTTATTTAAGGTGGTTGTAAACATAGCGCATTTGGCTTAGAACAGAGCCGCGCTTTAAGTAGAAGTCACGAGTTCAGGCCGGGCAAGTCGAGACTTGTAGTGACTGGGAAAGCGAGGGAAATCCCTTTTTTTGTTTGAGAGTCATGGGGTTAAAGGTCTAGGTTGTTTATGCGAGGTCTGTGCAGGCCAGCGCATGTCATGAGTTGTTTACAAAAAAAGTGCGCCGGGGTCGAAAGGTCAAGGTAAGTGAAGTGGGAAAGGGAGAAACGGGGTTGAAGAGGGAGGTGACGCAGAACTCTCCTATCCCTACCACTGCAGTTTTACAACAGAACTACACAGATAAAGTAAAATGAACAATATACACAGATAAGTATGAATTTTAATTTACATAAAATTGTTAAGGACTTTCAAAACGAAGAATATATATGTATAAAAAACACAAACCGGTGGTTGTATAGTGTGATTTACATAGCAAAATTACATGTTTATTGAAAAATAACAGAATTTCTAGACAAAACATAGGAGACAGATTACTGGTGTTAAAAAGATGAATTTATGAGTTTCGTGAAGTAAGGGAGTGGACTGTTGCTGAGGCGCTTAGTTTTGCAGTGGAATTCTTGAAGAAGTCTACTTGATCTGAGATGCATCATGTGGTTACTTTGAGATTTATTGAACCATGTGCTAAATCTATCAGAATGAAAAGCACTCAGAGCGAAATTGGTACACAGATCAATTCTTCTGATATTGAGCGTTTCAAGTCCAAGGGTATTTAAGGCCTGGTCCTAACAAATGCACAGTCGGCCAAGGATGATGCGACACACCCTTTACTGGATTGATTCTAGGTTACCAGCTTGAGTACATGTACATGTAATTCCAGGGTGCCACAAGGGAGCTGCATATTCTAAAACAGGTCTAATATATCCTTTGTATACAATAACAAGCTCAGCATGAGATAGGCCACAGTTTTTTAATTTCCTCAACATGAACAGCTTTCTGTTAACTTTGCTAGCTATGTCAGTTCGGTGACTATCCCATTTCAGGTTATGCTACAATGTAACACGTAGTAGCTTCACACTCTGAACCTGATCGAGAGGAACACCAGCTATATAAAATTGTGTGTTAGGAAGTTCCTGTCTACCGAAGTAAATCTGCATGAAGTGACATTTGGACGAGTTAAGGGAAAGCCCATTCTCATCGACCTATTTACTCAAATTCTTAAGATCATTCTGTATCTTACTAGCTTCAGTGAAGCTAGTCTATTCTCACCGAGGGTCAAGTCATCCACATACTTCCAGCACATACTTTGGGCATCATTTGCTGCATTATTAATGTAGGCTTAAAAAATCAGCAGCCCAAGTTTTGTACCTTGGGGAATGCCACCAGTTGGTATTTGCCACTCAGAAAGGGTTTGCTTGTACTTAACCCTTTGCTGACGTTGAGTTAAAAAATTAACAATCCACTTCACAATGGACGGAATGATTAAAGTCGCCCAGCAGAACCACACCAGCACAGGGCTTACTTGTCCAAAGAGAGTCTATGGTACTAATAATGTGTTGGCGAAGTAGGTCTTTATAAGGTCAGTCCGGAGGACTATAGGCTGCAAACATCACTATAGAGAGTAAACATGCGGGGAATGATGGGCGATTCAACATTATCCATTGACCCTCAATTTCAGGTGGGACGGCAATATCTTCAATGACGGTAGCGCGTATGTGGTCTTTAACATAGATTAACACTCCACCGCCGGTCCTGCCGACTCTGCACCTGTTAAAAGATGTTGTAACCATTGATGGCATACTGGTCAGGGGAGGTGTTCGATGTGATCCACGATTCTGTGATGATCGCTACATCGGCTAGCTCACTCTGGAGCTTCAATTCAATTTTGTCAAGTTTATTAAGTACCGAGCAGGCGTTTGTCAATAAAAAACTGGCAGCTACAGAAGAGCGCCCTCACAAGGTAAGATAGTCTTAGGCTTATGGATTTTTTAAAATTAAAATTATAATTGATAAATCTTTAGCAGGCCTAATTTTTTAGATTGATTTTTTAAAGTCAAAATTGTGATTTCCGAGTTTAGCAGTGATGAATATATATTTTAATTACAAGTTATTTGTTGATGTGTTCTACGTGCAGTGCTATCATAACTATATGTGCAGGTTACTTTATGCAGGTTTGCAATACTGATGTACAAGTACGTTCATGGTTGGCTTATAATTTTATAAAGTCTAGGCCTGCCATACAGTTTGTTTTTTTTATGAAATATGTAACACCCATCACTTTTATAGTTATACAGCCCTTTTTGGTTTTCTTCATGCATCTTTGCAGAAGTAGATAGTACCTCATCAAAAACACCGTATGGCCTGCATCCCTCTTTCAAAACTGTTTCTGCGACCTCAGTATCTATTGAGAAGATACCACAACCATACACACCGCTAAGTGATCGGGTTGCAGCCACATCTGCGACTGTTGTTGCATTTATGGCAGAAAACAACCTAAATACCCTTCACCATGGCCCCCAAGCTTTGCCACTTTGCAAAAGAATTAAGCCGAGACAAGAAAGCACTGGATAATGTGGAGATTGGCAGAACCACCGCTGCATATTGGATGGAATATGCAGTTGCCAAAACTATGGAAGAAGAAATCATTTTGGATCTCCAGACTGCTTACTTTTCATTGAACATTGATGAAGCGACCAGCAAAACCTTTCATGGTGTTCTGAGTATCCTTGTGAGCTACTACTCTCCATCACAGCAGTAATTTTTTGTGAAGCACCTGGCATCTGTTTCTCTCGTGAAGGTCAACAGTGAGACCATCTGTCATGCAGTTGATGATCTGTTCCCCCCAAAAAAAGGGATCCCATGGAAGAATCTGATCTCTGTTTTGATGGATTCATGAGGGGCAGCAAGACTGGTGTAGAGGTTCGACTTAGAGAGAAGGCCCCGCATCTGCTTCATGTGGATGGTGATTCATGTCACCACACTCACAATGCTGCAAAAAAGTTCTGTTCTTACTGCAACAGTGAAGTGGAACATCTCTTCTGTGACATCCATAATGATCTGCAGTATTCAGCTGACCTGAGGAAGCATCTGGAAGAACTATACATGATGCTTGGTGTGAAATACACCATGCCTCAAGAGTATGCCTCTCATCACTGGCTGACCATGTACAACATCACTGTTGATGGCAAACGCACGATGGGTCCCTTGCTTGTCATGTACTATGGGTTTCTAATGAAACAAGACAAGCTGTATTTGGATTTCTTCGTAAACATCTACAAGCAACGTTCTGTCAGTGCCGCAGCAAAGAAGCGCATAGAAGAGATTCATGCCATTCTACAATGTAAAAAAATGACACATGACGGCAAGAGGAGAAAGGCACGAATCATTGAGAAGCTGTTCTACCGGTCCCAAAACACACAGCTCATCATGAATGTGTACAACTCTGTTCTGCCTCTGCTGAAATGCTACACTGTTATGTTTCAAACCAAAGCGCCACTTGTGCACAAGTAACATGAAAAACAAAAGCAACTAGTGAGAGAGTTCCTGTCTTGTTTCATGAAACCTGAAGCCATCACTTGCACACCAATAACCAAGATAAAAGTTGATCAGGCAAGAACCATCTCCCCCTGAAGATGATTTTTATCAGTAGTAACACAGAAGTTATCTTGAAAACTCTGACAGAAGAGGCAGGAAGAATCTTCAAAATGACTGTGCTCATGGCATACGTTGACTGTGCAGCCGTTCTCCTCAGCAAAATTCCTCTGGAAAATAGATGTCTAAGACTCATGTCAGCTCTTGACCCTGAGACAAAGGGAACCACTTGCACCTTGTCATATATGAAACAACTTCCAGACATCCTCAAGAATGTTTTGAGTGATGATGAGCAGGATGTATACGACAAGAGATGTCAGGCAATTCCATGCAGATGAATCACTGCCCCCATTGAGTGAAGACCAGTGTATAGACCACTGGTGGGAAAGCATTGTGACATCTGGCAAATACATTGTGCTCAATAAGGCGTGAGATCAAAATTCCAACGCTTTTGAAAGCGTTCAACGCTTTGTAAATGCTAAGCCCCACCGACAGTCAACATCGAACAGACGAACGCTTCAGCGAGGCTGGCCAAACCGTTGCGGTTGAGTACGCCGTGCACTCTGCAGCTTCCAGTGAACAATGGACAGCTCATCGCATTACCGCATCATAGACTTTTGAGGTATGGTGGATGAGTCATAACAATAGCTCTTTAATTTGCAGTTCCGCAGGAGGATTTAGATCAGCAGACTGTTTTAACTTCCTGATAAAACATGTGTATCGAGTAGCTGTGCTGCGCTGTCGGTTTGCAGTCTTTTCAGGTCTCGATAACCTGTGATCTTGATATTTTGTTTGTCTCGGTATCGTTTGTTTTTTTTATGGAATATGTAACACCCATCACTTTTATAGTTATACAGCCCTTTTTGGTTTTCTTCATGCATCTTTGCAGAAGTAGATAGTACCTCATCAAAAACACCGTATGGCCTGCATCCCTCTTTCAAAACTGTTTCTGCGACCTCAGTATCTATTGAGAAGATACCACAACCATACACACCGCTAAGTGATCGGGTTGCAGCCACATCTGCGACTGTTGTTGCATTTATGGCAGAAAACAACCTAAATACTGTACTCTTTGTACTCTTTGTATACTTACTTTGTGGCTGCACAAAATTCATGTTGGAAAACAAACATGTCAGGTTTTATACTAACTCTGGTTTTTTAGTTTACCTATTAAACTTTAATGCACAGTAAATTAAAACAATAAACACAATTTAATCTAGTGCTGCAGGCGAACCGCAGAACCGAGGCAAAATCATCAAACAAAGCACTTTCGAACCAAACCAAACTGTTTAGTTCGGATGTACGGCTTTAATAAGGCATTTCATTGATGGCACGCAGGAATACATACAAGAAAACTTGATAAAAAACAAACACAACGAAAAATGGATAACGAGTTGTACGGCTTGGTCCACACGTGCATGAACATACTGAAACTTACAATGGCCCGCATCATGAGATGGTTGTAAAAAGCATGTGGTGAGAATCACTCAGAAATCAACCAAGAACATGCAACGTATGGCATTGTTGCTGCATAACATTTCTAAATTCTCACTACATCCAATCGTGCTCGTGTGTATTCAGATTTATTAGTATATTTGCCAATCTCTAATAGCCATGCCCTTACGTTCCATATTAGGGTAATGAAGTTCCGTATTAGGCCAATGGTCTCATAAATGGCCGTGCCGTTTTGATTGAGGTAGGTTTGTTACCGTCTGCATCAACTGAGCAAAGTTTAAGTGCAAATTTAAACTTTCAAATCCCCTTTAGGTTTTTTTTGGGGGGGGGAAAGAAATGCTCAAATCAGGATGAAAAAGGTTCACTTCCACTTTTATTTAAATTAAAGGGACACGTACATGTACATGACGTACAACTGTGTTGAATTGTTGGTCGAAACTTACATGTAACATTTAAGTTAGTCAGGTCTAAATAGTGTATGTTTAATTTGCAAGTATAAAAAGTCTCGTTCAACTTAAAAAAACAAGCACTGAAATGATGTGTGTTATCGTAGACCCGTTTTTAAGTGAACAAGGACTAAATTCATTTTAGAAATTGCCCCAAGAATGTCATCATGTAAACCATCAGAGAAAGTGGAAACGACATAGACTCCCAGGTCACAAATAACTGTTTTACCTCATTTGCCATTTCTTTTAGGTGGTTTATTTTAAGGAGAGCAATTCTCTCTCCTGACAGATTTGAGAAGAGCTATTTATAGCTCTCCCTGAATTTCTTAAAATGAAAGACTGTAATTATGACTTGCGAACTTTGTAGACTTCTTAAATAGCAAAGGTCTTTTCCAAAACATAATGTCATAATGACTTCATCACCTGACTTTTTATGGAATTTAAAATATTAATATTTTCCCCATGTGGAAAATATCTCTTTTGAGTATGTGTAGTTCTGAAAAGAACCAGTTTTTTTCAGAACCAAACCGGTTCTTTTCAGAACCACACACTCAAAAGAGATATTTTCCACATGGTTTATCCGCATTTCCTCTACCTTATCGTATTCCATCATGCAAACCTTCAAGAGCTACTTCATATTTTCCCATAGTTTGTACATGTTTTTCAACAGCAAGACGAAGGCACTTTTTATCGATCTGACTCGATATATATTAGGTCCACACACTGTGGTTTAAGACCCAGACATTTTGTAATTTTTGTCCATGATATTATGCTTTTAATCAGCAAAGAACTATCTAATGAGATAGCAGTCGCCAACATTTATTTTGTTTTTTAAAACTTTTACCGTATATTCCACTTAAGTACGTACCTAAGCTATTTTAGAAGAAAGGTTAGACTTGCAATACTTGAAAAAAAGTCAACAAAAACCCTGCTTTGAAAAACAAAATTGTAACTTCAGAGACAAACTTTTGCATAATTTTGTAGCTTGTTACACATTCTTTCAGCTGATACAAAGTTGCTTTTAAAAGTATTGAATAGAGTGCAGAAATTCGCTTTTACCTATTTACAGTTAACTATGAAAAGTACCAAACAAGAAAAATACACATTAACATATGTTTGATGCATTTTTACAATTTGCCATAAACGCCCAGGCTAAAATATGTAGTTTTTCATCAATTGGTTAACTGATTATTTGGTTACAAAAATAATCAAGTGGAATAGTCGCGCAATTAATCGTGTCCCCCCCAAAAGTTTCTAAGCCGTCGTCAGCCAGGGCTGTTTTCCAATACTCAACTTCGGCTCCGTCTCAGGCTTCAACTGTTTTTTTACTAGCTGACTTTGAAGCTGTAAGCACAGTAATCAGTCTAATAGTGCTATGAAGCATCAAATAAGATGCAAGAGAGCCAAAAATTACAGTAATCCAATGTAATTTAAACCCTTCAGGCCCACTACGCCACTACATCCGCTTAATTTGAAGTTTCAAAATATGGAGGGCCTGACGTTTTGATCCTAGCATAATCTTTCTCAAAGGTGAAATAACAAGTGGACAGAACAAACAAGGATATAGAGAATCAACCAAGCATGGATGAATGCAACAGGACAAAAAGAAAGGTCAAAAAAGCTGCAGGCTGGATAAAGGGGCAAGGGATGAAGGGATTGCAAGAAAGGCATGGTTGAACAACAAAGGAATGTAAGGTGGGAAGAGATTAAAGAAGAAGTACTGTACAATGGATGGAACTGGACCCCAAGTGGGAGGGGGTTATAATCTGCTGACAAAAGAGAGGGAAAGAAAAGAGTGTTAATTAGAAGTTTCCCTCTTTGATGTTCAGGCCATGGGGTTTATGATGCGGAGGCGATTGATCCAAAGCTTCTCCCTGTTAAAGCGAGCAGCATTTTTATGGAACCCAAGTGATTCTATGCCCTGTAAGATCATGTCAGACATAGAATGGTTAGGAAGGTTGAAGTGGTGGCCTACAGGGGTATCTAGTCATTTGGTGTTGACCATAGATCTGTGGCCATAGAAATGCTTCTTGAGAGTGTTCTGAGTCTCTCCAACATACTGAACACTGCACACCCTGCAAGAGCTAAGATATATGACATTAGAAGAGCTACAAGTGATAGTGCCTTTAGTTCTGTCTGTGGTACCTGAGGAGTGTCCAGAGAATATATCTGATTCCAGGACATGGTTCTGGCAAACAACGCATCTGTTAGAATCACACTTGAAATGTGCCTTACTGGGAGGGGGAAGGGTATCCAATGTGGGCACCTCTGCCCGAACGGTAAGGTCCCGTAGGTTGTGGGGATGCCTGTAGGCCACAAGTGGGGTGTCTGGGATGGCACTGGTTAGGTGGTCTGAAGTGTGGAGGATATGATGGTTGTTGTTGATTATTTTGCGGAGGGGAGGAAGATGAGGCTGGAAAGTGGTGACCAAGGGAACCCTGGGGACTGTTTCTTCACGGGGGGGTCTTCTCGAGTGCAAGACTTCTAGGAATGGAGCGGGCCCTATTGATAGAGCATTGAACCTGGTGATAGTTGTCCCCTTGCAATTAAATGCCCCTTCGGTTCTTTTGTATGACAGGGGAAATCTGAATCATTAGAACAAATGCGTCTCAGGCTGAGTGCTTGGCTGTAAGCAATACCAGTCTTGCAGTGTCTAGGGTGACAGCTGGACATGTGAAGAAACTGATGGGTATCTGTGGGCTTGGAATACAGGTCAGTAGTCACGAGGTTGTTCTCCTTCCGGATGCTGACATTGGGAAAGTTGGCCTGATGGAGGGAATATTCCAACGTGAACTTAATTGTCCTGTGGAAAGAATTGATATGGTTAATGAAGATATCTAGACTGCCACTGTCACTGGTCCAGATGAAAAATACATCATCGATGTATCTCCACCAGATCCAAGAGCGGCATGGCGCTGAAGTAAGCATGCGCTCTTCAAGGTTACCCATGAAGAGGCAAGCAAAGGAGGGAGCCATACGGGTGCCCATAGCTATGCCATGTACCTGGAGATAGTGTTTGCCTGTGAAGGAGAAATTGTTCTTGGTTAGTAGTCTCATAATCATTGCAACATCACTGATGGGGGAGTTGTGTGTCCGCTCTTCATGAGAGCAGAGCAGCAGGCACGAATACCTTCTTCATGGGGAATGTTAGTATAGAGAGAAGAAACATCAAAGGTCCCAATGATGGCTGTGCTGGGAATCTGGTTCTTGGTGTTTTCCAGCTTACGTAGTAAGTCTGGTGTGTCATGGATATATGATGGGATCTGTGGAATGAGGGGTTTGAGAAAAGTGTCAATGAGCAATGATATGTGTTCAGTGGGCGATCCATTTCCAGAAATGATGGGCCTCCCTGGATTACCTGCCTTATGGATCTTGGGGAGGAGGTAAAACCTAGTGGCTCTCCAATCAGTAGGGGACAGAAACTTATGAACTTTCTTGAATCGTTGCTTGTGTGAACACATATCATCCAGCACCTGCTGAATCTGTTGTGAGAATGTTCCCGTGGGGTCAGAATCGAGGGGGATGTAGTTGTAGTGAAGTTGCATGTTGAATATTCACAATGTATACTGATATTTTATGTTTACTTATAAAAGATTGTTGCTTCCGCCTCCAAAGGAAAATAGGAAGGGGAGGAATGTAGTGAAGTTGCATGTTGAATATTCACAATGTATACTGAATAAATCAATGAGGCATGCCCATTGCATGCAGAGTGGTCCTTTTAATTGGCAGCCGCCCTATGCACAGAGCTAGTCTTGTGTGTGAACCCAAAACCTGTCGACGTGCCGTTCCAATTTGTCGTGTCCAACGACTTTAGCACTCAAGGCTGTAAAGCTGCACACCATCTGCCCAGGGTGAGCATGAGTCCGGATGGAAATACAACATTGGCGATGAGGATAATTTGTAGCGTATATTGAAAAAGAATATGTTAGATGTCGATAAGTTCAATAAGTATAGAATTTCCTCGCCTTAAGACTCAAAAAGTAAAACTTTAAACGTCTGGAATTTTTTCTGCATGCTGACATGGTGTAGCGTTTGCTGAAACTTGCCAGTATACCTTGCTAACTAGAAACTTAGTAATTTGATATATTATTTAGTACAAATTTCAGGAAGGAAGTTGCTGTATCTGTAGGAGTAACTAAAAAGGGGGTGGAAAATAGAACAAAACAACCTATATCTGTAATTTTTCTTTGTTATTGGGTGAAATCTTTCTTTTGCTGTAAATCGGGACAAACTGCTGTATATCACTCGCAGCAGAAGGCGTTTACGGCAACTTCAACCTTTTTTAACTTGTTAGTAGAATTCTGTTTCCATAATCATGAACATTAATAAGGTCTCGACTAAAGAACTGACAACTCTACCAGGTGTTGGAATTAAGTACGCACAAGCCATAATTTCAAAACGTGAGCAACAGGGCTTTGTTACTATGATGATTTTCATTACTTTCCAGCCCTCCAAACAAAACTACATGAGCTAAATGAAAAAGGAGTCATTTTCATTGAGCATGTTGTCAAACTCTCTCCTGGACAAATGGGATAAACAAAAGAGAAACCATCGCCGGTAGAAAAATCTGACTCAATGGATATAATGGTAAACCAAATGAATGTACTCATTAAAATCATGCTGGAAAATACTTCCAAACTAAGAAATGCTATGCATGAGTTGGGTGAAAAAATGGAGACTCGGTCGGACAAACTCAAGCAGAAGATGTCAATCATAATAAAAGAATGCCCACCCTCGCAAATTCCTTACCTGCATTCCAAACCAAACGGTCCACCCATCGAAACAAAGGCACAAAGCAGCACCCCCAGTAATCCGCAAACAGCAGGAGCAGCTTACCATAATCTAGACATAAAAGCCGAAGTAATACCCCAAACCTCATCACAAAAGGTTGAAAAGACTGGGGACGAAGTGATTGACGCGGAGCTTAAAATAATAAATGACAAGGCCCCACCACTTTTTCCTCATGTAAAAGTGCTGTGCAAAAGAAAGGTACGGCAACAATGCCTCAAACATGCAGCCAATTCTCTGGACAAAACTCTTTGTCTTCACTAGGAGTTAATGCTCCCGCAATGCAAATTGTCAGAGACAAAGAAACCACGAAGCTAAATGCATCTGGTGGGGCCCCTAATGTCTCTAAAGGAAGGGCGTCACGAATCCGGCGTTTGCTGGAGCTCAGAACATCCCAAATACTGCAAGGCTAACACAAGAGAATATGCACCAAATCCGGTTTCCCAAAATACCCGCATATGACGGAAGCAGTGATTTTCATGCATTCATTAAAAAGTTCAAAATGATGTTCTCAGTGGGATGAACGCACAAAATTGATGCAAGTAGGAGGGACACTTACAAACAAAGCACTTGATTGTTATGCGTGGCAGGAACCGTAGGTTAGGCTTGATTACTCAAAAGTCAAAGCACAACTTATGCAGATGTTCGGGAAAATGAAGGATCCAAAGATTCACCAAGCCGAATTATCTACTTTACGCCTACGAGATGAAAAACGATTGAAGAATTTGGACAACGAGTGAGACAGGTCGCGTCACATGCATTCCCTGCATCCAGCACTGATGTGTTTGAAATAATTTCAAGGGAAGCATTTTTGAAAGGTTGCGCTGATGTTGAAGTTGCGGAACTTGCACTCTTCCGCGATCCACAAACACTAAACCAAGCAATACAATACACACTAACTGCAGGGCACAATCACAAATTGGTGTCGAGGACAAGTAGGGCAAAAATTCGGCATGTAACTTTTAGTTACCAAAACCCATCTGAGATCTCAAATGTCCAGCAGATACGCGTAAAACAAACAGGCAAAGATAACCTTGACATCCACTTAGACTGGTCCAAAATTAATAAAAACATGCAAGAACTTCTGACGTATTTAAAATCAGTTCGTGACCACACAAACCCATCTCCCACCACTACTTTGACGAGGAAGATTGCGATTCCCATCACCCTTTCGTAATACACTAGTTTAAAACAAATAGTTGCTGATCGTCAGGGATAACGACCAGCTGATCATACACCTAGTGGCCCAATAAAACTGACTTGTCACAACACTTTCCGGCATTCGCTGAGGAGGGTTGCACAAATGAAAGGGATACAAGCCCCCAAAAAAATAGAGGTGTAGAACTTAAAGAAGTAAACTTTGCAACAAATTCAACTGGTGTAAGTCTTGTGATACCAGTGCAAATAGATGGAATACGTTGGCGGTTGTCGATACGGCAGCCCAAGTTTCAGTAATTAGTGAAGAACTTGCTCAAAACCTCAAATTACCTGTTCCAAAAGAAAAAGTAATCGAAAGCAAAATCGAATAGTAATATGGTGGCCACGAAAATTATGGGTGCCCCACTGAAAATTGGAAAATATACATACTTTTGGGACATCCTAGTCGCTCCATTTACCGACTCATTTATCCTCGGTTTGGACTTCTTAAAAGCATGAGGTGGTAAGATCGACTTACTGGATGACATAATTCTAGAGGATGACAAAATTCAAGCCAAAATGAGAAAGAACCATGATGGAACGGGTGCGGTCCAAAGAGTTGTGCTTGAGAAGAAGGTCGAAGTCCCTCCTAATTCGGTAATACAAAGGTGAAGCTCGAGTCTTCTTTTGGGAAACCATTAATCATTCTAGCACCAGAGAGGCAACATAAGGGTCTTTTTATACCACACGTACTAGTTGACTCCGATACTGACCCCGCAAAAAACAATAGTGAAATTGAAGTAGCCATGAGTGTGTTGAATGATAGCAATAAGTATGTACACTTAAAAAGGGGGCATATAATTGGAAGGGCTGAGATTGACGACATCATACCCGAACCAGACATTTTTTCACCAGTTACTACAGAATTTCTCCGGTGTTCGCTGGATAATTCCCAAGCCACCCCATCAATAAAGGAAGTGAGTGTGTGGAACATTCCTACTCATGTTTGTACATTGTGGGAAAAGTCATGCAAAAGTCTAACCCCCGATTGTTCTGAAATGGTTGCTGAAATATTGACAGACTATGCTGATGTATTCTCCTAGAATGACATGGATTAGGGTAAATTTTCAATCATAAAGCATCCAATAAACACTGGTTCTGCTCCCCCAATTGAACAAAAAATGAGAAGAACTCCACAAGGTTTTGAGGGAGAGGAGAAAGCTCATTTAGATGCATTACTTGCGGCAGGTGTGATTGAGCCATCAATATCTGAATGGGCCTCTCCCCCAGTACTTGTTAGAAAAAAAGATGGAAAGGTTCATTACTGTATTGATTACAGGGCCTTGAACAATGTTACCATTAAAGATGCATTTCCATTACCTAACATCGAAGAATGCTTAGATGTCCTGGAAGGGACTCAATATTTCAGCACTCTAGACATGAGCAGTGGATACTATCAGATTGAAGTTAGAGACAAAGATAGACCCAAAACTGCATTTATTACCAGATATGGGCTGTTTGAACACCATTGTATGCCATTTGGCTTATGTAATGCCCCAGCAACATTCCAAAGAGCAATGAATCTGATATTGAGGGGTTTGACTTGGACACAGGTACTTGCCTATCTAGATGACATCATTATCTTAGGGAAGGATTTCGATAACTCCATGCAAAACTTAGTCAAGGTCTTAGAAAGGTTCTGTTACCACAACCTCAAACTAAAAGCCAAGAAGTGTGAATTATTCCAGGAACAGGTCGTTTTTTTTGGAAAATTAGTTAATAGGGAAGGTATCTCTCCAAATCCAAGCAACATTGAAGTTGTTAAGAACTGGCCAACTCCTTCCTCAAGCAAAGATGTAGAACGATTTCTGGGACTTGCAAATTACCACAGGGCTCATATGAGGGACTGTGCGAAGATTGCTTGCCTACTGTATCAAATAACAAAAACAAAAAGGGCACAGTTCATGTGGGAAAGCGAACATGAAGACGCTTTCCAGCATTTAAAGTCTGCTCTGACAACGTGTCCAGTCTTGGCGTTTCCTAAAAGTGGCAGCAAACCATTTGTTTTAGATACTGACGCCTCAGACTCGGCCATTGGGGCTGAACTGCTTCAAGTACAAAATGGGTCGGAGAGAGTTGTAGCCTATGGTAATTATGTGTTGTCCCCATCGCAAAGGAAATACTGCACTACCCACAAAGAACTCTAGGCAGTTGTGCGATTTACCCGGCAATTTCGCCATTGTCTTCTAGGATGTAGGTTTTATGTTAGAACAGACCACAGTAGTCTGGCATGGCTAATGCACTACAAATTGATATCTTTTATGTTGGTCAGATGGGTCGAGGAACTGAGCCAATATGACATGGTCATAATTCACAGGAAGGGGACAAAACATGAAAATGCACACTCCTTATCACGGGTACCAAGTGATATTCTGATTTGCAACTGCTACTATACAGGCTGTAATGTGAAAGATTTGCCATGCGGCGGCTGTCAGTTTTGTACACGTAGACATTATCAGTGGGAACGGTTTGACCAAAATGTTGACGATGTAGTTCCACTAGCAGTGCGCAAAGCTGCAAATCCTTGTAGACAACAAACTCCTGTCGAGTACAATTTTGAGAGACCAGTAATCCAAACCATTGCTTTAAGAGAAACTGTAAAGGACTACAACAAGTTGCCCAACATAAACCGGCGTTCGCTTGTTAGCGAGCAAATTGCGATGAAAGATGAATTAGATAAAGGAAATGAACACGCTTCTCTCAGTGCATACAGCAATGAAAATATTAGGAATCTACAAGAAAAAGATCAGGACAAAAACTTATACACTGGAAGAAAAGTAACATCAATATCTTGGACAGGATGAACTCCAACTCTGCTCACCAACAATAAAGTACTTTTGGTCGAACTCCTCCTTACTACACATGATAGATGGTGTTCTGTACTACAGATGGGAAGAAGAGGCTGGGCCAAGATCATTGTTTGTTGTTCCAAAGGCTTTGAGTCAAGAAATAATCAGGCTTTCCCATAATTCAAAGTTGGCTGGACATCCACGGATCACAAGAACAATCCAAAAAGTCAAACAAATGGCTTATTGGTACAAAATGTCTGAAGACATTTCTCTGTATGTTAAATCTTGCCCTGAATGCAACAAACAGAAGAAACCAAACTGGGAAAATAGGCTCCTTTTAACGAACTTTTATGCTGGTGCCCCAGTAGAATGTCTCCTCTTAGATATTCTTGGATCATTCCCTCCATCGGAATGTGGTAATCAGTATATATTGATGATTTTATGTCAATTCACCAAGTGGATCGAGGCTTATCCCTTAATCAACCAGAGCACAGAAAGTATTGCTAAGGCAGTTTTGGATAAATTTATATCGAGATTTGGCTTTCCCCAACAAATTCACACCGATCAGAGGGGTAATTTTATGAGTTCCCTATTCAAATCAATTTATGATCTGCTCGATATAACCAAAACTCGAACTACCCCCTATCGACCATGTTTGAATGGGCAAATTGAAAGGTACCATAGAACCTTACTTCAAGTTATAAGATGTCATTTAAAGGGTCGAGTAGCAAAATGGGATGAAGACCTACCCATTCTTACTGGAGCAATCCGATCTCTTCCCAATTGTCACACTGGACTTACACCAAACATGATGATGCTTGGTCGGAAGGTTAGGCAACCAATAGAACTAGCATTTGACATTGTAGCAACTAAATCAGAACAACCTCACGAGTATGACCGGAATTATAAAGAGCGAGTACAGAGGGCCCATCAAATTGCCAGAACCAACATCGGGACATCTCAAAAATACCCAAAGAAATATTATGATATTCGGAGTAAACTGCTTAGCCCAGATGGTCTTAAATTGGACAGCAACGTCGAAAGTGAGGTAAACTTAACTCCCCTACTCGAGGAAACTTGTACCACGGACACGGCTTTTGCTGTGGAAGTGAAGAAGCTTTTAGAGGAAACCGCAGTAGGAGTAAATACTAGAAGTGGAAGGCAGGTAAAACGTCCGCGGCGCTACAGTGAGGATTCTTTTATTTGAAGTTTGTAACTAGTCTAATAAATCAATTTATTAGTCCTGCAGGAAAATCTAGCATGGAGGAAGCTGACTCCATACCAGACTATGAAGAGAATCCATCAGAGCCCGAAGAACCCCAAGTTTCTTAGGAGGACACATCAGAAGAAGAACCTCATTCACCAAGAACTTTAGACTCTCAGATCACCATAACAGAAACGCCCGTAGGTCTTGTCAGGAATGAGGTCGTTTCATTACCATCCGGGCAGTGTACAGGCTCGAAAATTGGTGTGTACCCAGCCAGGATGCGGGTTCAGAACCAACAAGATGAAGCATTATGTGATGCCACGGCACATCTGCGAAAGAGGCTGGTGGTTCCTGTATCCCCTTGACGCTTGTTGGGTCTGCTGAAAATGGGAGATTATCCACCATTGTCGACTCCATGGTGCATTTGAAGCCCAACACTTACCTGAATTGCATTGTCTGGTAATGACTTTGTTGGCCTTGTTTGTTGAGTCTTGAAGTTGTCCTCAACTGATGAGCTCTTCCAACTTGTAACGTCTCAGCGTTTCTCCGATAGTAACTCAAGTTTCAGCATTGAGGAGATTGAAGTGTGGGACGCATACGATCATTTTGTTGGCCTTCATGGTGTAAGTACAAGAAACCTCACCCCTCCATCTCGAGTAAGTTCTGTCTTACACTGGAGAATGTTGCAGCGACTGTTGGTGTTCGTCGATCAACAAGTTACTGGTGCGGCTCAGGCTTTGGGAACAACGTTCATTGATTCACATTGCCACATTGACCATATGCTTCATGCAGCCAACTTTTATGGGAACCTCAACGACTTTCTCATCATAGCAAAGAAGCCGTAAACCACAGTGAAAATGGAAGGTTTCGTTGGATGTATTGCAGTGATTTGTGATACTAGATTCTTTCTCCAGGAGGAGAAGCTGATGTGGCTGGTATCCGACCCCCTTATATGCATGGCAACTATAGGCCTACACCCAAAGGAAGCACATAACTACTCTCCAGAGTTAGAAAAGGTAATCCTGCATTTGCTGGAAAGTTTGTGCCCTGGGAGAGATTGGTCTTGATTATTGTATGAGTAATCTCAACAAATCACAGCAGAAATTTGTCTTCCGGCAGCTACTCACTTTAGCAGTCACCGAGAAAGTGGCTTTGGTTATTCATTGTAGGCAAGCTGAGGACGACTGCTTTCAGATAATGAATGATGTCATACCAAAAGATTTGAAGATACACTTGCATTGCTTCACTGGGTCGTGGCAAGAAGCTCAAAGATGGTTGGGAACTTTCCCAGGCCTGTTCATTGCCTTGACACCGCTCATCACACGCGGCGGTCCCGGCCTTCAAGAGGTTGCTGAGAAGATTCCCCTTGGCAGACTCCTGTTGGAGACAGATTCACCGTACTTTGTGCCGCACAGCCTACAAGAAACCATCTGACTCGGCAACCCAACGCTGGCTAAAGACGTGGCCAAGGAGGTGGCAAACATCCGCACAATACCAGAATCTACTGTTCTTGAACATTGCATGCAGAACACCAAGGATATGTACCTGCGACCATTAAAGGGATTTCTCAAATCATAATTTCAAAATAATTGTGTTCACGACTGCAAAAGGTATAATAAACCGATTAAGTTTGTACTAGTTACTAGTTCAGTACCCAAATACCACTGCTTAATCTTTACCTTCACAGAAAGGTGAAAATTTGTGAAGAAAAAGAAAGTTTAAGATTTGAACACCAAATCGTCACCATTTTGTTTTTCTTTTTAAAATAAAACTGCTGTGAGTCGTTTATAAGGATACAACAGAATAAAAGATTCCAATCTAAATGAAGAAAGTTTACAGCACAGTGTAAATGAAGTAAATATTTAAGTGTCTACTTTAATACTCTGCAAGGAAAGAGGATTTTTTAACTTTGATAAAAGACAGCATGAAAGAAAGGTGGGCTATATAAAAATGAAGTATTGTATTTAAATATCAATTGAATATTTCGCAGGAAACGAGAATTTTCGGAATTTGATATTTTATGTTTACTTATAAAAGATCGTTGATTCCACCTCCAAAGGAAAATAGGAAGGGGAGGAATGTAGTGAAGTTGCATGTTGAATATTCACAATGTATACTGAATAAATCAATGAGGTGTGCCTGTCGCATGCAGAGTGGTCCTTTTAATTGGCACCCGCCCTATGCACGGAGCTAGTCTTGTGTGTGAACCCGAAACCTGTGGATGTGCGGTTCCAATTTATCGTGTCTAACGACTCTAGCACTCAAGGCTGTAAAGCTGCACACCATCTGCCCAGGGTAAGCATGGGTCTGGGTGGAAATACAACGTAGTTAGTATAATTGTTAAGTTGCCGATGGGCTTTATTAATGTATTGCTGTCGGTCCATAATTACCAAAGCTGAACCTTTATTTGCCAGCTTGATGATGATGTGGGTGTGAGAGCGCAGGGAGTTGAGTGCTGAACGCTCATCCCTGGAGAGATTATCATCAGGAGTAGGACAAAAATGATCAGGGTTATTCACTTGTGAATGAACAGCCTGTGCATAGGTCTCAAGGGCTGGTACATGATTCTTTGGGGGTACCCAGATGCTTTTGACATGGAGGGGCTCCCAGTGGCATGGAGCAGAGTCAAAGAAAAATTCTTAAGTCGTATCCTGTGGAAGTATTCAGTGAGATCTTGGCTGAGTTGTACCTGGTTTACTGTTGGGGGGAGTGGGACAGAAATTTAGACCCTTGGAGAGAAGTTTGTGTTCAGTATCAGTTATGGGCGATGAAGAAAGGTTGACTCCAGTGTGGGAGTTGGTAGGTGGTAAGGGTTGGGGCTTTGGATGCCTGAAGCGTCTATGCCTACGTTGTTTGGCCAAAATGCCATCTATCTTCTTGTTCCTCCTGTCATGAAGAACACAATCAAGATTAGTGAGGCCCCTTTCCATCTCAACGCAAAGGTTCTTATACACAGCGTCAGGACAGTTTCATCTAATTTCAGAATCAAGATGGGCTATGTCCTGGTGAAGGTCCTGAAGTGTGATTTGATGCTGCTGAGAAATAATATTGAGTAATTGGATAGAGGCTCCATGGAGAACTTGATTCCATCTTTTCTGTAGGTGAGGAGAGAGGGTACCTAAACATGGGTTGGATGAGAGTTGTAGACCTGTGGGAATAAGAGATGACAAAGCAAAGAACCTATAATTATCCTGGTGGTAGGTACAGCGGAGGGCCTTCTCTCTCGTTTTGCAGAGCTGTTGAAAGAAACAAATGGGGTTATTCATACCTGGGGGGGGGGAAGAATAATATAATTAGTACATGAAACAAAGAAGATGACAACTCTGCAATTACCTGTAGGGAGAGAATAATGTCATTAGTATATGAAACACAGAAGACGTGCCAATAACCTGTAGAGAGGGTAGGATAACGTTAGTACAAAAACAGACAAGATGACAATGCTAAAACCAGGAAACAGCCTGAAAATCATAAACAAAAAGGACAAACTTACAGGACAGCAAGGAGGATCACCACGAAAGGATACAGCAACAGACGGATGCGAATTACAAAGATATGTAATACAAAACTGCTGCAAACTGCTTGCTGAGTACATTTACCTAAAATACAAATCTCAAAATATGGAGGACCTGATGTTTCGATCCTAGCAGAATCTTTCTCATAGGTAAAATGACAAGTGGCCAGGACAAACAAGCAAACAGAGAATCAACCATTACAGTTTTTAAGGGCTGATCCAAAAAGACCACCTCTAAATTATTGACAAGTGGAAAAGACTTGCAGAGATTTCATTCATGAGTCATTTATGCAAATTGCACTTAGTCTTTTTGCTTGAGGACACGAGCGTGCTTGCTGCCAGTGCCATTGTAATAGAGTTGTTTGGACCTCAACAATACCGGCTTTCAAGCAAGCCGGTATCATGGCCCAAACGTAGCCTGTGCAATCCAATCATTGATTTTTTGCGGTGGCCATGTGACCACACTGAAGCAAGCTAAAGCCTGGCTGCCGCCTGCCCAGCTTTAGCACTTGTGTGCCGCACTGACACGTTTCCAGTGAGGTGCTATAAATGCTGTATTGCAGTGCCAAATTCTGTTTAGTTTTTTGAAAGAGGAAAGGTAATCAAATGAATGAAAAGACAAACAAAACCACACAAATATTTTTTTAAAATTGTTACACGCAAACATTTGAAATGCAAAATGGTGTGCCCTCAAGCAATTACAAATGAGTGATTGTGTGGCCAAACAGGAAAACTGTGGGATGCAGGCCTGGCCGGTCTCGGCTAAAAAACATGAAATCTCTGCAAACTAATGATTTTAGAAGAAACTTATTCTTGGGAAAAAAGGAAATAATTAACCACTTATCACATCTCCAATAACCACCATGGGGGCAAGTTGGATTACTTGTGCACTGTGTGCATATGTTTGGGCAAGACTCTGGAACTTTTGTCAATAGTTCGAAATCCAGACAATGCAAATTTTGGGAGTTATCAAGAGTTTATTGTATGTATTCCATGTACATGTACCCTCTTGTCAGGGTGTAATTTATAGTAAAATTCAGGATCTGGACCTGCTGTCACATGAGGATTTATCATTATGATCCTTGGATTTGTGTGTCCTTGCTGACCCTCCTCTGGTAAAGGGTGCCACTCTGCATAAGTAGGTGATTCAGGTCAGTTGAATGCAGTAGACTCTCCCTCCTACAGTTGTGTAGTACGAGTCTACTGGAGAATACTTACTTGAATCACAGACACCCCCCCATCCTCCCCACTCTGGTTACAGCACCCGAATGCTTTCTAAAAAAGGATGATCATAGCGGCAATGATATGTTGCATTGGGGCAGATGAGAGCACAATGCAGTTGATCAAGTTTTAGGAAATGGCTAACTAACGTTAGGGAAATAATTCACAAGTAGGTGCGTATCAGGTATCATGAAAGAAATTGTATAGGGAAACTGACTAGGTGCTCATGAATGATTATAAAGATGAACAAAGAAATTGGCTGGAGCGGGATTTGAACCTGCGGCCTCTGGAATACCGTACGAGTGCTTTACCAACTGAGCTACCCAGCCCTATGTTGGTGGTTCTTCCCAATTGTCAATACCTCTTTTCGGGGGGCACTTGCCAGAGGCCATTAAACCTGAAACACCATGTGACCAGGGATCACTGTATAGTCTCCCTATGTGGAAAAGCCGTATCCTCTTTGAGTGATCCCTGTTCACCACTTCCCAGGTTGTATCGTGTGTAATTGGGGTGTGATCCGTGGCCACATGGTGTTTCAGGTTTAATGGCTTCTGGCAAGCGCCCCCCAAACAGAGGTATTGCCAGTTAGGAAGGGCCACCAATATATAGGGCTGGGTAGCTCAGTTGTAAGAGCACTGTTACAGTATTCCAGAGGCTGCAGGTTCAAATCCCGCTCCAGTCAATTTCTTTGTTCATCTTTATGATTATTAGGAAAGTATTCTCTAGTAGACTCATACCACACTACTGTGGAAGTTGCAGCAATACAGTGTCATAAAAAAATACTAAATATTCAAAACTATTTTTTAACCCAGCAGTTTTGAAAAATTGTGAATCCAAAAGCACATACCTCCCAACTGTTCTGATTTAATTGAAACATTCCTATTTTTGGAAAAAGGAAACAGCTTCTCTCACGTGGCTGCTCGTTTTGCTGTGGGCTTGTTACATAGTTGTTCTGATTTCTGACTTTTCAATGACTGTGTTGTCAGGTACAGTTTTTGAAAATGGAATTTTTCAACTTGATTTCTCAGAATTTTCTCTAAAACAGATACATTTACTTACCACCAATGAGAATGGGGATAATTAACGAAAGAGAAAAATTCTGTAAGATGTCATGCCATGATTCATACTCATGCCAAAATTCAAGTTGAAATATTGTAATGCTTTGAAGATAAGCTGCAGATTTATTGGGCAAAACAAGACAAACAACAATACTTTGGAAAAAGAGCTCCTGCACATACATTAACAAAATCTAAGGAGTGATTTCAGCTATTAAGTGCAATGACCTAATTATTGAGATAGTAGAGTGAAAAGTTGGGCATGGTCCAGAATGCTTACCGAGAAAAATCAGAAAATAAATGGAAAGTAGGGATAATGTAAAGAGAAAATACAATCATAGCTCTTGGTCTAGAACTGACAATTCCCTTAATGGCCTTAATGTTCACATGTGGATTTCCTGGAGTTTGTCACTGACTCGTTCACAAGGTTGGTTTAAACTGCTGTGTGGAAACAGGAAATACATGTAATCAAATGCTTTAATAGGAATGATCACAGTAATTTGCCTGAGAATGTAAATACTGTACTAAAAATTATGTACTCTGCTTCATGGAATTGTGGTTAAGTAATATATTTTAAAATCAGGAAACCTTTAAGGTCTTTGAAATTGTATTAATACAAATGGAGATCCTTTCAAGACATTTTGGTCATCAAGCGTTAACATGCACTTGGGTTGTTATTGTTTCATGGAATATGTTACATTGTATCTTGGGAGTTTTTAATGAAGGATTTCACAAAGTTACTGTCTTGCATTTTTTAACAGCTTGCAAGCTCCATCCGAGTTTCTCAGGCAGTATTATTGACACTGACTGGATATGTTGACTGGATTGCACCTCAACACATTTTTGCTAACAACAACGCATTGCCATCAATGCTCTATTCCT
This sequence comes from Acanthaster planci, assembly GCF_054643075.1. Classification (NCBI taxonomy): domain Eukaryota; kingdom Metazoa; phylum Echinodermata; class Asteroidea; order Valvatida; family Acanthasteridae; genus Acanthaster; species Acanthaster planci. The sequence continues at coordinate 17,822,926 of NC_141777.1, read as the reverse complement.
TACTCACAATACAAGAGTTGAAACTTGCTGCAGTAGAGGTGCTTCAGCTAATTGTTAACAGAAAGGTAAGAACATTTGACTTTGTTCAAAAGTGAGCCATAATGAATTGAACGCAGGGTTAACTTTTTAATATTTTTTAACCCGTCAATAAAATTGAAAGCAATGAAAAAGAACAGGTTATTACCAAATAAATCTCATCACAGCTCCGAATTAACCCCTTGACGATGGGAACTTTTTTCTGAAAGCCGACTCCGAGAATTCCAGCCTCACTTGGCCACGAAGGCCACCTGCCAAACTGCAAATTCTTGGTTTGTGGCCCTGCGTGCTATGTACGCTTTGAATTACACAGTGAAAAGGCTCATTTTTCGGTGGTATGCGGCTCTACTCACGCTTTCACATTCCCGTTGCCTCTTTTCAAAGTGGGGACTATTGTGAAGCTGGTGATTACAATGCAAATTCGGCCTTTTCATTTCTTGGCAACACACAAAGGCCAATCACCATATACACAAGAGCCAGGTATGCCTTCTTTCACAGTGTTCACTTGAGCATGGGTCGAGAATAATAGCTGAAAAGCAGGTTGCGGGATCTCAATTTTTACGGCGGCTCTTACCGTCATCCGTCGTGAAGGGGTTAAGAACAAATCATGTCATGGTATGTAATAACACTTTAATATTTTCCACTGTTTTATTTTGTGAAGGCTGCAGTCACCCACGTCTTTGTTACTCTATCATATTTATTTCCCTTTTTGAAAAGACAGCAAAGAATTCAGGCATGGACAACATAAGTAACTTTGTTCGAGTAGTTTATTGTTTGACGAGTTAACATTTCAACACTTGGCTGTTGTGATTGGCAAAAACACACTTTACTGCCATTTATTTCCAACAGCCAAAATGAGTTTTCGACTATAGTGATTCACAAAACACTGCCTTTCTGGTCACTGCAATCTGCGAAAGGCAAATGGTTTCTGGTCGCTGTGATCTGCAAAACCTTCCAGCATTGCCTCAACAGCCCGAGCTCAACAAAGTGGGCTTGTTTCCGGTCGTTGTGATCCATGAAACATACAGAGCACTGTTATTATTCAACCCTTCCTGTCGCTGCGAATCATGAAGGCTTTATTTCATGAACTGTTCCATGTCGTGTGTGCACCATTGTTCAGTCTCTGGTCCTTGTAACTCGCGAAACACAAGTAACACCTCTGTCATTACCTGCTTTTCAGCATCACTTGTACTGCACGATTGTTAATAATAACAGCTCGAACTGCAGATACATATCTAGCAAAAATTATTCAATCACCTGCTATCATGATTATCATGGGTGGCGAGTCTCCAAACCACATTTACAAACCAGGTCAATAGTAGCTATGTCTTCTGGTGAAGCTGGATCTTGTGACTGCATGATGCTCATGTGTAAACACTGTTTCCCCAGCAAGTGCTTACAATCTCCAGAAATTTTTGTTGAATTAATTAAATTTAGGGGCTCTTACCGTTGGATCCAAATAAAGCCCAGGCATATTACAGCGTACAGAATGAAATTCTGCCTGACAGTCGTCTATGACCGCGACCAAAAAGCCTAGGCATAGGGACTAGGAATATTTAGTAATACATATTAATCTCATCCCGCAAGGCGGGATAAAAATTCTGGCTAATAAATTCAGTGCTGTCATCTTTGAGGTGGACACCATCATATATAAAATGGTCCTTATCCCATCCTATCTGGGGATGTGGGATCATCCAACCTGACGCAAACAGCATAAGGTTTGTAATACCGAACAATTAATGGCCCGCTGGGCCCGCTCGACTTTGTTCTGCTGGAATGTGCCCGGGTAACTGACCCTTGGCAATATGGATGACCAGAAATATAAGTATTGATCTAGTGACTGACGGGATAGATTTAATGGCCTCCAAAATGGCCTTTTCAGGAGGCTTCCCAGATCATTTGAACTGACATACAAAATGATTAAATCAGGGTTCATTTGTTCGGATTCCCAGCAACGATAAGGAAATTGTTGAAATCGGTCGGGTGTAAGGCCCTCAGCCTGAGCCTGCGAACAGTCTCTAATTTGGTCAGCGCTGCCCCATCTTCAGACATTCCTGCAACTGGGATATCCAATTCATGAAGGATTTGCCAACTACCCACACCAGAGGCTTCGCAGCCAGATGGCTCAAAGCTTATGATAGGGAAAATAAAGTAAAAAAAGACAGTGCACAAGTACAAGAAGAAACGGACCATTCAGAAATAAGAACAATGGGCTGAATTGAAAGGTGACAGTTAATTAGCAATGTATGGGAAAATGCAAATATAACAGTGATATGTACTTGATTGCCATCTCCCTATCCTTTGTTTTTCCTGCTTGGGGATGGCAGCCAAAGCCGCTGGTGTAGCTGCACCAATACGAAAGGAACGGGAAGTATATTGGGCATCGTGTACACCAATAAATTGAAGGGACCGTCTCAATATCGCTGTGAATTGAGATCGATTCAAGGGGGCACCATCAAGTCGGGCAGGAAATGGGCATGATGCTAGGGGCTCTGGCACAAATATTGCACAACAGCACAACAGGGCATAATGAAATATCACTTCCAAGAACCAAGGGAATGTAAATTATACAGTCATGTCCCAGTCCCCATTTTAGAAAAGCAAATGTCAAAGGTTGACATCTGAACGACACAAAGGGGAGCTGGTAATGATCACCAATGGGCAGGAAACCAAAACTGCCAAATTAAAAAGGAAAGTAGAACACCAAAGTAAGGCTTCATACCGACTGAAACAGACTGATTGCAAGGTTGAGATAATACGGCAGAGAATATCCAATTTAATAGGACAGCATGCATCCCGACGGCTGTTACGCCACCGACATCCATCCAATAAGCATTTTGACAACAAAGTTTTGAATTATAGCCGGAAGATTATACAGGCGTAATGTGGAAGCAATACCAGATACATATGAAGCTATGGTGGCCGGAGAATAATTATTGACGGACAAAAATGCAATAAACTGTACGAGCTGTTGAAGTGAAGGGTCAGAATCAATACGATTAAGGCCATGGCGCAAAATGAACCATTGGAAAAACTGCTAAGCATGCTGATAAAGTGAATGAGTACAGGGCGCAACAGAATCAACTAAAAAATGCAAATTTCTAGCTGAAGTTGTTCCAAAAGTCTGCAGGCAAGGGTGTAATGTGGTCTGCTCCTAGTGCTAGCTGCCGGAATCTGTACATCTGAAAGTGAAAGAGAGCATTGGTAATGCAGTTATCTATACGAGGAACATGACATACCTTAAAATAAATATTAAGTTCCAAACAGTAAGTAACAAGTGAACAGACCAATTTTTTAATCCTAGGGCAGTGAGAAGTTTGAGGATAGATTATGGCCAATACTGCTTCATTATCTGTCCAGAAAACGACACATCTATTCTCAAATCCGGTCCCAACAATTGCAGTGCCAGCTCAATGGACAAAAGTTCAAGGAAAGCAACAGAAGACTGCAGGGAACGGATTGACAAGTGCCATCTGCCGTGTGTCCAATTACCATGAAAATTGCACCCAAATCTATATTGGCTGAAGCATCGGTGTACAATTGTAAGGTGTGACTGGACTGCCACATATGGGTAGGGAACATGACCGAGCCATTGAAATAGATGAAACTGTCACTATGCCAACAGGTCGATGCGCGCTCCGAAAGAAATGTGGATATGATGATATGGCATCTGAACGCCGATGGTTAAATCAAACAAACAATGCAAAACATGCACGGCCTGGGTGAACAGCTTTACAGATGAAATTCAAACTTCTTAGCAAAGACTGAAGGTCCCTGAGAGTAATTTTTGGTTTAGATAACGTATTATCCAACTTGTTTAGCATGGATATGATTTTTGCTGGTGGAACTTGAATTGTCTGGGCAATAGTGTTGATTGCCAACCCTAGGAAAGGGATGTTAGACGTCGGTCCTATGGTTTTGTCTGACGCTAAGGAATGCTTAACTCCTTACAGACAACCGTAAAATAACAGAGAGCGCGAGTGCAGTCACTGGAATTTCCACTTCCCACAAAAATTAAATTGTCGAGGTAGTGAATGACATTATCAGTCATTGCCACTTAGCAAGGACCCGGCCACTTACTCAAGGAATGTGCTAAACTGTTTGAATGTCACACACGATATGGAACAACCCATGGTCATACATTTGCCAGTTGTATGACCCATGAGCCTAACAGGTTAAAATCATCTGGGTGAACTGGCAGCAAGCGAAAAGCTGACTTAATGTCAGATTTAGCCATAAGGGCACCAATGCCTAAACTTAAGACCAACCCTACTACGTCATCAAAACTTGAGTAATTAACAATGGCAAGAGAGGGGTCAATGTGATCATTAACGGAATCGCCCAATGGGGAGGAAAGATTGTGTATCAGATGAAATTCATCTGACGTTTGCTTAGGGACTAGACCAACTGGAAAACAGTGCAAGTCAGGCAAAGGGGAAGTAGAAAAGGGACCAGCAATGTGGCCCAACTGAATCTCCCTTGCACTTTTATTGTGTACTAAAGCCGTGTACACTGACGGACTTGAAATTGCGAGCTGAAGAGTGCACTCGCGGACCAGAATATCCCAAACGAAAGCCGAAAGTGAAACGTCAATCACGATTTGTGCATCTTGTGGACCAGAATAGCCCAAATGAAAGCCAAAAGTGAAACTGGCAATCAGGATTCGTGCGTCTCGCCTTGCTGGGTATTTGTTGAGAAAGGGGAGCATGCGTGATATTTTTACTGGGGTTGGCAGTTGATGCATTAGCTGCCCCTTGAGCACTGCCATTGCGCAAGGAGCTACCATGGCAATTACATGTATTGGCTAAGGAGCCAGGGGACATGCACACGGAACACTTGTGGGCAAATTGACTAGTTGGAAACATTCACTGCGGTTGAAGTCGAAACAGATTCCTGCTGAGAGGATGTACGACCTGGTTCTGGGACTCGCTGTTTGGTGGACTTGAACCACTTGCTGCCGGGGAACCCCGTTTTGAGTACCATGGGTTTATACACAGACCCGGGATGCCCGAAACTGGACAGAAGAGCTGGTCTGTGAAACAAAAGACCGTACTCGGAACAAAAGACCTGCTGCTGGGAATTGCCATCATTTTTCGGCTTGCATTTTTCAAAGGTAATCCGTCACTGTTTTTAAACAGTATGCCACTGTTTTGGGCAAACAAAAGTGCTCCACGTCCCCATTGAGGAGCGATACAGTACCGCTGCATGCTAATCCAGCCGCGTTTGAAAAGATGCCACTAGCATTCTCTGGGGACAAAGGAAATGATGCAACACCCTTCAATTCTGGGTTCTCTTAACAGGGCGGCAGGCCTGGCTGAAATACTCAGAAGTCAATGAAGGTTACCTGTCAGCTTGGGGTAGACACCAAACAGTCATTCGTGTGGGTGTAAATATCTATTAAATGAAATGATGAATTTTTGAAGAATTTTGAAAACTGAAAACCTTGAAAATCTCCTGTACATGTATGTGTATGCTGCATTTTTAAAACCACCTGGCAGCATGTGGTAACCCTTTGCTTACCATGGGCGACTTTTGTCGACTGCGCGCTGACCCGTGCTTGTTACCATGGGCGACTTTTGTCGACGCACGGTAGCATGCGATTCATTACCACCGACTTTTGCCGACGGGTGTTTGCACATATTCAATCAGGTCTACAACATTTATCTGCTGCCCTCTGTTGCTGAATTTTATACAGTTGGAAAGCCCATTGAATAAGCTTTTCAATGACATTTAATACAGTAGGGGTCACCATAGGACATTTCCTTGCCATGGATGAGCGAAATGCCAAAATTCTTGAAGAAATTTGTGCTGATAGTGATTCAGAGAATGGTTTGGAGTATTCTGAGGAGGAATCTGACAACGGATTGACTGACTTTTTGCCAGATTCCGACGACTCTGACAATGGAAACACGCCTGGTCCGACGTGTACAACAGCGGGCAGTGATGGCCGTGGGCACGCAACAGGTCACAGCAGAGTCTGGGTTCATTGTGGATGCAGAGAACAAGTACGTGGGGGACATGGTGCTGGCCGGAGTAGAGTTGGTAATTGCCCCGCAAAACCCAAGAAACCCAATTTTCGTGAGGCATGGTGAAGCACAGATGACCATGTTCGGAGACTGCTGCAGTTTACGGGCCCACAGACGACTTCACTGGCCTGTCAGCAGTAGAAGTATTCATGCTCTACTTCACTGCTGCCATCTGGGATCTCCTGTTGAGTGAGACAAATCGCTTTGCAGCTCAGAGTCTACAGAATGACCCAGAGAAGGCAGCCAAATGGGCATCCTATCCTGTAGACGTAAGAGAGACAAAGGCCTTTGAAGCACTGATTCTGGCTATGGGAATAACCAGACTGCCCCAATATCACATGTACTGGTCCACTCTAGAAATTCTTTGCAACTCTTTCTATTCATTGATAATATCTAGGAACCGTTTCTTACTCATTCTTCGGTATCTTCATTTGTCAAACAATGAAGCCCCCCACCCCGGCAATGTCAACCAGTCCAAAATCAGGAAACTTCAGCCATTCTTGGACTTGGTCCTTCCTCGATTTTCCTCGGTGTACAAACCTAATCAGCATCTCTCCTAAGATGAAAATATGCTGAAATTCAAAGGCCGACTCAGCTTTGCCCAGTACATGCCAAAAAAGCCTGTTAAGTGGGGAATGAAGGCATTCTCTCTCATTGAATCTCCAACAGGATACACCTGTGAATGGAACGTATAGGATGTGAGGATCGCCCAGCACCTGCAGACCAATCTGTTAATCCTCAGCTAGAGCACCCTCCAACCATAAATGCCAGTGGACACGTCATTCTTGACTTGTTGGCAGGATTCGAACACTAAGGCTAAAACGTATATTGTGACAATTTTTATGTGAGTCCAGCACTATTTGCGAAACTCACAGAGCGTGGATGTAGATGTTGTAGTACTGTGAAGTACTCAGCAAAAGGAATGCTGGAAGAAGCCAACCCAAAGAATAATGAAAAGTAGAAAGGAGACCCACCTGCCTTTTATGTCAAGGATGGACAACTGTGCATTGTTTGGCATGATAAGAGGCAGATAACTGTTCTGACGACTATTGGAGACCGCACCGTTTTGAACAAACGTGTCCGATCGCGTGACCACGATGGTGGCTTCAGGGAAGTCGCCAAGCCAAAGGCCATTGATGACTATAATAAAAACATGAGCGGTACAGATCTTGCTGATCAGTTTTTCCAGTATTACAATCATACCCAATGCAGCATCAAATGATGGAAACATGTTTTTCCACCTACTGGAGGTATGCCTGATCAATGCTTTCATTGTCTACAACAGCCTGCCAGAAAACCCATCCCTGACCACACTCAAGTTCTGGCAAGCTGTCATTAAAGGCTTACTTCTCGGATGGGAATGTGATTCATCTCGTTGAGGACGTAGAGCTTCCTGTGTTGATTCTCCTGCAAGACTGACTGAAAGACCATCACTTTCCCTCCAGAGTAGAAAATGGCAGAAAACCAGACTGTGTAGTTTGTAGCGATAGATCAAAACCAGGTGGATGGAAACAGACCCTAATATTTTGTCGTAGATGTTACAAGGCAATGTGCGCAGTTCCTTATTTTGAAAGATATCACTCATATCTAAACTATAAGGGTGATAGGTTGGATATATAAAATCTTCAAAACCATGTGCTCATCAGATTTCAGTTGTTTTTTCAATATTTTTGCCCAATTTATCAATAACCTTGACTTTTTCATGCACGTAGTAGAAACGTTGCTGTGTGGATGACCGATTTCCAAACACAGAATGCTTGCTTTGCAAAAGAATAGATTGATTGAAGAACACAGTAAACATAAATAGTCCTGGACACTAGAAATTCCCAATAAATGGCAAAGTTGTAACTTCATGTATTTTTTACCTTTGCATGACGGATTACTGAATGTGTTTTTATACGAATACATGTAGGTTGGATATTTGGAATCTTCAAAAACGCATGTTCAAAAGATTCTAGTTGTAGGTTGAATGTTTGCCATGACTCACAATATCAAAAGTCTTTTTTATGCAAATGTGTGAATGACAAATTACACATTGTAATGATTTCCAAGAAAGGTTGAATTTTATTAACATCATGCCTTGAGGAATTTTTATGCAGTACATTCTTGTATGCCATGATTTACTTCAGTTATCGTTCCTTTTAGTCAGTATAAATTTTCTGACAAATTTGACTGCTAGTTCTCTACACAAATTATTTACATTCCAATTCGGACTTGCAAAATAAAGTTGCCTAATGATAAAAGCCAGCAGTTTATGATGTAAAGAGAACTACATGTACTAGACTACATGTACATATAACCCCAACCACCACTACCACAGGGGCTTTGTACGTACATGTACATGTAAACATAGGGGCATTGAAGGTCATTTCATGTACTTGGAAAAGAGGAGACCCCTTTGGACATTTCTTGATGTAACTGGCTTAAAAACCCTATGATTTTGGTATCAAATAAAAGCTTATTTTATTGGCAACAAATGTCTCACACAAACCTTTTTCATTCAACGAAACCTTCATGATGAAATTTAGGTTTGGAATTCGACCACCATATAAATAAAAGTTATGAAACTACAAACTCAAAGATTTTCTTATGCAAACTTAAAGAAATCTTTATGCAAAGTACTTGTCATGGGGCAATGTGCACCAACCTTGGTATCAGAGGAAAGTAGATTTTATAAGGAATAAGTTGCATGCGCGACTTTTTTTTGATAAAATGAAGTCTTCAGCGAGAAAAACGAGCTTGAAAATAGAGGCATTGAATGGTCGCATTCCATGGACAACAATCCGGTACTGGAGTGCATGCACTGTTCATACAGTGTGGTCATCAAACACTTCCTGTGTATAAACATTGTGGTCGTGGAAGAGTTAAGGGGTATGAACCAAAAAAAGTTCTGTGAGGGACTACCGATTAGCGTTAGCCACATTTCAGCTTCGATGCTGACCCGAAGACGGAACTGGGTATCATAATCGCGCCAGCCGAAACCTGTGCGACGGAAGGCCGCAGATCGGACAGTATCGGCATATTTCAGTAATTGTCGGGCACTGTCATGATGGGGAATCGAGTAAATGGATACAAAAACTAAGAAAGCTGAAGTCCATTGCTCAAGGGACATTATGCAAACATGCTGAACTGGAGGGCAAATTTGCAAGGTGGGTGATTTGGGCCAACTGATTATAAATACACAGTTGTGAGAGTGAGTATGTATTGCCAAACCCAGTACGGGTTGGCCGTAGCAAAGAATAAAATTCAACAAACTCCCCCATTCCAAATTTTTTTCTTGAATGTTTTTCGGTACCCCCAGTCCCAGCTCGTCACAATCGCCGGTGAGTGTTGTGTAGTTTTGTACATTATTCATTGAAAATGCGGTACTCACAGCCGCAAGCAAAATAGGGATGGAAGTCAAAGGCAATGTAGGTGAACTAGAACTCAGCATAAGATCACTCGTAGAAATTAAGGATTGGTGGCCCAAAGGTAAGGGAAAAGATTGCAGTGAACAGCTGACTCACCAAGCCCCGAAGTCACAGGCGGTGCAGCAGCAGCACTTTTTGGGCCTCCTGGTGGGAGAGATCCATCTACAGCACTGGTAGGATTGCAGATGATGGTCTGGCTGCTGCCGGTATACTTTTTTCGAGCCCAACCAAATGTGGGGTTGCCTCAGCATCTCCCTTGCTTTGCGTAGGTCTTTCAGAGTGAGGCCTTCCACACGGTCTCCTATCGTCTGAAGGCTGTGTGGTTGCCGTCACTTGCTTCCCAAATTTTGGCATCTTGCAGTGACCAGAGATCGCGTTTAACGAAAGACTGAATACAAATTTGGCAGAGAACTACTAAGAAACACTCAGAACAACTTGTAAAAGTGGTAAGATAGAAAGATTGGCCTTATACAATGATAAGACATGAAATTACTACAACTGTCAGACTAAACTGCTAGAACAAAAGTGACCAACCTGGCTGTGCGGATCTGTCTTTATTGGCAATAGGTCCTTATACCAATTATATACCAAAGGAGTGCATCCTCCAGACCTAAAAGCTGCAACCGTCTTGAGGGAAATATTCTTTGAAGCCACGTGTGCCTCAAAGGTATTATGCATATACATGTATAAATATCAAATGACAATTTCTTATAGACAAATGGCCAATCCTAAATATACATGCACAAGACTGGGTTATCTCCACTAATGAGAGTGAAAAATGTTGGTAATTCCCAGCAGCCTGGTCTTTTGTTACGAATACGGTCTTTTGTTACAAGCTGGTTCCCTTTGTCCGATTTCAGAGACCTAGGCTATGCATATAAAGAATACGTGCCCGAAACTGGGCTCCCCGGCGGCAAGTGGTTAAATGTATACTGGGGAGGCAGTAACATAATGTCCACCAGCTAGTGTCAACCAGGATTAAGAACAGAATTTCAGATTCCACTCCATCTTCAGTAGTCGTGGTGAGCGTGTTAACAAGATAAAAACAATACAAAAAAGTACTCAAAATCCTGTGCTGTTCTAAACACTTCCACACACCGTAGACCATGAAAAGAAACTTCCTTACTCTCAAATATTTTACCCAAAAACTTTAGAAGAAAAAAAGATTCTACCCACCTACCCAACCTATTTTTGTTTCAATGTAATAGGAAGCACAACCATTGTTAGTCTTGTTTAGCAAGGAACAAAATGTGTGGTTCTTGGGAGTCTTGATTTGAGATGAACTTCAGGAAGTGTCAAAGTAGTCAGTGATGTGTCCAAGCACTCAAAAATGTCTAACTACATTGTAATCATGGATAAAGTCAGGTAAAAATACACTGTGTACATGCACAAGATGTTACTATGACTGTGAAGTGTCTGAAATACAATGTAGGTGCTAGCATGGCATTCGACCTTGGGTGAACTCAAGAAAGGAAGACGGCCACCCTGAGGTGATAATTTGTGAATTAGTCAATAAACAAGAACATTACAGTACTGGTTTCATCCTACAGTCTCCTGATACCGGCCATGAGCATTAGCATGGCTACAGCCGAGTTGATTTGTGCAGTTATGGCTAGTCATAGCTTTGCATGAGTGTGGGGTCTATGTCCAATTTAATCATCCCTCAGGCTCCCACCAAGGTATCAGGAGACATGATTACTCTGACTACTCTCCTCCAGCTGTTCCTTGCTGTTCTTTACAGGTTTTCTCTCACTCCTGCTCTCCAATCGGCAACATTCTCAGTCTCCTTCATTCAAATCCTGGTCACCTAGTGGTTGCCATACCTGTGATGAGTTGTATTCTTGTCTCCTACGTTCACATACCCCTGCCCAGCCTACATTTCCCATGTGCCTATTACAATTCGCTGAAAATACTTGATTATGCATTCTGCCTTCACCCTTCACAATGTACTACAATCCTGCTGCCATGTTCATCCTTCTTGTTTCAGTGCGTATCGTTTACGGATGTGTCTTTTATGGTATTTTCAGAGTTTCGAGTTCCGTATCTTTGGCGTTTGTGAATTGACTTGATTTCTGTTTATGAATCAAAGAGTTTTTTCTTATCTATTAGTAAGAGTGCTTACTTTAATTTTTCGTACTTTGCATGCTGTGTTTTTGTTGTTCATTTTTGCCTCTTTTTTCTGTGCATCATCTACAGGTTTGGGTGTGACATAGCATGTGGTGTTGTGGATGGCTGTTGAACAGGGCTGGGCAGCCCTTTGTTCTCAATGCGGTGCGTGCGTTCGAATAATAACGGCCCAAAGCTACATGGGTCTGGAGGGCTGCCCTGCTCCTTTGTGGTGTAGTTTGCATTATCCGATTAACAGCCTCAACAAGGAGAGACCCACTGGAGTGAATAGGCCGGGGTTGAGCGTGCTATGCCGCAACACTACCTGAATCTTTATCTACATGATCAGGTTGAGTGTCTTATGCTTCAACAATACCATGATTGCTGATGACCACTACTGGAATTGATTGGGCCGAGCGAGCGCTACCGTAACAATGCCCTTGATCACTGCTTCATACGCCTACCCGCTGGGCCAAGCGTGCTGGACTACAGCACTACCCTTGGTCATCAGTACCCACTCCACACTGCCTACAGATTGGGTTTAGCGTGCTATGCTGCAACACTACCCTTGATCAAGGTGACCAGAGAATGATGAGCAGTTCCTTCTCTATGGTGCGGGTACCAGGCATCGCTACCTACTGCATCCCTGGGTGACCCTACAGACCGATGGCCCAGCGGGGATTGCAGGGCGATGATCCGCCGTCTGCCCTTGGTCCCTCACCGGCTTCTGCCTGCCGGGCGGCTCCCGCTCGGAAGTCGGGCCAGTCAACTCCCTTCAAGCAGGCAACGGGTTCCACAGCGGATTCGCCACACTCCACCGCCTCTGCCATGGGCGAGTCCTGCAATTTAGCACGGTGCTCATCCTCCCGTTGCATCGGACGATGCTGCCCGATCCCCTTTGGACTGTTACACCTCTGGGGCTTTCGTCCACCAAACCCCTTCCAGAGCTCCTGTCTGCCAATGGACTCCGGTCATGAGGCCACTGATTCTGACCTGGGACGCTCCTTGCAGGAGATGACCGACTACGAGGGACCCCTGCCTGGTCCTTCATCCCGGGTCTTGGCATTTGACATTCACCCCCAGTTCCCATGCTCTGAAGTCCCCTGGTGGTCTCCCTACTACCAGCGCCTACCGTGGAAGACTTGTATTCATTGTATGGCTCACCACACCTCCCGGGCCAGCTTCAACGACCGCCACACGCCATGAACCACAACTGTCAGATGAACTTCTCAGTGGTTCACTCAGGTGTGACATGGAAGTTACAATGCCTCGGACCGCTGGCCCGTTGTTTTCAGGGGCGGCCAATTCAGAGGCACCACCTAACTATTTGGGCTTTTCACGGCCAATTTTTGGGCTACAGAACTGCATAATCGCCATAGTTCTTGAATGCCACGCATCACAGTGACTTCTGGCTACTGGCTATGGCTCTCCAACCAGGGTGTTTCCGTTTCAGCCCTCCAGCGGCTTGGCGCGCTTTGACCTATCATGACCTGCATTCCAGACATGCTGCTGATGTTCCGGCTTCTTCCTTTGGGTTCTATGACCGGATTACCGCACATAAGAAGCTTAAATGCAAGAAATCCTGCTCTACACCTATGCAAGATATTTTTTCATCGGGTTTGATGACTGTGGTCCGGTCTCTTGGAGACGCTGCGCAGTGGTTTATAGTTGACCCAGACATCAGTAAATATCTAGAAAATGAAGAAGCAGAAGTCCTATATAGAGCGTTTTTTTCTCCATCAGTTTATAATGAGCGGGTAGATTGACTTGCTCTTTTAACCACTTCGTGGCGGGGGCTCCGGTAACGGAGCCATAGGCCTTATATTTGGGGCCGGGGACTCCGAGATCGGAACTTTACTATAAAAAAAAAAAAGTTGCTGGGCGTTTCTTAAAAAAGTTTGGGGCTGTCAGTTAAAAAGTTTAGGCCATCATTGGCCGGTGAATTGTGACTTTTTTATAGCCGGGTTGACCGAACTTCTTTTATAGCCGGGGTGACCGAACTTCTTTTATAGCCGGGGTGACCGAACTTATCAAAGCCTTGAATAAAAGTACGAGCTCCTGAGAGCTGCTGGGCCCTGCCAATCAATCCCTGTATTCTTTCAGCGCAGAGCGCTGCAATTAGCGAAGGTAATCCGTGTATTGTTTAGCAGAGCGCATTTGTTCACGCGGCCGGGCGCTCGCAGGGGATTATCGCTGCACTGCACCGAAGACAAAGCGCGGGCTGTGCGGGCTCATTATGCACCTGCGCCCCATGAATGACCCGGCCCGGGCGCTGCTGGCCCTTGCCACGTTGACTGACAGGGCACGGCCCTCGCTGCTTGAGAATAAAAACGCCTTGCAGTGTTCGCGTGTGTTCATATTGGGTATCATGTTATTTAGAGTACAGACAACATGGCTGAAGTTATATCCGGAGAGTCCAGTTCTTCCAGCGAAAGCGAGTTTTATCTGAGTTCAGACGAAGTTTCTTCGTCTTTTTCATCACCGCCGTCACCCGCTCAAGTACAGTCAAGTACAGAAATTGACAGTGATGTACCCTAGGCGGTATATGCCAAGCGCAAGAGACAGTCCCATACACAGACCGCCGCGTCGACCAGCAGCAGTGCCGCACCGTTCCAGTGGACAGATGAAGACAGTACACCGCTGAAGTACGGCTTCACCGGTAATGGTGGTGCCGTCGACCCCCGCCTGCATCGCAGCTCGACCTGCAGTGAAGCCTTTGAACTGTTTTTTGACGACGTTCTCTACAACAAGATAGTGCAAGAGAGCAACCGGTATGCCGTGCAGAGGCCCGCTACGACATGGGTGCACATGCGATCATGGACTGATCTGAACATTAGAGAACTGAAGGCCTTTCTGGGCCTTTGCATAATGACGGGCATTGCGAAGCACCCCACCCTTCATAGCTTCTGGTCCACCGACCCACTACTGAAGATGAGCCTATTCCCGTCCGTCATGCCCCGAGATCGCTTCCTTGCCATCCTGCAGTCCCTGCACTTCAACGATAACACCGCCATGCCAGATGACTGCACCGACCGCCTCTTCAAAGTGCGCCCAGTTGTCGACCATCTTGCTCAGAAGTTTGCCACTGTCTATGTTCCTCAACGGGACATTTCCGTCGACGACTCCCTGCTGAAGTTTTACGGGCGTCTCCGCTTCGCTACCTACAACCCCAGAAAGAGGGCCCGCTTCGGCATCAAGATGTACAAGTTGTGCCAGAGCACCGGGAGTGCCGCTGGGTACTGCTACAACTTCAAAATCTACACCGGCCAAAGTAGAGGAGACCTCCCAGCAACTACACAAGTGGTGATGGACCTGGTGAACGACCTAAATGGTAAGGGCTACAACCTTGCCCTCGACCGGGCCTTCAGCAGTCCCGATTTGTTTCGACGACTTCACAACCAGAAGTTCAACGTCGTCGGCACCGTCATGGGGAACAGAAAAGGGATGCCGAAAGACCTGCAGTTCGTCAAGCTGAAGCGGGGCGAAACAGCGTCCCGGTCGGCCGACCTGGGTGTCAGCGGTTCTCTCCTGGCCATGGTGTGGCGAGACAAGCGCAACATCCGTATGCTCTCCACCATGCATACGGCAGACATCCGTGGCACCGGCAAGCAAGACAGGACAGGGCAGGAAAAGCAGAAACCGACCTGTGTCATCGAGTACAACGCCCTGATGGGGGGCGTTGACAAGAGCGACCAACTAGCGGCAAATCATCGAGCAACTCGTAAGTCCCTCAAGTGGTACAAGAAGCTCTTCTTCTACCTGCTCGACTTGACGCTGGTGAACACCTACGCCGTGTACCTGGCCGTTGGTCACCGCCTCTCCTTCCTCGACTACCGCTTGGGTCTTGTCCGTGAGCTGCTGTTCGACGAGCCCTTGCCCGAGTACCGCCCTCAGCACGATACTCCACCAGTCAGCAACTCCCGCTTTGTTGGCCGACACTTCCCCGTGGACTTCGAGAGGACCAGCTATGGCGACTTCCGCTACCGGCGGTGTGTCCTCTGCGCTTCCCGTGGTCTGCGAAAGAAGATGCACTTCGAGTGCGACACGTGCCACCAGCCCCTCTGCATCGCCCCCTGCTTCAAGGAGTACCACACTGTCCACTAATTGACACTTTGAACATTTATTTTCATGGACATTTTCATTGACATTATATTTTGCGTTTTTCATGTGTGTTTTGACTTGATGCCCCACTTATCTAGTAGAAAACAATATGTCATTTCTGGTGGTTTTACTAGGTGGTCATAGTTTCAACCTTTGAAAAAAATGACAAAAAAGACAAAGTTTCTGGAACGTACTGCTTTGAGGATGTAGTATTTTCATCTCTTGAAAAAGTGGCACATTTCCTTGTAATGGTTTTACTAGGTGGTCATGTTTTCAACCTTTGAAAAAAATGACAAAAAAGACAAAGTTTCTGGAACGTACTGCTTTGAGGATGTAGTATTTTCATCTCTTGAAAAAGTGGCACATTTCCTTGTAATGGTTTTACTAGGTGGTCATGTTTTCAGCCTTTGAAAAAAATGACAAAAAAGACAAAGTTTCTGGAACGTACTGCTTTGAGGATGTAGTATTTTCATCTCTTGAAAAAGTGGCACATTTCCTTGTAATGGTTTTACTAGGTGGTCATAGTTTCAACCTTTGAAAAAAATGACAAAAAAGACAAAGTTTCTGGAACGTACTGCTTTGAGGATGTAGTATTTTCATCTCTTGAAAAAGTGGCACATTTCCTTGTAATGGTTTTACTAGGTGGTCATGTTTTCAGCCTTTGAAAAAAATGACGAAAAAGACAAAGTTTCT
Source organism: Acanthaster planci (assembly GCF_054643075.1). Taxonomy (NCBI): domain Eukaryota; kingdom Metazoa; phylum Echinodermata; class Asteroidea; order Valvatida; family Acanthasteridae; genus Acanthaster; species Acanthaster planci. The sequence continues at coordinate 17,806,554 of NC_141777.1, read as the reverse complement.
GGAAAGTACTGCTTTGAGGATGTAGTATTTTCATCTCTTGAAAAAGTGGCACATTTCCTTGTAATGGTTTTACTAGGTGGTCATGTTTTCAGCCTGTGAAAAAAATGACAAAAAAGACAAAGTTTCTGGAACGTACTGCTTTGAGGATGTAGTATTTTCATCTCTTGAAAAAGTGGCACATTTCCTTGTAATGGTTTTACTAGGTGGTCATGTTTTCAACCTTTGAGAAAAATGACGAAAAAGACAAAGTTTCTGGAAAGTACTTTTTATTCCTTGCACCGGTGTTTGATTTTTATTCGATGAGAAAGAGTTGAAATTTATTTTACTACTTTTATGAGTTCGACTACTTCAATGAGAAAAGAAAACACAAGAGAAATGACAAGAAAATAAGAGAAAAAGAAGTTCTCTCCAAATATTTGTCTGTGTGTATTTCTATGTGTACTTTATTTTATTGGTTTCTAAATTTTACTTGAAATGGTTTGGGAAATAAAGTTTGGGAAGGGAAATATCTTACACTATGGGAGGGAAAATGAACAAGTTGGGAGATAAAATATGAGAGTGGTTTGGGGGGGATATAAGTTTGGTAGATGGGAAAATATACAACAGAAAATAACCCCAATAGCTTCAAAAAATAGCGAAAGTTACACGCAGCAGCGCCACGAAAAAGACGCACTTTTAGACCCCTTTTTTACAGCATGAATTCATTTGTCCGTCATTGCGCGCACTCACTGAACAGTTGACAAAGCCCAGTGCACGTGCACAGCTTCCCATTCACTCAAGCCCAGTGCACGTGCACAGCTTCCCAATCACTCACCGCATAATACACGCTGAGGTCTTGACCGTCAATCGCTCCACATAGCAACACGGCAGCATAGCAACGCACTGGGCCCAAGGCCCGGAACAAACGAGCCCTTATGTAACGCACACAATGGGGGCTCTACACAGAGCGGGCGGCGTGGCCGCAAAACTGAAGGGTCAATGGAGGTTGCTTGTGAGGGCTAGACTCGCCACGGGACACCCATTTTATGGGGTTTAGGCGTTCAGAAAAAAAAGATATGAATTTTTGAAGATTTTTGAAAAACGAAAATATGAAAAAAGAGCACCCGGCAGCAAGTGGTTAAGTCCCATTTGAAATTAGTGTAGGCAGTTCTCCCTAAGTTGTATGACAACAGAAAATAGACTCCTTTGTTTTTAGACATTTCATGCACAAGTGAGGATCCCGTAAAAAGCCTCATGCCGACATCAACAATTTTTCTGTTGCTAACGTAGTTCTCTTTATGGAACAAAAACCAAGTTACTGAGTTGGGGATACGCCATTTTCTGCAGCTTCTATTCTCAATTCATCTCCTGCTGGCAGTGGTCCTACTTCATCCAGGGGATTAATCCTTGGTCTTGCTGGAACATCAGTCTCAGCCTCTTCGGACAGGATTTTCAAATTCATCGCCTCATCAACAACAGTAATTGATGACGTGTCAAGCATTTGTTCTGGAGCTGGCTCATTAACTATGTTAATGTAGTAGATTTGTATAGTATAAAAACCCTGAAAGTGTGTTGAGAAATCGAGCTGGAACTTTGCGAGCAGAGAGCTAAAGTCTGATGAGACCAGTTTCGATACTTTGAGCCTGTGAAGTGATTTCGTTTTGAGAAATTACTTGATATGTGAAGTATTTTGCTTCGGGGAAATACTTGTTAGCAAACAGGAGGATTTTCCACACAAACTCCCTGTTTGACTGTGAGGAGCTTTGCATGAGGCGAAGTTTTGAGAATAAAAGAAACTTGTATTCTTAACCAACTTCTGTTTGTCAACAAAGACTTCTTCAAGTTTGAATTGTCCATGCACTCGGGCCATGACGATTGCTTCGAGTTCGGTTACTGAGACTCAAAATTAACGCTACTAAAAACATCTCACGACAAGTTAAGGAGTCGAGGCTGTTATACTGTGCATGTAATGATATGGCCGTAATCCTCAACTTTAGGATACAAATGGCCACATCGAACATAGTACAATGTAACAGGGCTCACTATTCTTTTCATATAATGAATATTTCATCTTCTATTTATATGTGAGCTGACCTTCCTACACAATCACTTCCGGTGGTGGACCATCACCGATCACCCTTGGTTGGCCTCTCCTTTGTACCTCTGGCTCCGGATGCGACTGTGACGACGGATGTGTCGTTGTTCAGATGGGGCCTTTCTTCCTCCACTCCATGCTTCTGGGGTCTGGGATACTGCCTCTCAAGGAGAACACATTAACAGGTTAGAGCTCCAAGCGGTGTTTAATGCTGTTCACTGCTTCCGATAACACCTAGTGGGTCATTCCGTCCAAGTCCAGAGCGACAACTCCACAGCAGTGAGGTACATCAACTGCCAGGGTGGTACTCACTCCCCTCAACGTTGCGCCCTTGTGTGGCAGCTCTTCATGTGGATGAATTACCAAGTTGTCCACATAGCGGGAACCAGCAACAGCATAGCAGTCACACTCTCCGTCCGATCAACAGGGTGGAATCTTCACCCGAATGTGGTCAGCCATATCTTCGCAGAGATTGAGCATCCCCATATCAACCTCTTCGCTTCAACTGACAAAATCCAACTCCCGAAGTTCTGCTCGAGGTTCCCTCACCAACGGGCTTGGGTGACAGGCACCCTACAGTTTGCCGAGCCTTCTGGCGTATGCCTTCTTAATATCCCATGCGTCCTGTCCAAGATAGAACAGGAGCCATGTCAGGTCCTCCTCATTGCCCCATTCTGGCCTCACCAACCATGGTTTCTGAGACTGACAAGACTCCTGGTATGATGGCCATTGGTCCTTTCGTCCATGGAGGACATTTTTGTCAACCCAAGTGGGGGGTCCTCCATCCAGCACCTTCACTTGACGTGCTGGATGTTGTCCAACAATCCTTCAGAGCGTCTGGCCTTTCTGCAGATGCTGCATCCATGGCATCCCGGGGTCGACAACTGTCCACTTGCGAAGTTTACAACAGCCGACTACAACATTTAACTAGATTATGTATTGACCACAATGTTTCTCCAACCGAAGCTCCTGTGAGTTCCGTCGCAGACTTTTTAATGTATCTGTTCCACTTGGGCCTCCAGATTGCCACCAACTGCAATTGCCTTAGCAGCTGTTTATTTGGGCTTCAGCAATGTATTGATGGTCTCTGATAATGCTGCCATCCATCATCTTCCTCTAGGAATGTTTGTCGAGTGTCCTCGTGTCAAATGCCTCGTTCTATCCTGGGACCCTTGAAGTTTCTTACGCATTCTTCCCGGACCCCCCTGTAAGCCACTTTCTTACACATCTGATCTCCATCTCGGCTTCAAACTGGTGTTCCTCCTTGTGGTTATATTGAGATGCAATAGCGAACTGCATGCTCTATTGGTTGCCGAAGGTCACATCTGCCTGAGCCGCATGGGGTTTACCTTATCCCAGCCATTGAGTTTTTGATAAAAAACCAGACACCTACCTTCCGAACTCTCAACATATTCATTTCTGACCTAGCCTCACTTTCGGGAGATGACTCTGACAAGATATGGTGTCCAGTTCGCACTCTCAAGTGGTACCTTGCCAGGACCAAGCGTCCCCAAGAGTCTAGTTCCCGGCTCTTCATCATTACAACAAAACCCTTTCATCCAGCATCAAAGGACGCTATTGCCCGATGGATTGTCTCGGCCATCATTTTCATGAACCGAGACTGGCCGGTACAACATGACAAGACGACCCTATCTCGCGTCAGGGCCCTCGATGTTCGGCCACTTCCGCATCCTGGTCATACTTCAGAGGAGTTCCTCTGGCAGAAATCTGCCAGGCGGCTTGCTGGAGATCCCCCTTCACCTTCACCGAGTGCTATCTGAGGGATGGGCCCTTGGGACAGTGACCTTGCACTCGACGGTCCTGACAATGCCCAGCACTGTCCCGGCTGGGCGGTGAATACTTCATCATCGAGATTTCTTTCTTCTGGTGAGTGCTCACTTGAGCGACGCCTGACTATGTCCTTTTAGTAACTACACTCCCGTCGCCGACCCACCTCCAGAGTACGGTGCCACTCTGCATATGTAGGCTGAGCAGGGATTTGTGAATGCAGGAGACTCCTTCCCCACATTAGTGTGGATCGGGTCTCCTAGTGATACTTACCCTGCCCAGCCGCTCCCGCCCGTCCTTCCCCACTTTGGCTCTGGGGGTTTTCTCCGCTTCAAAAAGGACGAACAGGGAGGCGGGATTGCAGTGCATTGTGGAGGGTCAAGGGGCAGCATGCACAATCAAGTCTTTTTAGTGAATTGTAATAGGAACATGTGAAATTTGCATATGTAGGCTGGGTAGGGGTTAGTATCACTAGGAGACCCGACCCACTCCACACGGGGGAGGATTTTGTTGGGACTATAAAGATAATTCCTTTGAGGTGGACAACACTTCTCTGCTACACAGAGGTAACTTGGTCATACCTGTGATTTATACAGTTTCCTCCTCCATCCCAAAACAATTACCACATTCATCATTTTGCAGGGCCTCAGCCTCCTCTGCCTCTCAACCTAAATGTTCTATTACTTTTGATGAGTTCAATCCAGGCATTATCAAGGTTGTATTCTCAAAAGTTCAGAAGAAATCCATACCCAGTGTCCCTCTTCTACAGCTGTTCCTCCCCCAGGCAACTTCTAAAGACTGCATGCTATTTGTTGGTGCCTTCTCTTGTAGCCAAGGTTAAAAACAGGCTGCACTCGCACCTTTCATTTCAAAAGAAAATTTTTCCTGACAAGTGCACAAAAGACCTGTGTTTTGCCCTTTAGAAGCTGTACTCCTACATGCGTCATGGGGCAAGGGTTTCCAATTTCTCCATCCTGCTTTCTGATACCTGAGCCTTCTTCCTTTTTGTGTTTCAATTTTTTGATTGTCTGGCTACTGGCTACTTCTGACTGTCTGGCTACTTGCCTACATGAGTTCTCTTGGGTCAGTCTTAGTCACTTCTTTGCAGCATAGTTTGGTCTTGGAAAACCTTTTCTGGCCATCCGATAGTTCCAGGAAACGTATGGTGGACCTGCCCTTATCAGGGAGTGACCTGTTTGTAAATAAATTCAGGGAATATACTTGTATGCTTCAGGAAGCTAAATGCCCCAAGATGTAGTTTATTAAACTATTCCACAAGTGGACCTTCATCCAGCCAGTTTTGGTCCTGTAAATCTTTAGATAACTGGGATTCCTTTTGACGGCCACAATCTTCCCATGCCCAGCAGTCGCAAGCTTCCTTCTCTGGAACTTTGCCAAGTTCTGCCACCCACTGTCATCCTGCCTCCTCTGTCAGAACAGGGCCTTTCAAATCAAAATGCTCTAGCTAAACCCAGGGTGTTCGGGAGTCCTAAAGGTTCAATAACTATGATCCAATTATGCTGAGTATTCCAGAAATTCAGGGCCCAGTGTGGGACTGCTGGTGGATTTTGCTCAGAAATGGTTCCAGATCACTTTGGACATTTGGGTGCCCCAGACTAATTCTTCAAATGAATACTGAGCAATCATTTTTTTTAGATTTGACTGAATTTAACCTTTTACTGGTTCTTCTAATATATCCAAATACAACTACAAATAGCTAATTTGGGTACGGTCACATTTTCTCTGTTGCTGTTTGTGTAGTCTTTTATTTTCATTATGCTTATTCATGAGATGAGTATTTAGGATCATATTCCCCAAATTTATTTATTGAAAACTCTGAAATGGTAAGGAGTCTAGTTTGTTCCAATAATGTTTATGGCATTGCTTTGAGTTTTATTTCATTTGTAAAGTAAAAATCACACGCTTTAAGAATTTAGCATTTTTAAGGATTTACATCATACATGTAAACCTGTGGCTGTGGGACGTGTCTAGGCCTTCACAAAATTGAGGGGATAATTTCTTTTGTTTGGAACATTGGGATTGAATTGTGCGGACAGAAATTTATCCCCTATAAAGTTTTGATGTGATATCTACTTGTGTATTTCAACATGAATGTAATCCCCCAAAATACAGAAGTGACTGTTTGTTGTATGTTCCCTGGCTAACTCCATATTGAGAGGACAGTTTATTTTGTCAGGAAATTTGGGAGTGATTTGTTGGGACAGTTTCCAAAATTGCTTGACAAGTACATGTATGTGGTCCCAACAACTAGTGCTTGACCAAACATACTGATACAGGATTTGTTGTCATGATTTTTCTCTTGCATTTTGTATATTTCTTATTGTTGTATTTTCTGTACACTTTGGTGTATTTCTTGCTGATTTTCTTGAGTAAATTAGTAAGTCTTCAGAATAAAACTGTACATGTAATGAGTGAATTTACCTAGAAGTAATAGAATAGTATCAACCCCACAGCAACGTGTGTTTTGAGCATTGTGTACAAACAATATGGTATAGTACCCGGCACATCTGCAGTCTGAGTATGTTACCTATTTTTGATAAATGATACTTATGAAACACTGTTGTTGATATTTGATACTCACTGTAGGTCACTTGACTGAGTGGGCGCAATCGGTCTATTACTTTGATTCTGGATAATTCCAGAAATTAAGGGTCGATTTTTTGTGATCCGACATATAATTTTGTAAGTTCAGAACAAATTTTCTAATTTCAAAAAGTGATGAATTAATGCAAATTACCTGCCAAACAAATAGTAATGGTTTGAAATCAATTCCGGTGATATTTCCAAGGTGAGATGTAACAGGGACACAAAAAGTCACACTTTTGGGCCCCTTATTTCTGTAATTACCCTTCTACTGTTCTCAGAAATTTAAGAACCTGCCATTTGTATTGGTAGTTTATACATGTTTCCTTTTACTCATAGTTGCTTTCTTTTCTGAAACTATAGGGCAAACCAGAAGAAAGGCACCCCCTTCTTGTTTTGTTCAGTGCAGATGCTATCAAGACCATCCTTGCAGCAGCCCAGTGAGTATGCATCATTGACGATAGTTTGTATGGATTCTTGCTATAGTGTACTTTAGTGAGATGTGAGAGAATTAATGACAGACACTCATAAGCCTGGTTTCCATATCAATGCAAAGAGATGCAGACAGCATTGCTGGTCAGTTTCTGTGGATATGCAATTGTATGGAAACACTTTGTTATGACTAGCACAAACATGAACGTAGACAGGAGAGTTGGATCAGGTTCAACTTTACTGACTGTCATTGTCAAGTCGGCAGAAAAGGCCTATACAAACACACACTGACACCATGGTTGTACAACAATGTCTCTCTTGCTTTAATAGTACCACTCTTACTTTGCCAATTTCTTCCTTGTTACTATTGTTTGCATCTCCATTTGTCAACAAAATAGCTGACCGTAAACAAATAATGTTCTTCAAACTGGAGTATCAATTTTGTTTTGGGGAGATATTGCCACCTTGAGAAAAGCAGTCAACTGCCTGCAACGTATGCAGATTACCAATACCCATGCATTATTTCCTAGTCCATTACTTCCATTTGCTAAATTCTTGATCACCTATAGTGTGCCCCCACTCACCCCCCCACGAAGGCGTCGGCACTTTTTAATCCTCTTGTTCTTAGAGCCGGAATGTGTTGTTCTGGGTCCGAATTTTTTGGATTTTTTTCCTTCGTTAACACGTGTTTCGGTGTTATTCCTCGATCACCTTGTTTATTGTTCTGACTCTTGAGAAGGATAAAATTGTTGCTCTTTAATTAGCTGTTTCAGTGAAACAGCTGTTGTTGTTTTTTTTTTGCTGTTTCGGCTTGCAGCTGGATGTTGAATATTTAATTTCTTTATAAGTCTATGTGTCCTGGCTCATTTTTCTCTAATTTGGGGTTTTCTTTATCCTAGTGCATTATGATGCTTCATTGTCTGTCTTCGCAAAGCGCATAAGTATTGGAAACAGGAAAATAGCCTGTCTCCTACGTTCACATTCTCCTGCCCAGCCTACATATGCAAATTTCCCATGTGCCTATTACAATTCACTGAAAGACTTGATTATGCATGCAGCCCCTTGACCCTCCACAATACACTGCGGTCCCTCCATCATGTTCGTCCTTTTATCAGTGCCTTTCATTTACGGATGTTTTCGAAGTTCTGTACCTTTCGCGTTTGTGAATTGACTTGATTCCTGTAATACAAAATAAAGAGTGATTTCTTATTTATTGGTAAGAGTGCTTATTGTCATATTTCGTTCTTGGCTTGCTGTTTTTTTGCGGTTCTTTTCTGCCCCTTTTTTCTGTGCATCATATACAGGTTTGGGTGTGACCTACTGTGATGTGTTGTGTTGGGTATGGCCATTGACCAGGGCCGGGAAGCCCTTTGTTCTCTATGTGGTGTGTGCATTTGAATAATAATGGCCCAATGCCATACAGGTCTTGCTGCCAAGCTGGGCTTGGTAGGCTTCCCCGCTCCTTTGTGGTGCGAGTTTGCGTTATTCGATTAGCAGCCTCGACGAGGAGAGACCCAGTGGATTGAATAGGCCGGGGTTGAGCGTGATATACTGCAACATGCCTTGGACCTTTATTGACAAGATCGGGTTGCACGTGCTATGCCGCAACATGCCTAGATCACTAATGACCACTACCAGGATTAATCGGGCTGAGTGAGCGGTACCGTAACAATGCCCTTGAACACTGATGACTACTCCACCCACCTACCCACCGGGCCGAGTGTGCTGGACTACTACACTGCCCTTGGTCATCGATGCCCACTCTACGCCTACTGATCAGGTTGAGCATGCTGTGCTGCAACAATGCCATTGATCATGATTGTCAGGGAGTAATGAGCCATTCCTTCTCCATGCCACAGGTTCTGGGCATCGCTACCTACCGTTTCCCTGGACGACCCTACCGACTGATGGCTCAGTGGGGCCCCTTGGGGCGATGATCCGCCGTCTGCCTCGGGCCCTTCACCAGCTCCTGCTCACTGAGCGGCACCCGCTCGAAAGTCGGGCCAGTCAACTCCCTCCAAGCAGGCAACGGGTTCCACAGTGGGCTTGCCACACTCCACCGCTTCTGCCACGGGCGAGTCAGCAATTCAGCATGCCGCCCAGCTTCCCGTTGCCTCGGACAATGGCCCCTGTCCCGGCCTCCAACTTCCCCGCACCAGTAAAAACTAAGAAGTGCAAGGCCAAATCATCTTCCTCGGCTTCTTCTTCCTCATCCAAGACTGTGTCACACGATCATGATCCACCCCCGTGGATGACGACCCTCAAGTCCATCTCGGAGGCCTTCACCTTCCTTGCCTGCAAGATAGACTCCAAGCTTCAGCCAGCAGCGATGGCACCTGATCTGAATCCCCTCCCTGCCGTTCCTCCTACCTCACAGGGGACATTTTCAGAGGCTGAAGTGGTCCTTGTTGTTTAGCCAGATCCGTTCCCCCAGTAGGACCCGGCTCCGGATCATGTCCCAGATCTTGGTGGCTCTTTCTGTTGGCATTGCAATTGGGGCAAGTAAACTTACTCACCTGTTAGCTGGTTCTGGGCATGACATTCACCCGCAGTTCCCGTGATCTGAATTCCTCTGGTGGTCTCCCTACTACTAGCGTCTACCATGGAAGATGTGTATTCACTGTATAGCTCACCAGTCTACACACTGGGACGGCCCCGTTACTCCCGGGCCAGCTACAAAGACCGTCACACGCCATGGACTACAGCTGTCAGATGAACTTCTCAGCAGTTCGCTCAGGCATGACTTGGAAGTTATAATGTCTATTGTTTTTTGGGGCGGCCAATTCAGAGGCGCCGCCTACCTATGTGGACTCTTCACCGACCTTCTTTCGGGCTACAAACTGCATCACTGCCGTAGTTCTAGAATGCCACTCATCACTGCGGCTTTTGGGTACAGGCTAGGGCTATCTGACCAGGGCGTTTCCGGCTTCTCCGGTGGTTCTGCGCGCTTCGACCCATCACAACCTGCATTCCAGACATGCCACTGATCTTCGGGTTCTACGACTGGATTGCCACACATAAGAAGCGAAATGCAAGAAATTCCATTGCGCACCTGGGCAAGATATTTCTTCATCGGGTTTGATAATGGCTGTCTGCTCTCTCGGAGATGCTGTCTGCCTTAGCCAGCTGCCTTGAGTCAATCTCCACCCCCCCCGCGACTGCCCCAGATCCGGATTCCCTGTGTGAGCATTTCCTTCCAGATTCTTACGCGGATTTGTAGCCGGCTCCGCTTCCGGCTTCAGATCCAGTTTTATCTCCGGCTTCACATCCAGCTCTGTGGGTCTGTCTAATACACAACGGTGCCTGTTTTCCTCATGTATTTTTTGAATTGAATTTGCTGTTGCTAAATTCATTCAATAGTAATAATAAAAATTCTTTAACTGAACCGGGTTCTAGGTGAAAGGCTTGCGGAAGCACCATGTGAATGGATATATATATCTCTCTTATGAGTATGTGTGGTTCTGAAAAGAACCAGGAGCACACTCGACGTTTGCGACCGACTGCGTGCTCAGTCCGTCACCATGAATAGCCTGAAATTCCAATTAACCCAGTTCTTTTTATGAGTCAAATTTAGCTCTGCCCATATGCCACTGCATTGATATGTCTGTTTTATTTCGTCCATAGGTCTTCTGTTCATTAATGCCTGCGGTAGATGTCATCACCCTACCTGCAGACCCATCGAGCGCTCCGATGTCTGAAACTTCGTCATCGGAGGCATTCAGGTGTGTAACAGTCAATCGGTATCTCCAGACGGGCCCTCCCTCTCGAGCTGTGACCGATGATCACGCCATTTAATCCGGTACCCACGCCTCGACTGCCCTTATTCGCTGACTTTTCATATATTCTCCCAATCAGCCTGGCCATGCCCCACGTTGCCTTCCGGGTGTGAGTTCTTCTAGAGTGGGCATGTCCAAACTTTAAATACTGTAACTGTTACGAGGTCTGACAAAAGTGTGTCTGCTGTCCGTGCTCAATTTTGTTAAGGGATTGCCATGGTTGCCTTTTCTGACTGCGCCCAGTGTAATCAAAACGAAAAGGTGGCCTTGGCAAGTATCTGTTGATTTCATGTTATTTACTCGCGATCTCTATTCCAGCGAGTGAATGGAAATGTGGCAGTGTTTCGACGTACTTGGTTATGGAGCGGTCTGCAATCTTTGGTTGCTCCTTACCTGCAATTTTAGTAGTTTTGCAGTGCATACGGAATGATCTTAAATCCCCGTGCACGTAATGGTATGGCCGTAGTCCTCCAACTTCAGGGATACAAATGGCTACATTGAAAATAGTACAATATAACAGGGCTCACTTTTCTTTCCTTATTATGAATAATCAGCATCTATTTACATGTGGGCTCTTCCACTCCACTCCTCATCGCCCCATTCTGGCCTCGCCAACCATGGTTTCCGGGACTAACAAGACTTCTGGTACAATGGCCACTGGTCCTTCCGCCCAGGGAGGACATTTCTTCGTCAACCCAAGTCGGGTGTCCTCCATCCAGCACTGGGGGATCTTCACTTTAAGTGCTTGATGTTGTCCAGTGATCCGTCAGAGCTTCGGGCTTTTCTGCGGACGCTGCATCCATGACGGCCCAGGGTTGACGACTGTCCACTTGCAAAATTTAAAACAGCTGACTACAACATTTTATCAGATGGTGCGACGACCACGATGCTTCTCCAACCGAAGCTCCTGTGAGTTCTGTTGCAGACTTTTTCATGTATCTATTCCACTTGGGCCTCCAGATTGCCACCATCTGCAATTTCTGGTCGGCCTTGGCAGCCGTTCATTTGGACTTCAGCGATGGATTGATGGTCTCTGATAACGCTGCCATCCACCATCTTCGTCGAGGAATGTTTGTCGAGTGTCCCCATGTCAAACGCCTTTTTCTATCCTGGGGCCATGGAAGCATCTCAAGCATTCTTGGCGGTTCTCCCTCAGAGCTGCTTTCTGATGCATGTAACCTCCATCTCAGCATCAAACTGGTGTTCCTCCTCGCAGTCATTACATCGAGACACGGTGGCGAACTGCATGCGCTATCAATGGCCGAAGGTCACATCCGCTGGGAGCCACATTGGGTTTGCCTTATCACAGCCATCAAGTTTTTGACAAAAAACCAGATGCCTACCTTCCGGCCTCTCGACATATTTGTTTCTGACCTAGCCTCACTTTCGGGAGATGACTCTGACAAGATATGGTGTCCGGTTTGCACTCTCAAGTGGTACCTTGCCAGGACCAAGCATCCCGAAGAGTCTAGTTCCCGGCTCTTCATCGTTACGACAAAACCCTTTCATCCAGCATCAAAGGACACTATTGCCCGATTGATGGTCTCGGCCATCATCTTCACGAACTGAGACTGGCCGGCACAACATGACAAGACAACCCTATCTTGCGTCAGGGCCCTCAATATTTGGGCTACTTCTGTGTCTTGGTCATACTTCAGAGGAGTTGGAGTTCCTCTGGCAGAAATCTGCCAGGCGGCTTGCTGGAGATCGCCCTCCACCTTCACCGAGTGCTATCTGAAGGATGTCCTGCAGAGCGAAACATCCCTTGGCTCAGCAACCTTGTGCTCGGCAGTGCGGACAATGCCCAGCACTGCCCTGGGCTGGACGGTGAATACTTCATCACAGAGATTTCTTTTTTCTGGTGAGTGCTCACTTGAGTGACGCCCGCTTATGTCCTTTTAGTAATTACACTACCTCCCATTGCCGACCCACCTCCAGGGTACGGTGCCACTCTGCATATGTTGGCTGGGCAGGGGTATGTGAGACTCCTCCCCCACATTAGTGTGGATCGGGTCTCCTAGTGATACTTAACCCTGCCCATCTGCTCCAGCCCGTCCTTCCCCACTTTGGCTCCGGGAATTTCCCCGCTTCGAAAAGGACGAACATGGCGGCGGGATTGCAGTGCATTGTGGAGGATCAAGGGGCAGCATGCATAATCAAGTCTTTTTAGCGAATTGTAATAGGAACATGGGAAATTTGCATATGTAGGCTGGGCAGGGGTAAGTATCACATTGAGACCCGACCCACTGTATGCCTCAGCCCAATACGATATTGATATTAAACTACACTTACACAGTGGTAGGGTCTACAGAAATGCCCAAATGGCTAATTTTGTAGCTCGCTATGTGCTGTACACACACAATCGGCCTTGTACAAAAGGACCAATATCATCGATCCAAACAGGATATTTTCTCTACAATCCAGACACATCCTTTAAGGCCTGATATGTACTAAAGTACACATCCCGTTGGGTGGAAATTTTGCAGATTAACTACAAATGAAAGCAATATAGACGAAAATTTACCTCGTGTATTGATGACATCATCAGCTGACAAGTCAAGGGACATTAAAAGTGCACTTCCTCAAGCTTAATATCCTTTGAAATATCAGTACATGTGATGATTTCTTTAAAACATTATTTGTAATCAGCTATCATCACATTAGGGTTACATTTATTTAAAGCTATATTTCAGTACATGTCGCATCGTATCAAATAAATCAGTATTGCTTACATGTATTTGTTTGTGATATTTTTATAGTTTAATTTCTTGAAGTTTTTTCTTCAAAAATTCCAAAACAGCCAGCGGTTGTTTTAATAACCGTCAAACCTCTAGTTGTGGCTTTTTCGCAACTTTTTGTCATGTGTTTTATTTTTCCCCTCTTCTCCGCAAAAGTACATTTGTTTTTTGCATGTTTATTCTCTGCATGGCTTTAGTGCTTTTGCAACTTTGGATCTTCATCAAGCTTGTACCAATGAAGGATCCCTATGCACAGATAGTCCTAGAACAATGACGTCTTGATGACGTCAAGTGATTTATTACTTGAAGATATTTATATATGTCACGTTCATACGTGGGTGGTGATACCCTACGGTGGTGGGATACGCTTAATTTTTAAGTTTAAGGATTCATCTCTCCGGTGACCAAGGTACTCTCAAATAAAAATAAAAAATTGGCACATAGAATTATTATTCTCATTGTATATTAGAACTGATTTATTTTTATTTTAAATGAAGTTAAGAAATTTAGGACTGCCCCAATATTATTAAGGTAGAGAAAATTCACACAATTGTTGACACTAATAAATGGAGTTTGACAGTGATAAAATAATTAATATGGATTGATTGACTATAAATGGTGGAGAAAGAAGCTTATGCTCTGATAATTGCAAGAGTAAAAAGTTTAGTCACAAGATATGACAAAATGGACAAAAGGGTAAGACTAAAAGATAAAAGTCAAAAGGACACAATTCATAATCATAAGGACACTGTGCAACCGGCTCTTTCTACAGAGTTCTGCTGTGAAAAGAAAAGATAATAAACAGTGTTCTCCACAGGCTGTTTTAGCAGGGCGAATTGCCCTGCCAAAAGTTTGGGCCGTAAAATTTTGCCACCCTGCTAAAATTTATGCCGCCCTGCTATTTTTTTGAGTAGTGTTTTTTTCCCCGAATGTCTACTTCTTCAAGATTTTAATAAAAAAGAGGTTTACCGCAGTTTGTGGATCGTGTTTGAGTTTACCGACTGTGTTTATAATGTACTGACAATGGTGACCATTGGCTGCCTACCGTTATGCATAGTCAACCTTGTGTCCCGAAAAACCATCGCGTATGTTTTGCACATGTACATGTACATTGCGTTGCGCGAGCGTGTACACACGCAGTACATGTGACTGGTACCCGTGGCGCAACATTGTTTTGTGGAATGTTTGCTGGCGCCAGTGGAAGAACTCATGGACTAAAAGCTGTTGTTGCAGAGTAACATTGATAAGGACACAATTAATTTACGATTATGACCATGAAAAACCAATTGGGCAACTGTAGAAAGAAAGTACAATTTAAATACAATGTAGGGATTATGTTGGATGAGTAAGAACACTTGGAGTTTGTGAGAAGGTGCGTGGTGTGGAACCCTGACAGAATCATAGACTTGACCAAGTCCGACCACCACATATATATACAGATCTTATTTATGATTTTATTTCAGTATATTGTTTTATTTATATTTTTTTCAGCCCATTGACTTTCTACACGTTTTCAAGGCAACATTTTGGTTGTTTAGCAATATTCAAATATCATCAAAATTACACCATGGAAAGAACTTGACTTTGGTCCTCTTGCGACTTCAGATCTTCATCAAACTTACATCAATGAAGGACCTTAGTTCAAAGATGTCGTGATGATGTCATCAAGTGATTTTTTATTGATTTTTAAATGTTTATTTCATTTTCAAGACTTAATTTTGGTAACTTAGTGATCTTCATTTACACAAAGGAAAGACCTGGAAGCAAAGATAATACTAAATTAATTACGTCATGATGATGTCACCAAGTGATTTTTTATTAAATTTTGAATATTTAAAAATTATGTTAATGTAAAAATCCATATAAAATCAACCGTGGCCTCCCGCAGCATTCTGTTTGCAGCAATTAAGTGCCAGAGTAAAATTGGGTCTTCAATTCATCTTGTGTGGGTCAAATCACGTGACCCCTCTTTTCGATCGAAACTGGAAGTGGGCTTATCGGGGTATTGTTCAATTAATTACAAATTGGTAATAGGTATCAAGTTGTTTTCAAGAGTGTTAGTCTGTTTGGGTATAGCAGTCTTCAAATCATCTACTGATGACGTCACGTAATTGTCAAGCGCCCTGTAGCAACAGGTTAAAAATTCTGAAAAATAAATTTTGAATGGATGTCTGTGGCAAATTTCCGAATCGCCTGAAAATTAATGTAGATGACAATCTTAACCCAGTTAACATATGTGTGAAATTTGGGGCTGATGACTTCATCAGATCGGAAGTTATGATAAAAAGTTCTTTTATTCTTCAAAATTCGGTTAAAAATCAACTGTAAAAGATTTAAGCATATATTGTTCATTAGATGATAGTTAAAACATTGAAGTCAACTGCATGAAGTGTTTAAGTGGTGTACTCCTCCACACAGATGAAGCCCCGACGACAAAAACCCGAAAATCCCTTTCGTGTACTGTGGATTGCCTGCTGTTTGCAGGAATCTTCAATATCTGCCTGTAATGTGTGGCCAGCAGCACACAGTGCGTAGGGCATGTAATCAGGACCTGGCAAAATGCTGAGCATGTGGAGCCGAGAACAGATCGCATTGTATGGAACGCCAAAAGGGACTAATGTTTATAATCTCTAATCTGTGCTCTTTCCACAATAACAATAATGTTGTGTATTGTATTATGTATTGTACATATTTTATTGGGTTGAAACCTTGCAGATAGTTAGGAAGGGAAGGCTTATAAATGGAGATTGACCTCAGGTGATGACAATATCGTCAGCAAATGAGTCCTTTAAAGTACTATATCTCCTGAAGTACATGTCCAATTGGTTTCAAACTTTGCAAATATCTTGGAAAGGAAGTATTTCAGGCAAATATTGACCTCGTGTGATGATGATGTCATCAGGAGACGAGTCACGTGACATTAAAGGTGCACTCTTTAAAACTCTTACATGTATATCTCCTGAAGCATATATCCAATTTGGTTAAAACCTTGCTGATATCTTGGAAAGGAAGTGATTTAGACAATTATCGATCTCATTTGATGTTGACGTCACCAGGTGACAAGTCCTGTGACCTTAGAAATTCAGCCCTCTATCTCCTGAAGTATATATTTAATCCAATTGAAACACAATAATGGAACCTTCACACACAGTAAAAAGTACCTGTATCTCTGTGAATCATGTACAGACGGAACACTGGGTACGCCTAATAGCGGACGAAAATGTTGGAGTTAATTGATCTGTCTACCCAGTCTGTGTGACGGTGAGCGTAACCGGGGTCTGCCCGATGTTCCCCTGTACCATGCCCATTCCGATGTTCTCCCGTACCGATGTTCTCCCATGCTGATGTTCTCCAAGCATGATTATGATTCTGTTCTAATTTATATTTTTCTTTGTATGATAGTATGGGGGCATGGGTATGGGGGGAACATTGGTGTTGGGGAACATCGCTATGCACTCGCGCAACCTTGTGGTTGTGCATGCCCCTACACATGACGCTCTGGGTACTGGCTAATTACTGCCGGATTTATCTGAGGTCCTTTTTCTTACTAGGGAATTTCTGCAATCGTTTTTCCATCAGTAAGCCTTCAGTTTGGGGTGGTGATGCCGGTGATGGGTTGGACCGTTTTAATGGCCCACGCAGGAGAAAAAAAACATATGGCACATATATGTTCTGTTCTTGTTTAAAGTCAAAGGGTATTAAAACGTGAGTAACGTACTGTAAATAGGCCGTACAACCCCAAAAAGTGATTTTGGCCCGTAAAATTTGGAAATCTACATGAAAGGTCTTTCATCTTCCAGTATATCGCGGAGGGTGGTGTCGTGACATCTTGCGTCAAGTTTGGTGACATTTCATCCTTCCGTACTGATTTTAGGACCAAAAAGGTACAATTCACCATTATGCTCTGCGCCGTAGCCTGAACAACCCCCAAAAGTGACTTTGGCCAATAAAATTTGGAAATCTTCATGAAAGGTGTTTCATCTCCAGTATATGGTGAGGGGTGGTGTCATGACATCTTGCGTCAATTTTGGTGACATTTCAGGCTTCCGTACTTATTTTAGGTCCAAAAAGGTAAAATTCATCATTATGCTCTGTGAGGTAGTCTGAATAACCCCAAAAGTGATTTTGGCCTACAAAACTTGGAAATCTACGTAAAGGGTCTCTCGTCTTCCAATATATGGTGGAGTGTGGTGTCGCGACATTTTGTGTCAAGTTTGGTGACATTTCATGCTTCCATACTTATTTTAAGGCAAATATGACAAAAAAGTTGAAACATCTTCCCCGAGGGCTACTGATCTATTTATAGTACATGCTTTCCCTTCCAGCAATAACTTTTTTCCGGATGCGCGAACTAGGTTTTATTTTTGTATTTTTTGATGAACGACCACATTAATCCTCAATACATGTAATTAGTTTTGACCTGGCACAAATTATGCTTTTGTGATTATCCTCTTTGGGGAAATTTAGCCTTGGCATGGCGGTGAGTGTGTACGGACCTGTGAGGTCGAAATACAATAATTCCCCCCCCCCGTCTCCATACGTGCAGTGTATTACATACGGGCTGTGGCCACGTGCCATTTTCAGTGCTGTGTTTCAGCAAAGGAAGATCGGGATACACACTCATAATGTATGCATCAGTCCATGTATATGTGTGTGCGTCTTCACAGACATTGATCTGATGCATTCCTTGGTCTGAGCTCAAAACGCATTTTTAATTTTTTTTTACACGATGTCTAGCAACGGCAACCAATTCTCAATCAAACAAATAAGCACAAGGCATTATGGATACTTGCGCAATTGTGTATGTCCAATTATTTTCTAATACCATCGGTCTAATAGCCCACCTTTTCTGAACATACATGTAGCTCAATAATGAGGGCCTGTTAAAGTAAATAATGCTGGTAAGAAATACAAACAATATAAATATTCCGTACTGCACTGTATCTGCAGAAAACATAATAGATAACCTGGAGAGCCCGAAGCATCACCAATTTTATCCATGGTGCCATTAACCCCCTCTAAAAAAAGAGAATGAGTGAGGAATGGCTATGGCAGTGTCCCTCGATATTTCCCACTGGATTAATTTAAATGCACCCATGTGCAACAAACCCACAAAATAATAATAACACATATTTGCCAAGAGACACAAAAGACACCAAATTGCCAATTTTTCGATTAAATACTGTCCCTAATAACTGATTTTGCGTTCTTCCGAAAGAGAATACTGATCAGGGATGGGTATACCTAATCTCCAACATTTTTTTCTTTTGGTATTCCTTTATTGGTAAGGTAATCCGTCCCCCAACATTGAAGACAAATCGCTGCTGCTGGTTATCCATATTTATAATCTGAAAAAAACAACAACCAAGTTTTACAAACACCAAGAAGAAATGGCAAATCATGACATGCTGACATGCTATACATAAACAAATATCTATTTCCAGTTAATGGGAGTTTTTAATAGGCAAAGCCCCAAGCCAAGAATGATACCACTCATCCCTTTACTCTTTTGTCAGCCGGAGTTGTCCTGCACAAAGGCATGTAGCTTCTTTTGCTTTAAGTCAACCCCCGTTTAATAGGTCAACACTTCCTCGGTGCTCACCAGACCGCATCGGCATGCAATCGGACTCAAAGGGAATGCAGTGACACATGAGACTGAGTCCGCTTGCGTTCCTTTGAGTTCGGACTCAAAGGAATGCGTCCGGACCCGTTCCGACTTTTTCCATGGTGCCTATTGCATTCTGCTTTTGTATGGTAAAAGGAATTTTTTTATGTCTCTTTGAAGTTTGGCCTTTAACTGCTGTTTCTGCGGACAATTTCAAGTGCAATGTGCATATCAGATTGATCTCAATTTTAGGTAGCCTTATGGTGACCTTGGTTTTACTATTGCAGAAATGCTTGTGCAGCCGGATTGGATGAGGAGAATTATATCTTCTTGAAACGACTGTGTCATGTCCTTACTGGCCTAGGTGCTCAGCTCTGCATCTTATGGGTATGTATCGTCTTTTGAAACATGGACATACTGGTACATGGGGTTAAGTTGATGCTTGGATGTTCATGAACCAACTTGGATTTTTACCATATTTTTTATGGAATAAAATTAATAATAGGTCATCTAATATTCATATTCTCTGGTAGTCTGTACATATAAATCATAAAACACAATTTTTAATATAAATTGATTCGTTTATATGTATGAACAAATCAAAACTATTGAAGGAAGATCATGAAAATATCCTGTCATGGTTTTGGCAGATAAGAGCTAAATTACGAGACATACCTCACACCAACCCTGGTAAGGGAGCTTGTCCAAAAGGTCGCTGCAGTTTAATTGCACACGGTCATCGCGGTTAAGCCCTGTTGCTAGGAACTGCAGCGACCGCGTTGAAGTTCACTCATGCCAAGAACATTTAATGAGGCAGCCCTAGGATTACTGCAATTGTACTGCTGATCGTGTCTTGAATTATGCATGCCTGCCGCAGCGATCGGGGTCAATCCGAACATTGTATGCGTGGTGCACAGACAGATGCTCAGTGTCCATGTACATGCACATGTTAATGTATATCTACTGGTTATCCTCGGAATGTGGGTGCCGCATTTGCAATTCCGTCGGGGACATAAACGTGGTGAATTCTTCTCAGAAAGTCACAAAAAAGCAGACTCTGTATATGCTACAAAGGTGATTCAGGCAGTGCCCGAAAAATATATTTTACTCAGCGCAATATCAAATCACACACGGAGAGTGCTACCCAGTATTTCAACAAGCGGACAGGTGTTCATGTAGATGTACATGTACAGCATCGTTCACATGCATGTCTACACCCAGACTTGTGCAAGGATAACAATGTGACTTTTTGTCACTTCGTTGGAATAGAGAAACACAGAGGCTAAGCTTTTTGTTAGTTGTTTGTTTACAGTTACCATGAAATTAAACAACATTTCGCTTTGAAACTTGCTAATTTGTTCTTAAGATCAAAGAAAGTAAAATGGTAGGAAAAACTCCAGATTGAAAATTTTTTGATTCTCCGCCGGCGGGTTTTTGTCACTTCGTGAAAATGCTGATGAGTTAATCAAATACATTGTGATGTGTTTAGAATAATAAAATTCACTGTCATATTAAAAATGTTAATGTGCATGTGAGATTAAACACAGCAAATACATTTGAAAGCAGCCACCTAGGGATCTTTAAAAGGCTTTCGATCGCCATGGATGATGACGAAAGCTAAACGGCATCCACATGTAGGCCTGTGTGTGCCTGCAAGAATGTGAAGACTCATTGACTGAAGCCCCCATCCACGTAAGTAGTCTTCCCAACACAAATTTTGTCATGATGGAGAGACATTTTTATTTTATTTTCCGTCTGTCTAATGATTTTTTACACTAGCTGCATGACACGATTTATTGATTCACTCACCCACCACGTGGCGCGGCTGCCCACATGCGAGATGGTCGCTGAAGAAGCATGATGTCATGAAGGAATACATGTATTGCGATTGGATAGCTGTGTCTTGCAAAATGTACGTCATGAAAAAGCACATTCTCATTGATGGGTACGCTAGATCTTTTTGCAGCAATATGAATAATTCAGTGTTGGGCAATTACTTGTGCACTTGAGATGTGAGAGTAGTCAAATGAACTCATTTTGCCCTATTTTATCAGAATTGGGAAGGGAATTTTTGTTTTGACGTTTTTGTAATTAATGTAAAAAAATCATTGATTTTCGAATCGTGCTTTACGTTTGTCATGACTTCAGGAAACTGGCAAATGATGTCTGTATCGTGTTGTAAGAGTGCGTGATGCATCGGGGGTTGGGCGATTAGCCTCTTGCTGTGTCTGGAAATTTTGTGGAAACGCTCGTTTTTTTCTGACTTTTTCTGTCATATACGATGTACATGTAGTAGAACGTTTGCGACCCTTTTTGGCAGGAATTGTACATTGATTGGTTGCCGCATTTCCCTCATGCCTTCTTTGCCAATGATTCGGCGTGGCGCGAACTAGTGTGTTACACTGTGCACATGTTTCCACCACCGCGATTCGCAAATGCTCATCATTAATGGGTCAGTTCAACATTCAGCGGGAAAGCAAATGCGTACGCAAAATTTCGAGGTCAGAATTTGCAAAAGTTAAACTCACTTCATCTCTGGTGAAATATCGCTACCAATTTTTCATGACATCCTATTTGCATTATTTTCGCATTCGCCTGAAGTATGGGCCAGCCTTTACACTTTTATCAGCGTATATTAAATGCCTTTCACCAAAAACGTAAGCAATGGTCAAGTAGCTCCGGGTGATGACCTGGAGGTTGCTGGCACGGTCGGAAAAAAATGATGTACTGGGTGTTCTGTATATGTTTATAAACTCTGGGATAATTTGAATTTTACCCAGAAACAAGGTAAAAAGAGACACAAAGATCTACAGCAGAAAACAGGTTTGCCATCTTTAAGCATTGGGAAAAAAAATGCTTATTTAAGAGGCTAAGACGTGCAAGATTTCTGAAATACATGCTCAGTCTTTGTTTTCAGATTGATAGACTTAATCTGAAATTAACCTTCACCCCTTCTCCCTGAAAAATTACGCAAAAAAATGACCAACAATAATTAATTTCATAGACAAAGAAGAATTCTAATTTCCTCTCGTGTATTTGCGTTATTTACGTCGCGAAAAAATTTGGGCATTAGATTTTTACGGCCAATGGCCCTTTTATCCAATCTGCAAAGAAAAAAAAACCCTTTCTAAACAGTGATTGACAGCTCCTGTGTGTACTTCTCCGATGGCTTCCAAGAATAGGTGGTACGTGGTTCTCAAACATTCATACAAAGTATTGAATAGCAAGCTCCAATCGGAATACCAGCAGTTGTTGGGAATTTAAAGTGTGCCTCTGAAAGAAGACAATTGATGTTGTAATTACAGCAGCGAAAGGGTTTGGCCAGTGCCGACTATTTCAAAGTGCATGAACTTGGGCTAACCAATCACACACTGACAAACTCTGTGGCACAAAAGTGCAACTTATAAAGAAGGGCCTCAAGGACTGCAAGTCAACTGAACATGACTCTTGTGCAACAATTAAGGGCTAGGGGACTGGATTCCAATAAATTAAAATAGACGCAGTGGCCCCAGTGCTCCAAAGCATCCGTGGAACCGACCACAGCCGCCGCGGTCGGATTCTGCTAGCTGCGCCCGGTGTAAAATTCAAATAACAATAGGGAGCCTTGTTAGTCAGTGCCTTTGATATGGTAAGTTGGCACCGGCAGTAGAAAGTCGGCTGGTTGCTAAGGACCTGTGAAAACCAAGGTGTCCATGTTCAAACCGCGGTTCAACCTTTTGGACAAGCTCCCTAAGTCAAAACCAGTATTCTAAAAGTCAACATGCATATTTCCCAATAGTTTTTAAAACTGTTTTAAAACTCAAATATCTTCTATAGCCTTTTGATTTGTTTTAGCACTCTTGGTTTGAACTTTTAATACCCTGCTTTGAAATGGTTGGGGAAAATATTGAAAATCATTCCCCAATCCTTTTTATCTCTAGAGGGAGTTTACACAATTTTTGGCAGTAATTTTACAATTTTGGCTAATTTAGGGGTATACTATTTACTGCAGATTTCATTCCACTGATTTATTTCATATTTGAACTGACTGCTTTTGAAAAACATCAAGGAAAACACAGTAGCTTTTTCAATGATCAAGTTGAAGATACTGTCAATACTGTAGGGGGCAGATAATCTGTGGACAGTGAATGTTATTGTTTGAAATACTATTGTTAACTATATGCTGCCGGGGAACCTGGTTTTGGGTACCTTGGGTTTGTTCGCATAGCCCGGGTGCCCGAAATCTGACAAAAGAGCTGGGCCTTGCAACAAAAAACCATACTCGGAACAAAAGCCCCGTTGCTTGGAATTGCCATCAGAGGTAATCTGTCATGGTTTTGAAACAGTGTACCACAGTTTTCGGCATAGTGCACCTGTGGATTAGCACCATGGGCAAAAGTGCTGCAGCTCCCCATCGAAAAGTGATACAGTACTGCTGCATGCTAATTCAGCCGCATTTGAAAAGACCCCACTGGCATACACTGGGAACAAAGGAAATTATGTAACACCTCACAATTTGAGGCTTTTTTTACAGGGCGGCAGGCCTGGCTTACATGCTCGGGCGTCTGGAGGTTGCCTGTCAGCTTAGAGTAGCTACCAGACAGTAATTTGTGTGGGTGCAAATGTCCATTTAATGAAATTATGAATTTTTAAAAGAATTTTGAAAATTGAAAAATCTTGAAAATTGCCTGTATGTAGGCACTGCGTAGCACCCAGCAGGAAATGGGTAAGGAGCCAATCGAATTGATTCAGGAACTACTCCTGGTTGAGTTTCCATAAATTTTTATGAGTGTTAGCTGCAATCCCTAAGCCTCTGTTACACACATATGTGGATGCATAAACTTGGCAAGGGGGTCCAAATCAAGCCCCCCGAAGCAGTTTTTAATGATACTACTGAAGGAGAACATCTGGCATCCTAGGCAAAACCTCCACTCAGGTTTTAACTATGGATATGAGAAGTATGACATGTTTTGTTTGATGAGATTTTATCATACATACAAAGACCAGAAGATT
Organism: Acanthaster planci; assembly: GCF_054643075.1. Lineage (NCBI taxonomy): Eukaryota > Metazoa > Echinodermata > Asteroidea > Valvatida > Acanthasteridae > Acanthaster > Acanthaster planci. Next base: position 17,782,545 of record NC_141777.1, on the reverse strand, counting down.
ATCTAGTGTGCTTGGTAGTTGTTCATGTTTGGAGAAGATGAGCTATCTTGCTTGGGAAGAGATTATGGGTTTCCTTGTATATGTAGATGATGTAATTATGGTCAGGCTTTGGTTTTTCTTGATTCAAGTGATGCCCAGTTGAGCTGCAGCATGTCTGTGATGCTAGACGTTCTTGTATGGTTATGAAGCACGTACCGGGATGCTCATCTCAGAACTCTGTTAATAGTTTGAATATTACTATTCTGATGTGGGCTCCATATGGCTTGACAATATTCTGAGGTCACACCAAAGCCTTGTAGGCTATTTCCTTTGTTGATCTGTCACAACTGTAGAGATTAGGTTTTAGAAGCAGAGCATTTTATTTGCTTTTGTAGTGACATGATTAATGTATCCCTGCCAAGAGAGATTTGATGCCAGTTCACTTCAAGGTAAGTGATCCTCATGAAGTGACCCCTCTATGCGGTTAAAGTGCATCTGCTATTTTGCTCCCAAAACAGAGAGGATTCAGATCTTCTTGGAGTATACCCGTCTCCTTGGTTTTTCTTTTTCCTGATAAACCATGCAGTCACCTGCAAACAGCCTTGATGACAAGGTGTCTGGTGGATCGTTAACCACTCCCTGCCGGGGATTCCGGATCCGGACACGTATGCTTTATGTGCGTGGCCGGGGTCTCCGAAATCGGACAAAGGGAACAGGGCCTTGTATCAAAAGACCGTACTTGGAACAAAAGACCAGGCTGCTGAGAATTACCGACATTTTTTCACTCTCAAGAGTGGAGATAATCCAGCTTGTTTTGAAACAGTATAGCACGGTTTGGGGCATTTAGAGCGAGCAGATTACCACCGGAGACAAAAGCGCTCCACCACCACAGCAATGAGCCACTCAGCACCGCTGCACGCTAATCTGGCCCCTATTAGGCCATAGGGCAATGGCTGTTATTGTACCCAGTTTCAGATTTTCGTGCAACAAGAGGGGGACAACATCAAACCATCATAAAGTAATTCCATATATGAAAATCCATTTGTGATCAAATTTGATCAAATTTGATAGTATCCCCCAGACATTACCACTGCTCACTATTTTATAACGTGTAGTTGATGACATACAGTTCCAGATGCAAAAGGATCCTACATTTTGGTCTATTAGGAGGATGAATATTATCAAAATTCATGTATCAACAGACAATGGATTACTGAACATCGCAAAAGTCCCCAGACACAAAGAATTGCTCCTTAAATAAGTATATTATCCCTCAAAAGGGGGGGTGTTCCGCCCACCTCCAGAACTCATCTACATGTAGCTCATATCTAATTTTATTTAACATTGTTGTGTTTATAAAGACCTTGTCAATAAAATGTGGAGTTTCTTGTTACTTGAACTAAATACACATCTAAGGTGAAGTACAAAAATATACATGTTTAGTGTACCGACCTGCTCCCTTTTTGGAGGCTGCCCTTTTTTCTACGTTGAAAACAAAAGGAAAAAAAATCTTTTTCGAAAAATTGGGAGGAGATACTCGCATTTCAGCCCTCAAAGAGCAGATGTGAAATCCTGAGTCCAACTAGGGCCATATAAAAAGAAAGCTGGCGGCCATCTTGAAAAATAGGCCAACCGGGTAACTAAACTTTCTGTACCAGACATCATTGACATTTGTTGCCTTCTTCTCCCCATAAACATGGCAGACAAAGCGCTCCAAACTTGACAACACACTGGCAATTGGGTGGAAGGACATACCGACAGGTGAATGAGTTCATCACTTTCACTTTCAAATGGATTGATCATGGTACGTACTGCATCGGTGACAGCTTGAACGTCATGTTCATCTTGGCTTATGCTTGAAGGATCAAGATCTTTACTTGGTCTTGGTTTATATTCTCTCCCAGCCATTGCTTTGCAACTGTTTTTGATACTGGAACATTCATGCTGTGTAAGCAACCAACAAAGTACTGGTCCGTGTTTCCTGATGAAGCCAATTATTCCTCCTTTTGTTTTCGCATCCCTGTTACATGTTTGTTCTATGCAAAGGTCACATTCTACTTGGGCAAACCCATAGCCATCTTGATGCTGCACGGCAAACTCCCCATTGGCTAATGCAGAGTAAGCTGAGGGTGTGTATTAGGCAGATCATGCATTTCAAGATAGCATGCAGACAAGCACCTGGAGTAGTTGGGTCTGTCGTAGGCAAACATCCATGGTAGTATCCTTCTCACGGCTGACAGGTGAAGTTCCCAATTACCCATTCTTGTTGCCCTAGTGAGCAGCAGAATGTTCTCGAACATGTCAATGTAGCTTGACCAAAAGGAAAATGTGGGATTTTCACTGCTCGTCTTCTCGATGAATGCATTGAAGGATGCAATTGCCATCTGAAAGTCTGTGCTGTCAAGAATGTCTTCCATTTGTTTCTCATCAAACTTTGCACCAACTTGCTTCATGATGTCATAGACTGTTTCCTGTTTATCATTTGTCATACTGTTTACATATGCTTCCCACTGCAGATGTCGCAAAGCATCATGCATTAGCTTGTGTGCACGCATGCTTCTATTATAGTGGTGCCCACTGACAACTCCATTCAGTGAGCCTCTGCAATGATGCCCGACTCAATTAGGATGTCAGCAAGCCCCGCATCTTTGAACCTCTTTCCAATGCATGCTAGATAATTCATCTTGGTGTGAAACATCCCCAGACGAATAACCAGTCTTTTCTCGAAAACGTCATCACGCCAATATATCTGCTGAGCTTTGATATATAAGGCCTGGTCAAAGACTAAAACAAGAACATCTTGTTTCAGGGCTTCAGCATACTGCAGAGATCTCACCAGGATTGTTTGCACAGTGTCCATCTCAGTTGGACTAGCATTTAGCACTGGAAGGTATGCTACGACTGATTTTGATGTATGGACAGTGTCTAGGAGAGTGTTAAAGCCTGTCCAACCTGGTGCTCCACTGCGGAGAAACTTTATCCTGGAGTAGGCCATATCCAGATCTCGAGCATTTGAGTCGATTGTTTGACAAATATCTGTGCTGAGCTGTACCTCCTTGCCAACACGGGATGGTCCTTTCTTCTTACCATGGCCCAAATATGGGGTTATGTCTGTGGGAGGAGGGTGTAGTGTCCTTTCACATGTCCTCTTCATTGCTGGCACTTGGATAACCTCTGACTGTGGTTGGGTTGGTTTTTGAACCATGATGCCATTGGTGCTATGAGTTGTACCCTTACCTGAAAGTGTTTCCTCCCCGAAATCAATGTTATGCCATATAGCAGTGGTAAATATGCCAACCTGAATTTGTGATGGCAGAGCAGCGTCACCCAAGGTGATTTGGCGTTTTGCAAGTGCTGTGTTGTATTCAAGCAACGTCGTGTGTGAAATACTGTGACCAAGCCCATTTAATATTGAAATTACTTGAGTTGATCCAGTTAAGTGGCGAACAGCAGTTGCTATGGCATAATGCTTTGGCATTGGCCTTCTCCCTTTTTAAGCCAGAAAGATGAGATCTTGGATCACTGAACAAAGCTTTCTGTCTGTTTCTTCTGAAACTGCTCCATGAGGCTTCAATGAGCCAGACCAAGAAGTTAAATAACTGCCAAGGAATCAGTCCTTTCACTTTCTCAGGAGAGATGTCTTCGGCTGTAGGTGGCCATGGTCCTGTTATGGACATTTTGTCGAAAGTTGATGACTTGAGAATCAATGCTGCTTCATACAGTACATGCAAGTTCTCATCTTTGTCTGGAAACTTCTCTTTTGATGCCGTCGGCAAGCTACCTGGATGACTCAACTTTTCCTCTTCTTCATCTAATGAACTGCCAGATGACGAGGTTACAACTAAATCCTCTGCAAAGTCCTCAGTGGATAAGCATTCGCAGTACACAATGTCACTCATGTTTGGATTAGTTGGCCTCACAAAGACAAGCTGGGGAAAGCTGTTCTGCAGACTTTTCTTTAAGTTCCAAATACGGTACGGTGCATCAATGCCGTTGACTTCTTTGATGGTGCGGACAAACATTCTGTTCAGTCTTGCCAAAGTCAGAATTTCTTTTCCTTCGATGAGCCTATTGGTGATTGTGTTTTGACTAATTATCTCAAAAGCATGCATGTACCCACCTTGAACTGCATTCAATGGCTTACCAAGCTTGCTCAAAGTCCTTGCTAACCTAGAGAATAGGACAGTGCGTAGTTTGCTATTCCCTCCCTTTAGCCGGTCCGGGTTTCGGCCATGCGATACCCTTATTTGTTCCAGTACTGTCACTGTCGAGCACTAGCATTCGCTCTTTGAGCATTGAGTGATATTCACAAACTTGTAGTGGCGTTACAGGTGTGGTAGCTGGTACTTACGCTGCATGCTCACGGGCCCTGAGATCCGGTATCTCCTGTCTGATCCCATTCCACTACTGCCTTCTGGAGTGAAGTTGACTGAGTCCGCCACTGAAGGGGCCGCTCAGGCAACTCAAAACTCGGCACACCGTAACAGACCTCGGTGTGCTGACGGGCGTTACATAAAGCAGAGCTCTCCCTGCGAGCCTTCATCGAGCTTCATGCATCACTGGTCCCTACGCTCCACAAGTCCCTATGCTCCACTACTGCCTTAGGGAGCATAGCTGAGTTTGCCATTTGAGGGGCCACCTGGGCAGCTCAAAGCTTGGCACACTGTAACACACCTCGGTGCTGCCGTAGCACAGGGATTTCTCTGGTGAGCGAGTCTTACCCTACGGCCTCTTTGAGCATCGAGTAACGTGTTTGGCCCACTTCTGCTCCTCCACATTCTGAGCACCAGTAAGCCCCTTACGCAGGCAGCTCGGGGCATGATTTGGCACCCTGCAGTCAGCTTGGCTCTCCAGTGTTGGGTCGCCGTTTCCTGCAGGGATTTTCTGGTGAGCACTTTTCACGCTCCCCAACAATGGGAGCGTATCTGGAATGGGTCCCGGCACATTACAGTTGTGATCTGCGGCATGAGAGAGTGCTGTTCGGCCATTACTCTCGGCTTCTTCACCCTAGTTTAGCGCTGTACCTTGCATGTGGTTCTTGCCAGGTCCTCACCGCTTGCGATGGCCATGGAACTTAGACACCCCACCATCGCGTTTGACCAGGTGTGGCCCACTCGACATGTTGGGTTGCTTTTTGCCTAGTGTTCGCTTATTCTTTGAGGTTAGTTGGCTTTTGGCAATGGCTTTTCACCCAACCACCGTGACTAAAAGATGGTGGGTCCGGTCCGTTCCCGTTCCGATGGGCCTTGGACTGGGCCTTCTCCGGCCTGTTCTTCACACGTCGACACCGAGCCCTTGGGCCTACTCCTTCATCGGGGCTTTCGGCCACCCCCTATTGCAGCCAGGCCCCAACGCTTGCAGTAGCCATAGAATTCGAACTCCTCATGGTCGGGTTTGACTGGGCATGGCTCGCTCGACTGTATGGGTTGCTTGTTTACAAGTGTTTCCTTACCCTTTGTGGTTGGTTGTTTTCTGGCAACATCTTCTCACCCAACCACTATAATAAAACAAAACATAGTGTGGCTCAGACCCATTCCAATTCCGGTAGAGATCCATCAGCATCTGGGATCGGGCCCATTCTGACCTATCTGGCCCATTCTTCACGCGGGAACAAAGAGCCTTTAGGCCTACTCCGACGTCTGGGCTTTTGGCCTCCCGCTATTACTGATCCGCTCCCGGGAGTCAGTATGCACGCTTGTTGTTCTCCGGCTCCAGTTCAACAGAACGAATGTCTGGCTCTTTTGCTCAACTAAGAGGCTTACTGAGCACACTACGCCTTCAACCACTGCCCTCAGTCATTCTTTTTTTGGGGTATTCTGGCGTGGGTAGATGCTACAATGTTCAGATGTACATGTACATGCTACCAGACCACCCTTTGCTGTAGCCAATGTGCCCCTGGTGGACATAATACGGGCATGGAGCTTTCATTCACAAGGAGTAAGCACATACAGAGATCAAAAGGGTCAATAATGGCCACCGCCAGCACTACACGTGCTGCAAAAGACAAAACAAATTACGCGCCACTTGCGGGCTCTAAAGGAATGCTCGGAGTTGCATTTGCAAAGGATCGTGGGTACCTTGCATGGGTGTCCGTTTAAGACACTTCCGCATGTTCAACATGGCTGCCTTAAGACTAAAACCACCATCATCGGATACTTAAATTTCAAGAGTTATAGTGATTGTTCTGATATTCCAATGACAATGAAAGGCTGGTTACGTCTTTACATCCCCAAACGTCTCTCTTAACAACAAACAGAATTACTAATCAATACAAATTATCCAAATATACGCACAAGAAAACTGAAGGAATGCAGCTGGTCCAGAGGAAAAATAAAATACACACAAAAACATAGGGGATTTGTTGTCCTTTCTGTCATTGTCCACAACTGTTTTGGCATGAAACCTCACCACATTGTCAAATGCATTCCTGCGGCATGTTTCCACCTTCTTTTAACTGTAGAGACCACTAGGATTGCGACTTTTGATATGAATATTGCAATTCATATTTTTGGTATTTGTTCCCTACGGCCGGAAATGCAAAATGTCATTAACTGAGTCATTAAAACACAGAGTCAGATACACTCAGTGTTAGTCATGGCTGAAACAACTTCTTTTATTACGTTACGTATCAGTGCCTGACCAGTGCTGGGGGAGCTTAGCCAGTAAACACAGAAGTGCATTTTTCTCTTCGACTCCCCCTTCACTCCCTCGGCTGTTCTGGTGAATACGACTTAGTTTAGGTCCAAATTTATATACTGTCACTGTTATAAGGTTTGACAAGAGCTGGTCTACCGTCAGCTGCAAGTTTCATTAAGAATGCCTTCGGGTTCCCTCTTCCGATTACACTCGCGTGATCGATACCTAGTGGTATACTCGGAAGGGTTTCGTCCGATTTTCAAATTTATTGTTACATTCTTCAGAAAATAATTTGGAATATCGGAGTGGTTACTTCATGTCCACTGTTCCGCTGGTCCTGACTGTGGGTATATTTGGGTCAAATTTATCCCTGTCAGGCAGGACCTACATTGGTGACTAATACTTTTATTTGTCGTGGACGTTCCAGTGAGACTAAGTTTTTTCTCTCTTCGGCCAGATGCATGCGCTCAGACTTTAACCACTTCCTGCCAGAGCAGTTATCAATGTTGTTGATGCTGGGGCAGGATATTTATCATTGTTTTCTGTTTTCAGAATTCTTTAAAAATTCCCATTTTCATTTACTGGACACTTACAAACATGTGAAGGCATGTCTAATGTCCACTCTAGCCAGACAGACAAAATCTATTGACACCTGTGTATTTCAGCCAGGCCTGCAGCCTTGTAAAAAGAGCCCAGATTTTGTGGCGTTACGTAATATTCTTTTGTTCACGAACCTGGCTCAGTGCACTGTTACCTCTTTTCAATATGGGCCAGGTTAGCATGCAGCAGTGCTGTGTGGCTCATCGCTGCGGTGGTGGAGCGCTTTTGTCCCCGGTGGTAATCCGCTCGCTCTAAATGCCCCAAACCGTGGTATACTGTTTCAAAACAAGCTGGATTATCTCCACTTTTGAGAGTGAAAAGATGTTGGTATTGCCCAGCAGCCTTGTCTTTTGTTCTGAGTACGGTCTTTTGCTACACTGACATTAGCATGTGCTGGACCTATTCATTATTGCTAGGCCCAACGTCTACTTGACTTAGGGAGCTCGTTCAAAAGGTTGCTGCGGTTTGACCGCACACAGTCACCTCGGTTAAGCCCTGTTGCTAGGAACTGCGGCGACCACGTTGAAGTTCACTTATGCAAAGAACATTTAATGAGGCAGCCCCAGAATGACTGCAATTGTTATGCTGATGCTCTTGAATTATGCAGGTCGGCTGCAGTGATCGTGGTCAACTTGAACATTCTATGCGTGGTGCACAGACAGACACCCGGTGTGCATGTACATGTATATCTACTATTTATTCTTAGAATGTGAAAAGTAGGCACATCTGCAATTAAAAGCATCAGAGACATAAACGCGGTGAATTCTTCGCAGACTGTCACAAAAAAGCAGATTCTGTATAGCTACAAACGTGATCTGCGCAATGCCCCAAAATATATATTTTACTCGGCACAACATTGAATCACACACAGAGAGCATTATCATGCATTTCAACGCGCACGCAGGTGTTCACATTCAGCATCGTTCACATGCATGTGTGTTCCCAGACTGATGCAAAGATTAAACGATGTTACTTTTTGTCTCTTTGTGGGAATAGAGAAACACAGAGGCTAAGCTTTTTGTTAGTTGTTTTTTACATTTACTATGAAATTAAACAACATTTTGCTTTGAAACTTTGCTAATTTGTTCTTTAGATCAAAGGAAGTAAAATAGTGGAAAAAATCCAGATTGAAAACTTTTCGGTTTTCCGCTGGGCTTTTGTCACTTCGTAAAAACACCGACGAATTAATCAACTATATCGTAATGTGTTAAGAATAATAAAATTATCTGTCATATGAAAAAAATGTCAATGTGCATGTGAGATTAAAAAAAGCAAATACATGTAAAAGCATCGATCCAGGCATTTTTAAAGGCTTTCGATCGCCATAGATGCCCACGAAGGCTAAACGGCATGCACATGTAGTGTACCTTCAAGAATGTGAAGACTCATCAACTGGAGCCCCCATCCATGTCAGTAGTCTTTCCAACACAACTTGTGTCATGGAGAGACATTTCCATTTATTTTCCGTTTGTCTTATGATTTTGACACTAGCTGCATGACACAATTTATTGATTCACTCACCCACCACGTTGTGCGGCCACACAAGTGCGAGATGGTCACCGAAGAAGTATGATGTCATGAAGGAATACATGTATTGCGATTGGATAGCTGTGTCTTGCAAAATGTACGTCATGTATGTACGTCATGTATATGTAGTGGAACGTTCGCGACCTTTTTTGGCAGGAACTGTACATTGACAGCTTGCCACATTCCCCTCAAGTCTTCTTTGCCAACGGTTCAGCCTGGTGGGAACCAGTGTGATGCACTGTGCACATGTTTTCACCACCGCGATTCGCAAATGCTCGCTATAAATGGGTCAGTTCATATTCGGCGTGAAAGCAAAAATGCACGCAAAATTTACAAGTCAGAATTCGCAAAAGTCGAACTCACTTCAGCTCTGACGAAATATCGCTAAAAATTTTTCATGACATCGTATTCGCTTTTTTTTCACATTCGCCTGAAGTGTGGACCAGCCTTTACACTTTTATGGGCGTACATTAAATGCCCTTCACCAAAAACGTACGCAATGGTCAATTGACCATGTAGGCATACGTCTATTCAAAAAGAAAAGTCTGAGACAAAATACCCGCTTTATTCACCATTTTAACATGTACATATTCTAGAGACTGCCGAGTCTAAAAACTCACTTGAAACGCTTCTCAAAGTAGGTCCAGGGTGATGACCTTGAGGTTGCTTGCACGGTTGGAAAAAAAATGATGTACTGGGTGTTTCTATATATGATTATATACTCGGGGATAATTTGAATTTTACCCAAAAACATAGTTACAAAAGACACCAAATCTAAAGCAGACGAGTATGCTGCCATTAAGCATTGGGAAAAAATGCTTATTTGAGAGGCCAAGATGTGCAAGATTTCTGAAATACAGGCTCAGTCTTTGTTTTCAGATTGAAAGACTTCATTCTTAAATTAACCTATGCACCCTCTCCCTGAAAATTATGCAAAAAATGACCAACAATAATCGTTTTTTTAGACAAAGAAGAATTCTAATTCCCTCTTGTGTATTTATGTCGCAAAAACATTTGGGAGTTAAATTTCTAATGGGCAAGGGCGTTTTTAATTAGATCAAAAGTAAAAATCATCCAATCTGCAAAGAAAAAAATTCCCCTTTCTAAATAGTGATTGACAGCACCTGTGTGTACTTCTCTGATGGGTTCCAACAATAGGTGGTGGTTCTCAAACATTTATACAAAGTATTTCTTTAGGATTGGATAGCAAGCTCTGATCGGATTACCAGCAGTCTTTGGGAATTTAAAATTGTGCCTCTGAAAGAAGACAATTGACGTTGTAATTACAGCAGTGAAAGCAGTTGGCCAGTGCCGACTATTTCAAAAGTGCATGAATTTGGGCTAACCAGTCATGCACTGACAAACTCTATGGCACAAAAGTACAAATTATAAAGAAGGACCTCAAGGACCGCAAGTCAACTAAACATGACCCTTGTGTAATTAAGGGCTAGGGCACTTGATTCCAATAACTTAAAATAGACGCGGTGGCCGTGACTCTCCAGAGCATCTGTGGAACTGACCACAGCTGCCACAGTTGGATTCCGCTAGCTTCGTCCGGTGATATGGTAAGTTGGCACAGGCAATGGACAGTTGGCTGGTTGCTAAGGACTCATGAAAAGCACTGTGTCCACGTTCAAACCGCAGTTCAACCTTTTTGGACAAGCTCCCTAAGTGACCTACTATTATAATTTAAAATCCCTTCACAACTTCCCCTGAATAAATGCACAGCTATTTGCCGGGAAATTGTGGGGAAAGGATTGACTCTCCCCACATTTTTACCGCAACTTATCAGGGAGGAGACTTGAGGTAACTCCTTACCTCGATGATGTTTGCAGGGGGGGCCATACACATGGACTTACTGTACATTCAGCATCACAGTAGCTCCATCGCGGACCATCCTCTACCCTTGCAGGAGGAGGCACTCAAGCAGTCACTATAAGATTGCTAGATACCGGTGTTACTCTGCATAGGTATTGGTAATCTGTGTAGTTTGCAGGCAGTTGACTCAACCCCCCACCTAATGTGGGTGGAGTCTACTACTGCATACCTTCCAGATTACCAATCTCCCACCCTCCTTCCCACAAAGCCTCGGCTGACAAGACTCTTTAACGTTTTGATACAGCACTCAGGATATCAATCATGCATCTCCTGTTGGTATTCGTTGTCTTTCCTCATCCTCTTGACTGAGTTCTTGTCCGGTAGGACTCGGGCATTTCTCTGGAGTTTGTTATCATGGTCTTTCATTGTTTTGATGGTATTTTGGTTATTGGCCTTGAACAATTCACTCAAGTTTCTCTTTGAGCTACAACGACTTGTTGAGTGTCATTGATCCAGGCTATGAATATCCCACAGGAGTCGGTGAAATATGCACTGAGAAGTCTTCCCTTGTTTGCCAAAGAACTCTTTGTGGGCCAGTTTGTTAGCCTCTTGAATAGTGAGGTTAAACACCTCGGAAGATTTCCTTTTGTCAGCCGGCGGAGCCTCGACATATTAATCTCCATGTGTGGCTACCCAGGGACTGTCTCGCCCTGATTGCCTCCTGTCAACCCGCCATCCACTTCAGACTTCCTATTCTCGTTGGCCCCTTTTTTTCAGTTTGGGCAACTGCTACGGCTCCTTCCAGGGTGCCTAAGCCACAGCGTGGTCTGCTTCATCGCTCCCCACGCTGTGCTGGAGGCTGCGCCGGTGACTATTTCGTTTTGCCTGTGTCTTCCAATTCTTAACCCATTGGCAACCACCTTCAAGGATTTGGAGGGTCTGGGGGGGACATAAAATCAGATGGATGGGTTCTCACCTCTCTTACGGCTACTGGTTAGAGTCCATGAGCCCCTCTTTGTCTGACATGGAATTCCGGCTGACTCCAATTTCAAAAGACTCAGCCAGTGACAGGCTATGGAGTCAGAAATATCTGCCCTTGTGGAAAAACATGCCATTCATCCGGTTTGACAAAGCCACACTCAAGAGGGCTTTATGTCCACTTATTTTCTTGTGCCAAAGAAAGAGTCCAGAAAGTGGCAACTGTTTCTCAATTCAAAACCTCTCAATATCTTCATCCGGCCCAAAAAATTCAGGATGGAGACACTTTGTACTATTCTACAATCAAATCCCACTCTGGCTTGGACAACATCGGTAGACCTTAAGGACCCCTACTTACACGTCCAATCCATGCAAGAGATGGCCAATTCCTTGTCTTCTTGTACGGCAGTTAGGTTTACGAGTTTCGTGCCCTTCCCTTTGGCCTTCCCACTGCTCCCAGGGTATTCACTTGGGTGGTTATAGCATTGGCTGCTCACTTATGACGCTCCAACGTCCTTACATTTCATTATTTCCATGATTGATTCATGAGTTGGGCGCACCAAGATCGAGCCCACCTCAGTGACTACCACCTGGGATTCCTGATCAACCATGACAAGTCCAGACTGATCCGGTCACAACTCCAATTTTTTGGGCGGCAGTTCTCGACTTGAGCCACAGCATTGTTACTCTCACCAACAAATGCGTGGAAAATCTCATCTGGTGTGTTGCTTTGTTTCAGGTTCATCATCAAGTGAATGCCCGTGCATGGCTTCATCTTCTTGGGCTGATGGCCAGTGTCATCAACCTTCTTCCTTTGCGGCCTCTCCAGCCTCTCTTTCTTTAAAACAAGGTGGGATTCCCTCGACCACCAAGTCCTGCTGTAGGATCTGTTTTTTTATCACCTGTCTTGGTAGTCAGCTAGGGCCAATCTCACTGTTCTGCCTGAACACGAGATGGTCATCATGACCGACGCCACAAATTTCTTTTTGGAAGCCATCTTCCTCTGCATCAGGTTTCTAATCAATAGGACCCATCCCTCGCATTCTCCCACTTGAATGTACTCGAGCTTCAGGCAATCGTCGAGGCCCTCATCCACCTTCAACCTGTGGTAATAGGCAAGATGGTTCTAGTTTGGTCAGACAATGCGACTGCTATTTCCTACGTCAATCACTTGGGGGGGACACTTTTCCCACTTTCTGTGTCCTCGCCTGGCAGGTATTTCACTGGGCCATGCGACATTCTGTTTGGGTTCTTGCTGAAAACATTCCTGGGGTACGGAACGTCCTTGCTGATGTCTTTTCCCAGGGCACAGTTTACCCAACAGAATAGACACTTCAGCCGGAGGTGGTTCAAGCTGTCTTCCTCTCAATCGACTGACCTCTCTTTGCATCTTACCTAAATGCTCAGGTTCCAACATTCTGCAGCCATTACCCACATCCACAGGCCTGGGCATGCGACGCCATGTGCATTTTTTGGGAGGTGCTTCTGGCTTAGGCCTTCCCTCCAATATCACTTATTCTGATGGCGCTTTCGATAGAATGAGACAATGGCCGCGTCCTCATTGCCCCGTTCTGGCTGAGGCAGGCATGGTTTCCTCGCCTAGTCAGGCTCTTGGTCGATGCTCCTCTACTCCTGACTCCATGTCTGGACTTACTCTTTCAGCCCGGTCTTTTCTATTTTATCCGGACCTGTCTCATCTGCTCCTATCGTGTTGAATGTTCTCCAACGCTCCTTTGAGCAGGCAAGCCTTTGCCAAGACTCTCCCGCCTTGACTGCCAGAGGCCGACGTCAGTCCAATAGGAAAATCTATTACAGCCGAGTACAACATTTTGGCTCATGGTGCCAGGGAGCTTTCTGTGGATTTGACCTAAGTATCTCTTTTGGTCATAACGAACTTTGTCATGTACCTCTTTAACTCCTGTCTCCTGGTTTTCACAATTTGAAACTACCATTCGGCAATAGTAGCAATCTATTGTGGCTTTTCTGATGGCTCTTCAGTTTCTAACAAGTCAGTGATCCACCACCTCTGAGGAATGTTCATCAAACACCCTCTATCTTAGCGACTTGTTTCTTCATGGTGCTTGGGTGATGTTCTCCGGCTCCTGGCCGGCCCTCCCTTTGAGCCAGCGAGACAGGCTTCCCTCCTTACTTAAGTATCTAGCTTGCATTCCTACTGGCTGTTGCTCCTTCTGCTTGGGGCTGTAGAATTAGGGCCCTCTCTGTAGCTGATGGCCACATCTGAGTGGAGCCACCTGATGTGTGTCTAGTTTGGTAGTAAGGCTTCCTCACTAAAAATCAGACTCCCTCCTTGCAGCCTCCTTACATCACTCTTTTGGCAATTCAGTTGTTGGTAACCGCCTGTTTCGATAAACTTTGGTGTCCTGTCAGCATGCTGAAGTGTCATCCAAGGGCCAGTCTCACAGCGGTTCATCACATCCACCAGACCCTATTGCCCGGCTTCCAGTGACACGATTGCAAGGTAGATGATTTCACCTATTAAATTTGCTAATATTGACTGTCCTACGTAATAGCCCAAATGACCAATGTTAAGGACATATTTGCGCTCATGATGTCCAGGCCGTTTCTTCTTTCTGGGCTTATTTCAAGGGGGATTCAGTAATATGTATTTGTAAAGCTGCATGTTGGAACCACACTTATGAACTGGTGGCATTTCCCTGCTCAGGGTCTCATTGCAGTGGCTCCACTGCCGGCCTTGCACTACCCTTGCAAGAGGATACACTCAAGCAGTCCTTCTGGTGGGTTTGGATTGTGTTCTTCCTATTCTGATATTGTGCCTTACTATTGCAATGTGTATATTTATTTTTACATTGCAATAGTAATGCAACTATTGCTTTCACCTTGGTCCTCCCGTTGCCTCCCTGGTTGTGGCTGGGGTGTTGGTGGTGTATCCTCGCCTTCCCATCATCCTTGGGTTGAGTGCTACTCTGCATATGTGCTGGTATTCTGTGTAGGTTGCTGGCAGTAGACTCCCCCCCCCCACTAGTGGGTTGATGAGTCTGTTAGTGCATACCTATTACCAATTACCCTCCCCTCCTCCCTGCATGGCCTTGGCGCACTTTGCACAACGAAAAAGAGGGAAGATTCATGGGGCGGCTGCTTCGTGTAGTCGAGTGAGTAATCAAGAATTTAGTGAATGGAGTTCTGGTCTAGGAAATAATGTGTATGTATTGGCAATCTGGTAGGTGTGCAGTAGTAGACTCAACCCACTCTAGGTGGGGGAGAATTTTCGTCTTTAACACTTTTCTTTCTATCTGTAATGTTTTAACCCAACTGGACATGTACTTCAAGAGATATTACCCGATGACGTCATCATCACACAAGGTCGATGTTCGTCTATACACCTGATCCGCCTACCCACCGCTACTTGTAAGTAGGGCTTTTACAACAAATATGCCATGCTATAAGTAGGTTGGTATCATAGGATCGTAGGAGGACTATGTTCGCCACGCTTATAAGCATGGCATGAAAAGTGCCTTCACTTGCCACACACCAGAGAGCCACGGCACTAGTGCAAAAGCTAAAACTGGTCTAGCTTGCAAGTGTGGTGAACGTAGTCCATGCTACGATTCTATGATGCAAACTTACTCATAGCATGGCGTATTTGGTGTGCAACCCTACTTTTAAGTAGTCGTAGGTAGTCGGATCGGAGGTCTATAACATTTCCTTTCTATCTACAAGGTTTTGACCCAATCTGACATGGACCTCAGAAGATAAAAGGCTTTGAAGTTTGCACATATAACGTCCTGTCATGTGACACCTGATGACATAATTATGATGATTTTTTTTCCTGAACCCTCCCTAGCTGTTGGGCTAAGTGTGCACCTGGTATGAACTCAATACATTATAACAATACAATACAATAATTACATTTATGTAGCACTTTTACAAACTCGAAGTTGTTTCACAGCGGTTTACATCAAAATGAAAAAGAATAATGATGTTATAGTTGATTCAATTTCTGAATGAAAATTGCAGTTTTAAGATGTTTCTTAAAAAGAACCTCCAAAGAAGGAGACAGATGAATGAATCTAGAAAACTCGTTTCAGAGTCTAGGAGCTGCATATGCCTGGAAAGCCTTGTCACCAGCTGCGGTATATGTCAGAGGAACATGGAGCAGGGCACTGTCTGTATTAGAACGAAGACCACGACGCATAGACTGATGTGGAAGGATGAGAGACTTCATGTATTTCGGAGCTTTGTTTTTGATACTTTTGAAGACAATAGTAAGGATTTTGAATTTGATGCGTTGCATACGAGCCGTGAAGATCAACTTAGCAGCACGATTCTGAACTGTCTGAAGACATTGTAATAGAAACGAGTTGATTCCATACAGTGGTTATTAGCACAGTCAAGTCGGAACAACGCAATAGCTCGGATAGCATGCTTGCATACTTAAGTACTTATGTATGGCATAACGCATGCTATATTAGAAAGGTGGTAATGGAGTCTGCAACAGAGTAATGCAACATGTCGATCCATTTTAAGAGCTGAATCAAACTCGACACCAAGACTTTTAGTAGTGGATACTGGAAGATTGGAGATGTCTGATAGAGTGAGAGAGACATCTGACACATACTGTCGTGCCTGTGGACTTGATACTACTAGAAATTCAGTTTTGTCATAGTTGAGCTCAACATGTTAGAGACCATCCGTTTCTGGAGATGCTCAATGCAATTTGACAGGGCATGATTTACTGATTCAGTACTTCTAATTATCATCAAATGTGTACACTGAAACATCATCTGCATGCGAATGATAGCGTACACCTTCATACTGTCCGATTATGTTTGACAATGGTTGTGTGTACCTGCCGAAAAGTTGCTGTGTGATTATGGATCCTTGCGGAACACCATAATCGAGAGACCTCAGGGACAACAGTTCACAAGTAACTTTATATCTGCTTGTACGGCCCGACAGGTAAGAAGTGAACCACAACTGAGCAGTACCTGTGATGTTTAACACTCCACACATTCGACTGAGAAGGATTGTATGATCCAAGTCAAACACAGCTGAAAGATCCAGTAGAATATCAAAAGTCACACGTTTCATATCCATAGCCTGCAGGATATCATTCTTGATATTCAAAAGGGCCGTCTCTGAGTGAATTACAGTTCCATAAATGAACATTGATTTTATCATACCCCTCACTTTGAATGGGTAGCAAATTATCAAATGTAACACTTCTTCTAATGTGAGAAGAAGGCCTTCTACAAGAACTTAAAAGTACAGGGGTTGTACTGTCATTCTCTTGACTGCATACGTGCTCATCCTGTAGGTACTCCTTCCCCTGAATATTGTCAGTTCGTTCTCAAATGTGCCATCCACCTCTCCTGCCTTTCCTGTGACGTATGCCCAACACCTTGGTGGGAGTATAAGTATCAGGGAAAAGATGGTGGGTCCCATAGCTATAGCGAAGAGAGTACAAGGCTTGTCTAGTATAGCACATGTTACACATGCTAGATCCAGTGACAAGAGGGCTTGGCTTGACAGCACAAGGCATTGAGGAAGTGCGCTCATTAATGGTCACTCTATTCATCAAAAGTCGGACAAGAAGCTCATCTATTGTCAATGGTGTAAAGTGAACAATAGCAGCTCTCTCAGCTATATGCACTGTACAGTACCAATACAGTATATCAAATAGAGCAGCAAGACAGTCCAAACTTGAGCAGAAAACATTTTGATTTTACTTCAGTGCAGAATATCAAAATTGTCTTGCAGGTTGACAGTAACAAACAAACAAAACCACATGACGCTGACTCTGAGTGACGAAAATCTGAAAATACTACTTAATCAACAACTAATTTGGGGAGCAATATGGCAGCAGCACGACAGCGCCCATTACAACATTTAGGATCAATAATAGTGCCAAAGTCTGGCTGTTGCAAAACGTATACAAATCTATGGGGACTACAACCTGACAAATAGTTCCCGAAAATTTGCCTGTAATTATCTTGTAGCAATTATCACAATAAGATTTGAAGAAAAATGTGCTTGGCATACAAGTAGTATGTACTATATGACATTTAATGTTAAAATTAATCTTAAGTACAATAAAAGTGAACATTATTTTATTGCGAAAAGAGCACAGGATAGGCTTTATTGGGATTTTAAAATCTGTTTTGTCTTTTTACGTTCCATACAAAGCGATTTGATTTCAGCACCACTTGTCTGGAAACAATCTAACCTGCAGAGTGCAGTGTAGACTTGGAATGGATGCCTGTGCACTGTTTAAGTATAGGCATATATTGCATGTCCATGTATGTAGAAGCTAATGCACAGTGTGCGAATAAGATTTTACGGTAGTCGAATATCGTAACGTTTTTTAATTGTTGGCACTTTATCTGTGTGAAAAAAATAGACCAGTTATACACTTGGTGCAGTGGACTCCAATCATCTATCATCTAATAGACAATTCACACGGTGTACTTCAAACAGTTGATTTTTTTGACAGAATTTTGAAGAATAATGGGACTTTTTATTGTAACTTCTGGTCTGATGACACATACCCATTCACACATGTGGAATGGGTATCATCAAACAAACCAATTCCTAAGCGATTCTGACACAGACAAATATTCAAACTTCATTTTTGCACAACTTACAAGCTGTCGCCAGAGGGTGCCTGAGAATTACATGTACATGACGTCATTGGTAGATGTTTTGAAAAATACTATATCACAGACACTAACACCATTTAAAACAAGTTGATATTTATTACCACTTTTAAACACTAAGCCACTTCCTGTTCTAGCCTATCTCAACTTGAAGGAAAGATCACATGATTTGCCCCACACAAGATGAAATGAAGACTGCAGTTTACCCTACCACTTGCTGCAAACATAATGTTGCTGGGGGCCATAGTTGATTTTATATGGATTTTGTTTTGATTTAACATATCAAAATTTGAGAGCTTGTGAGCCAATGACATCATCTTGATGTCATTAATTGAGAACATTCTTGGTATATATGACTTGGTTTTATGTAACTTTGATAAAGCTTCAATATTGCAGAGTGACCAAAAATGCCCATGAAAAAACATTCAGAAGAAAAAGAATGCCTTTTGCAGAAAATTTAAATAAAAGGCAAAAATCAGAAGATAAAGAGTGCAAAAATGTACAAAAATGCCTTTTTCCCAAAAGTGTGACAAAGCCAAAGATTAAAAAAAGTCAGAGAAAAAAAAAGAGACTTTTTTTGGAAATTGCAAAAAACCCCAAAAAAACTAACAAGCAAGGCATAACAGGTGCTTTTGACCTTTAAAAGTACCAGTTTTCCCATGGCCTCGAGTTGTTGGTAAATTTACCTTAATCTAAGATGCCTCTGCGACAATGTAGTACTATGGATTCTTGGAAATCTCTCATCGATCAGTGAAGTAAGTTCTTTCGTCAACTTGTGTCCATTACATTGTGAATAAGTGCATGATTATGTTCATGACCACACTTTTGCATCAGTTCACATGTCAATGGAAGTTTAAAATACTGTAACGCGAATGTCTGGTGACCCTTTAAACTCTAGAGGAATGGCAGTGGGGTTGACTGGTGATGCGTTTAATTAGGTTTCGGGTTAGGTCCGGGAGTTTGGAAACCGGGGGCCGTCAAATGTGTCAAGTCAGGGGATATGAAACTAAGGGGGTATTGGGGTAACTGTCAGGAGATTGACAACGTGTTTTTAGTGAGTAAATTATGTTGTAGAAAGTGGGAAACTGAACTAATAAGACTGCCATGATGGAAAAAGGGGGGAGAGTATAAGGGGGGGGACAATATCCGGAGTATGATAAAGATTAGTAAATGGAAGAAAGGTTCAAGTGGGTATTGTGGACCATTGGTTTGCATCTTTGTGCTAAGATGGTGTTTTCAAGACTGTGGAAAATAGGGGAGGGAATTAAATAATGTCAGAATCGGGAAAAATTGGTCAGTCTAAGCCGAGCTGCTGAGGAGTTCAGATTGGATCGACTAGCACAACTTTGGCACCGGGATTTAGTTAATGTGTGGACGATTGTGACCAAACTGTTAAGTTCATCTTGGATTGTGCATAAGGATTGGGTACTGACGGGACGGTTGTAGTTAATTCATGTGAGTACATGAACTGGTATTCTACCTTTACTTAATTTTGCGACAGTGCATCTCGGCAGGGCAAGGGGGTGCGCGATGGGTCCTCATGCCTCCTCCTTGTTTACATTAGTTTGTTAGGGTACCTCACACATTGAGGAAGCGAGTGAAAGTGAATAAACCCGCTAGAAGTAGACGGTATCACACATATCTTTGCCGGGCGTGCCATTTCGTTCAGTGACCCTTGTCTTTGGTGTAACGGGCGGTATATTTCAGCCCAAACGGATCCAGGCCCTGGCCAAATCACGTGCGAGTGGCGCCGCGACCGGGCTGAGTGGCCCGGCGAGCCAAGGGTTCGCGGACTACGGAGGGGAAACCGCCACAATACCTTCTCAGGAAATTACATCTGGAAATTCAGGTTTTACTTCTACTTCAGGTTTTACTTCGGAAATCATAGTTTTATTGACAAGTATTCTCTTGCTACGTAGCTCAGAAATGGCAGCCATGTTGGCCAGGCACATGCACAGCTAGGACAGGACCATTATGCTTCTAAAATGATTATGAGATCTCAATATTTGTTGTTAACCACTTCGTGCCGGGGCATTTTTCAACGTTGATGATGCTGGGCTGGCATGACCATCATTTATTCCGTTTTCAAAATCCTTCAAAAATTAATCATTCCATTTAACGGTCGTTCATAGCCGCGCAGAGTAATCTGTAGGCACTACTCTAAGTTGACAGGTGACCTTCATTGACGCCCGAGTATTTCAGCCAGGCCTGCAGCCTTGTAAACAGAGCCCAGATTGTGCGGTGTTATACAACTGTCTTTTGTTCACGAACCTGGCTCAGTGCACTGCTGACCTCTTTTCAATAGGGGCCAGATTAGCGTGCAGCGGTGCTGTGTGGCTCATCGCTGCGGTGGTGGAGCGCTTTTGTCCCTGGTGGTAATCCGCTTGCTCTCAATGCCCCAAACCCTGGTATACGGTTTCAAAATAACGCTGGATTATCACCACTTTTGAGAGTGAAAAATGCCTGTAATGCCCAGCAGCCTGGTCTTTTGTTCGGAGTACGGTCTTTTGTGACAGGGCCCTGTTTCCTTTGTCCGAGTTTGGAGACCCCGGCCACGCATATAAACCATACGGCTCCGATTTTGGAGTCCCCGGCTGGTAGTGGTTAATAGTCTCTTTTGGTAAATAAATTTAGCTTCCAATTGTTCCATTTTACTCTTTTTCTTGCATGTGTTTTTTTCCCCTGTTTCAGTTTACAATGCATTTGTTGAATTTGCTTCAGTAAGATTTTACCTGCTTTAACCATTTCCTGCCGGGCTATTCATCCATGTTGATTCTGCTGAGTCAGCTGATTTTTCATTTTTGTCTGTTTTCAAAATTCTTTAAAAAATTCATAACTTCATTCACTTGACCCACACCCACATTTACATCCACACAAATGACTCTGTGGTATCTCCTCTAATCTGACAGACTATATGTTTTGGCACCTGAGTATCTCAGCCAGGCCTGCCACCTTGTAAAAGAGCCCAGATTGTGCAGTGTAATGTAATTTTCTTTTGTTCCCGAAATCAGCACAGTGCACTGCTGCCGTTTTTTCAATAGGGGCCAGATTAGCGTGCAGCAGTATTGTATTGCTTATCACTAGAGCACCGGAGTGCTGTCCCCCGTGGTAATCTGCTCGTGCTGAATGTCACAAACAGTGGTATAATCTTTCAAAACAATGACAGATTTCCCCCGCTATTGACAACTGAAAATGTTCTGAATTCCCAGCAGCTCTTTCTTTTATTACAAGCACAGTCTTTTGTTACAAAGCCCACCTTTGTCCAATTTCGGGCACCCAGTCTGTGCATTTAAAGCCAACGTCTCCTGAAACAGGGCTCCCTGGCAGCAAGTGGTTAAATATTGGCCATTATTCAGACTCTTACAGCATCTGTACACCCCAGGCACAAAACTGGGTGCCTGTTAATGGATAGAGTATTTAATTTGAAACAAATTTCTAAATGGTCAGTCAACCATTGTTACAGAAGAGAACAAACTTTCTATTTTCGTGAAAGCAACTTCATTTTATGTAGGTGGAAATATTTCACTGATTGACTGAGGTTGTTTTCTTTCTTTCAAGTAAGATATTCAAGAATTTTTCAGCAGTCCCACTTTTGGGATTTCACCAACAGTGTAACCTACCGTAAACACCATTCCATTTAATTTTTCTTCATTTTTAAATATTTCACAGGGTTCAGGTATAAAGGATATTGGTCGACCTGAAAGATTTCAAGATTTCCTTGAGGCCTTAATGGCTTTCCTGGGCCATCCAAGCATGCATTTGTGTTCCATGATTGTGCCTCTTCTGTCAGCATTCTTCCGTCATGATCAGATCTCCAGAGATGAAAGCCTTCTTGGATTAGTGCCGCAGATATTGCAGATATTAATTGCAAAACTACAGAAGGTATGTTTTTTAGTCTTTATTTATGATCAAAACAAGACAAGCAAATCTTGACGGATGGAAAGAGCAATTCCCAGCATTAGTTGTGAGAATTTCCCTGGGAATCTTATATTAACTCAGTTTAGACTACAGCCAGCGGATGTGGTATCTCCATAACAATAATGCCATTGATGAGATTGAAAGTGTTCAGTGTCTTACTTCACGTATGATCCAAAAACAGAAGATGGAAATGAGTTACATGTTTGTTCACCGGCTTAATTTTCTGAGCTGGTTTCCTCTTGCATTACATGAAGTGCAGCATGTAAGCTCTGCTCCAAGGTTTGGTTTAGGTTCAGTTTTAACACTGTTGGGAAGTTTTTGTAGAACTTCATTTTGGTTCGGGTATGGACATGTATACATGTACACATGTACAATGCACACTGAAACACTGAATGGTGCGATACAAATGTATCATTGTACTTCCATGTATTAAATACATAATTCAAGCAGTAAACCTCCCTATCCACCAGCAACTTTGATTTTAACACAATCTTTTTCTAAACTGGTTTCCAAAAGTTTATTTCGGAGTTAAAATTAATTCCATAAAAGATATGGTGCAGACATGTGACATTTTTCACTGACCAAAAGATGATGTAATTTGAACCATGCATAGGATATGTAAAACAGAAGAAAATGAAAAGCATGCTTAAATGATAGTTCCCTATTTTACAGAATATAATATCAAATAAGATTTTGAGCAAATCGTGTCTTGGTTATCAAATACCATCTTGTATTAAAGCCAAACATTCGAACTGACCAGCTTGGTTTGGTTGAATAGGTTGGCTTTCCAAGGTCCCTTTGAACTTGAAGGGCAATTTACATGTAATGGCTGGATTATCTCCCTTAACCACTTCGGGCCGGGGCATTTTTCAACGTTGAGGATGCTGGGCCGGCATAACTATCATTTTTTCCGTTTTCAAAATCCTTCAACAATTCATCATTCCATTCAACAGTCGTTTATAGCCGCACGGAGTAATCTTCAGGCACTACTCTAAGTTGACAGGTGACCTTCATTGACGCCCGAATATTTCAGCCAGGCCTGCAGCCTTGTAAACAGAGCCCAGATTGTGCGGTGTTGTACAACTGTCTTTTGTTCACAAACCTGGCTCAGTGCACTGCTGACCTCTTTTCAATAGGGGCCAGATTAGCATGCAGCGGTGCTGTGTGGCTCATCGCTGCGGTGGTGGAGAGCTTTTGTCCCCGGTGGTAATCCGCTTGCTCTAAATACCCCAAACCCTGGTATACGGTTTCAAAATAACGCTGGATTATCACCACTTTTGAGAGTGAAAAATGCCTGTAATGCCCAGCAGCCTGGTCTTTTGTTCAGAGTACGGTCTTTTGTTACAGGGCCCTGTTTCCTTTGTCCGAGTTCAGAGACCCCGGCCACACATATAAACCATACGGCTCCGATTTCGGAGTCCCCGGCTGGTAGTGGTTAATAGCCATCTTTGCCAACCATGATACTTGGGTTTCTGGGCTCCATTGATATCAGATAGGAAGAAACTGTAACGTATTTGATAAAGATGTGTTGTAATGTTGAATATTATTTTCCCTGTAATATTTAAGACTGAACTATCAGTAATTTGATGTATATATTTTTGGCTAAATTGTCTTGTTTTTTCATGCCCCACCCTGACAAAGTTGAAGGGACACACTGTTTCTGCCTTTCCTTCCATGTGTGTGCAGGTGTGGCATATGTAGTGTAGACCTCTGCAGGAAAGAAGTCCATATAAATTATAATGTAGGGTGTGATGGCATTGTGTGGACTTGCACACGTCCACACAATGTTTTCCCCTCTCTGAAAAACAGTTTCAGAGACATTTTTGGGTCAAGGTTATCTGTGGCAAATTTGAAGAGGAACAGTCAAAAATGAAGGGATTAAATGAAAACTTACATGTTTGAAATTTAATCCAATTCTATGAGAAAGGGCGAGTGAGAGATTACGTGGGATTTCAGCCATGCGCATATGCAGTCATATTTGAAAACCAGGATATAAGGTCAGATGAAAAACCTTATCCCAGTTACCACTGAAGAGATCAATGAGAAATGGTAGGGAAATAGGGCGGGAGAGGAGGGCACATAATCTCTCGCTCTCCCTTTCTCATAAAATTGGGATTAAATTTCAAACAGGTATGTTCTCATTTAATTCCTTCATTTTATTTCGAAGTCTCACGAGAGATTCCGTCAGATGTTGAAAGGCATCTCGCCGCATATCCAGTATGGAGTCTGTGTAGGGAGATTTTTCCAGAACGTTAACTAACTTTGATATAAGAAAACACTTCACAAAGCCAAGTTCATGTGATTTTGTGGTACATTAGTGTTTTGATACAGCCATTAAACCCCAACATGAGGTTTTCATCTGTACCAAACTGTTAGAAAAAATACAGCTTTTCTAAAATGTCAAGCTTGAAAGTAAATGTAGCTTCTTCATTAACTTGCACTAAACATTGATGACAACTGTCTTTAACCCCTTCACGGTGGGATTATTTTTACCGCGACTGCTGGGCTGTGGTATGCCCAGTATGCAAGCTCTGTCCAGCAGCAGGTCCCATTGAACCAGCAGCTGCATGGTGAATAGACATGATAGGCTGTATGTTTGGTATGCACTATTCCTTGTGAAGGACTGTCTTGTGTCAACGCTAGCCGACAGACAAAATCTATTGATGCCTGAGTATTTCAGGCCCTGCCGCCTTGTAAAAAGAGCCCAGATTGTGCGGTGTTATATAACTTTCTTTTGTTCACAAACCTGGCTCAGTGTGCTGCTAACCTCTTTTCATTGGGGGCCAGATTAGCATGCAGCGGTGCTGTGTGGCTCATTGCTGCGGTGGTGGAGTGCTTTTGTCCCTGGTGGTAATCCGCTTGCTCTAAATGCCCCAAATCTCCACTTTTGAGAGTGAAAAAATGTCGGTAATTTCCAGCAGCCTGGTCTTTTGTTCTGAGTACAGTCTTTTGTTACTAGGCCCTGTTCCCTTTGTTAGAGTTTGGAGACCGCGGCCATGCATATAAAGCATACGTGTCCGGATCCGGAATCCCCAACAGGAAGTGGTTAACTACCTATCCGGGCTCCTATCAAGCCTTGGTCACCGTATACTTGTTTGGCATTCGCTGCCAACTAAAACACTTGTATTTTAAGCATTGCCTTCTGTAATATATACCGGTATCAATCAAGCTAGTCCGAGATAAGACATGAACAAATATAGTACATGCTGGGTTACAAGATAACTGGAATCACAAAATACACGTCCAGTATTTGATGAAGCTAAAGGGGCCAATATTTGCCACCTCGCCAATGGTTACGACATACATCATCAGCAATGAACCATGGTTATGCTCATGAATTACCCTAGGGACTGCCAACATATGAAGAACATTAGGCCAATAACAAAATGTGGATGAAACTACGCGTGGGCGTTCCATGTGAGTCATTTCACAGCTGTTAAGCAAGGCATGTCCCATTTCTTAAGATGCACCAAGTGGTTTGTTATAGCACTTCTGAAAGGTGGTCTCTGAAGACCATCCTGCAGTCCGAAGGACATCAGGGATAAGGACTCCCACTCTGTTTGCAATGGATGCGGCAGCTGTTTGCATAGAGTGAGCCTTGAAGCATGAAGTGTCCACACCTGCTTGATGCAACACTATGTTGATCCATCTAGCAACAGTCCTTACTGACAGCACCATGTGGGAGCCTGTAACTGATTAGAAGCTGTTTTTTTTGCTTTTACCCCGATTCCTGAGCAAACTGGTTCGTGCCATGTAGTGTTTAAGGTAGGTGTATGCACATAGGCCTCTGTCCGAGGGGTAAGCTTTAAGTTTGATGATCATTCCAGTGTTCCCTGGTTTACTTTGATTGAGCAGATTGCTGATGGTGAAGATGACAGAGCTGGCTTTCAACTGCATTTTGTCGAGGTGTAGTTTGTGTAACATCTGCGTTCTCTGTGCTGTAATCAATGTTAGAAGCGTGACAAGTTTTCATGTCAGTTCCTTAAGTAACAGTACATAGGCAGAAGACAGTTTGCGCAAATAGTCAAACACAGTTTCCACATCCCAGAGCAAAGTGTACCTTGGGGCTGGAGGTCTCCGGGTAAAGGCCCTTTTCAGGAATCTGACAATAAGGGGGTGTGAACCAACTGTTGCACCCTCCCCCCGTAATACTGCAAAGGATGAAAGAGCACTTTGTGCAACATTAAGCGAGTTGTAGCCTAGTCCTCGTTCAAAAAAGTAGTCAGGAATGTCACAATTTCCACTGTATCTGCCTGCATCTCAATGTATCCTTGTATTGCTTCCTGGTTGGCTATCTCCAAGAGGAGAGGATAATGTCGGCAGCTGTCTTTGGAGCTACTATACTTTTGATGGATTTCTGGACAACCTGCAACAAAGGAGTTCAAGTTTCCATTGTAATGGGTGGTAATTTCCAGAAACAGGTTGGGTAAGTAGAATGTATATTTTTGGCATTGCAACAGGTACCTGAATCAACAGGTTGAGCATTTTAGGGAATCCATGTCTGGGAAGGCCATTTTGGGCGATAATTCCTTCGGCTTTGTCTGAAACTATCTTTTGTAAGCATTTTCCAATTAGGCAGACGGGGAAGGCATAAAAATACAGAGACCCCTGCTTATGGAGAGTGCATCAACTGCCTCAGCTTCTGGGCCGGATTTCCACAATACATATACATATGTTGCATATGACGGGCATCACAAAGCACCCCACCCTTCATAGCTAGCTACTGGTCGACCAACCCATTACTGAAGATAAGCCCGTTCTGTTCCGTCATACCCTGAGACTGCTTCCTTGCCATCCTGCAGTCCCTGGTGGACGACTGCACTGACCACCTCTTCAAAGTGCGCCCAGTCGTTGACCATCTTGTTCAGAAGTTTGCCACTGTCTACATTCCTCAACGGGACATTTCCGTCGACAACTCCCTGCTGACATTCTACGGGCGTCTGCACTTTGCTACTTACAACCCAAGAAAGAGGGCCTGCTTCGGCATCAAGATGTATCAAGATGATGTTGTGTCAGAGCACCAGGAACACCGCAGGGTACTTTGGCTGTAAAATTGAAGGTCAATGGAGGTTGCTTTTTGGGCTAGACTCGCCACAAGACAGTCATTCTATAGGGTTTACGTGTTCAGGAAAAAAAAAAAGAATTTTTGAAGACTTTTGAAAAACGAAATATGAAACTAGATAGAAGTGTTTGTAACAAGTACAAACACAGGGCTGTTTTGGGACTGTTTCACCAACAACGTAAGTATTCACAATTGTGATGAATAAACCTGACATCAAGAAACAATGAGAGGATAAAATGAACAATTTACTATTCTGGAGGTCACATATACCCTGAAAGAGTTACTTGGTAATTTACAATCAGTTTCAACCATGATAATCTAACATGACTTGTGTTGGGAAGACTATGGATGGGGGCTCCAGATGATAAGTCTTCACATTCTTGCATGTTCACACAGGCCTACATGTGTATTCCGTTTAGCTTCGTTGTCATCCATCGCAATTTAAAGCTTTTTAAAAATCCCTGGTTGATGTTTTCACATGTATTTGCTTTGTTTAATCTCACGTGCACATTAAACATGTTTTCACATGACAGTGAATTTTATTATTCTAAACACATCACAATATATTTGATTAATTATAACCGAGAGATCTTTTTGATATAACATCAACCACGCATTCACATGTATGCATATACATGTATATGCATACACGTCCGTATGCATTGTACATGGCATTGTACAACAATGCACCGAAGTCATTGCACTACGTTCCACTTACAATGAATTTTGGATACAATGACCGTGGTCCCGCGGATTTCGTAATAACGGTAGGCGACTGTATTTATATTTTAAACAGAATAACAAAATGAAAAGTGATAAGATACAAAGAATACAGCTGTGGTGCTCTGGGTTGCATGAATAATTCATGACTTGTATTGATCGGTGATCCACTGAACAATTGACAGGGCATATTCAGGCTCTTTTATATGGTAACCATTCTAATGTCTTTTCTACTGTTATGTTGTATGTTTGGAACAGTCACATTTACATTTAAACAACTATGCCGATAATTCATGTTCCTCAAATATAATGTGTGCTGGGTGTACATGCACTGCAATGGCATTACAGATTTCCCATCTCATGCTGTTGTCAAAGGGTATACATACTGTTATGATTTAATTTATTTTGTGCAGTTTACTTTCCTAACCTTTTATTCTTTTTTTGTAGAATACAAAATAATACACCTTTTGATGTTGAAATATTTGGCATAGGGAAGCATTCGAGGTGGCAAGGCACCCTTGTCTGCCTTCAAAGGTGAAAAAAATGCCATGTCCCATGCCTCAATAGACAACAGTTCTCTTTTTTCTTTATATTCTATTCTTGTTATTCTCCATAGGTTGGTTACCCATCAAGGGAGGACTCGCCTACCTGCACCTACTCCCGGCTAGATTATGACAGTGACGAGGAATTCTCCTATAGTTTTGCTAGTAAGCACCGGTGTAGTTCTACATTAGAAGGCATTAGAATTAGTACAGTTGTGTGCCTGTATTTGCTACTTCGAATCAAAAGAAGAAGAATATTTTCATTTGTCTCCTTTGTAAGCATAAAATTGTAGCCAAATTATAAGCTAAAGGGTAATTAATAAAAGAGAAGTAAATGTATTAATGATATTTATACTGCAAATGCAATTCATGTTTTTTCTACCTCCTACCATATTTTCATTTTTGTTCATTTTTTCAAAATATATGTACATGTACATGTATCTAACAATATAAAAGTGTAGCTGCAATGAATTTTTCTTATCACACTTTTGTCCACAACTTTATACAGTAAACTCTAAGTTGGCACTCTCGGGACTCAAGAAATTATGATGACTTACGCGAATGTTGGCTTGTGCTGTAAATTGTCATTTTGCCGACTTACACGTACACATGTATTGCCTATGTACATTTATATGATTCCTAGCACTAATTTAATGGCTTTGATTTACCCTGCTTTATTTCTACCTCCATGTTTGATTCCAGCAAATTCGTTCTCGATTATTATCCTGCAAATTCAATAATTGATCATGTACCCCTCAGGACGAAGCAAGGACGGCAAGCCACTTGCAAAGTTGCATATCACATCGTGACTCGATAGTGCAGTACGCGTACGTACATGTCATAGTACATGTATGTGATACAGTTACGGTACAGAAAACATACACTCATCCACACATGCACATTGGTTAAATTCGTTCAATATAGTCTGGATACCAGACCCGATGATTCTGACTACCCAATGAATCATTATCAATAATCGTCTGGGAATCTTTGGGCAGGGAACCATACTACGTTCAATAGGGTGATCACCAAAATGGACGGAGTGCATGCGTGTAGCGCTAGAGGGGTTACTGGTATTGATGTACTCATACTGGCCACGCGCGCACTGGACTTGTTACTTGACACTTCTTAGCAACCGCGGCGAAGGAAACTGATACTGAAGCATGATTTTTTTTAATGCCGTCTGTAATGTAGTTTCATCTTCTTGATGACGAAACCGGTGTACTTCTGACATACTCACACGGTCATGCTCTTCTGCTAATCTACATGTATACTTATTTATTTTTACAGTAGTGCTAGCAGATGTGATACATAGTGAGTCAAAATCTCGAAGATCCTCTTCCCCTCTCTCTCCTCCTCTTTATAACCCATCTTATTCCCATCTAATTTCTAAGAAAATATCTGTGCACTTCCAGAAGGTTAGTGTGGTCAGTCCAGGATATAGTGTGGTCAGCCCGACCACTTCCAGTCCCTTAGATTTCATTTTTACAACCTTCTCATGAGCCCAGTTTCCGCCTTAATTGACCACGACCTTCCCCTACATACTTGTGGTTCTTTACTCAGAATTGCTTCATGACACGCCCCCTCCCGTAAAAAAGACTGTGTCAGTCTTGCCGACATTAAAGTGTATTCATTCATAAACCATCTATCCAGATGTTACAATCAGGAAAATCATGAACAGCTAAAAACATATTCATTGTCCAAAAGTCAGTTTCAAAATGTTTATCACATCTGTAAGGGAGCGTTTCATAATTGTTGAAGGCGGTATTTACTGCGGTACCGCTGTTTTTTTTAGCGGCACCGCACTAGTTACCCAAAAGAGCTTAATGCTGGTACCGCATAAATATAGCAGTACCGCAGTAAATACCGCCTTCTGTAATTATGAAATGTTCCCTAAGGGTTCTAGGCAATCCTTGCAGCCATCTCCTCCATATGCTCGAAGGTGCTGTGGGATGTGGGCAAATGCAAATACAAAATATATGAGAACTTGAAAATTGTTTGTCACTCACTCTGACAAATATGAGATACATATACATGTTCATCCCTTAATCAAAGATAAAAAAATGGAGTGACACAGCGTAAAAACATAAAATTACAGAAAAAAGTTATTATTATCGCAGGTTTTCTAAAGCTATAGTAAACAAACTTAATTCTGAAAATGCAGTTTACGAGAAAATAGTATACACACAGAAATTTGCTACTTTTTCTGTGCAGTCCTTGTAAGTAATTTGTAAACTAAATCTTTTCACGGCAGTTTTTATGCCCTGCTAAGGCCATCAGCATTTGCATTGGCACTTCCTTTTCTGTTATGGACCGTAAAGGAATATTCCTGTAGCATCATGGCCAATCTTAGTAACTGATTGTTACTAGTTTTGCTCTTGTCTAGCCATTGCAAAGCTCTGTGATCAGGAAGCACGATGACCACACGACTATAGAGATAGTTCTTGAATTTGGTAATGGCCCAGATAACAGCCAGACATTCCTCTTCATGCACAGAGTATTTTTGTTCACGTGCCAGCATCATTCTACTGAGATACGCAATTGGATGTTCATCGCCATCCTCATCTTGTTGAGCGAGAACAGCACCAAGTCCAAAATTAGAGGCATCTGTATGTAGAATGAACCTCTTGGAGAAATCTGGTGCATGTAAGACTGGCGGGTTTGTTAACTTTTCTTTCAAGGTAACAAAATCTCGCTCACATCTGTTGTTCCACTCAATTGTGTTGGGGGCACTCTTTTTGGTGAGTTCCACCAATGGAACTGCTAGTGTAGCATAGTGTGGTACAAATTTCCTGTAGTACTCTGATAGGCCCAGAAATGCTCTGACCTGTGTTTTGGTCGCAGGCCTGGGAAAATTTACTACTGCTTCTA
Organism: Acanthaster planci; assembly: GCF_054643075.1. NCBI lineage: Eukaryota > Metazoa > Echinodermata > Asteroidea > Valvatida > Acanthasteridae > Acanthaster > Acanthaster planci. The sequence goes on along the minus strand of NC_141777.1, from coordinate 17,751,259 downwards.
TCTTATTTGTTAGTGGCTGTATGACACCACCACCAATGATATGACCCAAAGATAAAACCTTTGGACAAGCCATTTTACATTTGAGTGGTATAGCTGTTAAGCCTGCTTCTGCTAATCTGCGCAACACTTCTCTTAAATGGAACATATGCTCCTTCCATGTGTGATTGTAAACACTGATGTCATTGATGTATGCCTTTGCAACCAGCAAGAACTGTATCCATCAATCTTTGAAATGTACTACTACCGTTCTGCATACCAAATGGCAACACATTGTGACAAAATTGACCAAAAGGTGTCACAAAGGATGATTTCTCTTTTGCTTTTCATCCAATGGAACCTGATAGAAGGCCTTTGTCAAGTTGATAGTAGATATGAATTTTGCACTCGTTACATCCTCCAGAATTTCGTCAATTCTAGGCATTTCATAAGGATCAAATTCCGTAACTTTGTTCAGCGACCTAAAATCTGTGACTACTCGAATCTGCTTATCAGTTTTTCGTAAAGCAATAATTGGTGATGCGTAAGAACTAGAAATTGGTTCAATTATTCCCATATCTAGCATACTCTGAAGTTCATTTTGAACTTTATCTTTGAGTGCATATGGAGTATGATACACTCTGTGTCTTGTCGGGTGTGGCCCTTTACGACTTAAGTAAAGATAACACTTCTTCTCTTTGGGTAGGTGTCAATGAATCAGCAATAGACACATCTTGCCATGTCTGGGTTTGATAGTAACTCAACCCTATATCCATACTTCCGTCTATATCATCCTTTTGCTGGATTACATCATTGTTACGAACAAAGAAAAATTCGTTTCTCATGATCTTTATCACAGCTTCATCATATTTACATGGATGATTCGTTCAAACTTGCGTTTGTTAGGCAGTTTGACTTGGTAATTTGTCTCATTAACTCTCCTCAAAATCATGAATGGACCCTGCCATTTGCTCTCAAGCTTGGATTTTCCCATCGGTAGGAAGAATAGCACTTTATCCCCCGGTTAAAATATCCTTGGGGAAGCATTCTTGTCATATTATTCCTTCATTTTACTTCGACTTTTTTTTTAAACATTTTCTGTGGCTTTGGCCATCAACTTGTTCATCTTGTGCTTGTACTGAACTACATCTGTGGATGGGTCATCATCTGTTGTCCACTGCTCTGTAATCAAAGTCAATGGACCCCTCACTTTTCTCCCATATAACAACTCAAATGGGGAGTACCCAGTAGCCTGACTAGGTACTTCTCTGTATGCAAGCAGAAAAGGGGGAATGTATTCATCCCGTCTTTTCATTTGTTTGTCATCTAGGGTTTTGATCATGTTCTTTAACGTATCATGAAAGCGTTCAGTCAAACCATTGATTTGTGGATGGTACGGTGTTGTGGGGATTTGTCGTATCCCTAGACTCTTGCACATATTTTTCATGATCTGAGACATGAAGTTTGTACCTTGGTCATGCACAATTGCCTTTGGCAATCCCACTCTTGAAAATACTTGGATCAGGGCATTTGCTACTGTGTCAGCGCGAATATTTGGTAAAGGGATAGCCTCGGGATATCGTGTCGCATAATCTGAAATTGTCAACAGGTACCCATTCCTTTTTATGGATCTTGGGAAAGGACCCACAATGTCAGTTCCTGTCATCTTGAATAGATTCTGAATGATAGGCAGATTGCACAGTGGGTGTTTACAAGGACTTTTTGTCTCGTCAGTGAATTGGCAAACTTGACAGCTGTGACAGTAGTCGGCAACTTGTTTGAATATACCTGGCCAGTAAAAATGTGAGAGTACCCTATCTTTGGTTTTGGATACCCCCAAATTGCCTGCTAGAATAGCATCATGTGCCAGCTGAAGTACTTCTAGCCTACACTTGTGGGGAAGCACTATCTGATGCACAATATCACTTGGATCAGATTTCCTCTCCCATTTGCGCATGATCAATCCATCCCCATCATAAAAGCACACCCTGTGTTTGTCCACCTCACTCATAGGAACTAGCCTGTCCCTAATGCCTTGCAAACTCTCATCACTGTGTTGCAAGTTGATTGAGACCGTTCTGCCAAACTGGAGAGAGTTTTTTAAGGTTTCATCATCTTTGTACTCAACTGTTGATGTGTTTACATCGCCATTCAAGGTTTTACTCTTACTATTTGCACTTGAAGATGATCTATGCATACCCAGTTCATTTACATGTACCTGTACATCACCTACATCATTACTATCTGTACTGTATACTTCGCCAGCAATCTGTTGTACTTCAATCTCACTGGACAATTAATTCATATTCTTCTGCCACATAATCTTCTAACTCTGTCTGAGCCTGTGCTGTGGTCAAAACACACATTCCTTAAGCTAGGATTTCTCCACACCTTTCATCGAGATCATGTCCTAACAAGACATCTCTCTCCAGCCCATCAAGAGCTGCAACTACTTTTCCTGAAACTATTGCACATTTCAGGTCTACTAAGGCCAAAGGTGCAATCACTTGTCCTCCTACTCCACGGAGTGTGACATGTCTACCTGGCATACAACACTTGGCTGGTACTAACGTCGCCTTAACCACTTCGTGCCGGGGTATTTTTCAATGTTGATGATGCTGGGCCGGCATGACTATCATTTTTTCCGTTTTGCCCCAAACCCTGGTATACGGTTTCAAAATAACACTGGATTATCACCACTTTTGCGAGTGAAAAATGCCGGTAATGCCCAGCAGCCTGGTCTTTTGTTCGGAGTACGGTCTTTTGTTACAGGGCCCTGTTTCCTTTGTGCGAGTTCGGAGACCCCAGCCACGCATATAAACCATACGGCTCCGATTTCGGAGTCCCTGGCTGGTAGTGGTTAACTGCTGTTTGTGTGCAAGCCGAATCTCGCAAAATTCGGACCTGCTTGCCTTCCACAGTACCGTCAAGCATACACTTTTGAAGTTGAATTTCCACGGGGTCATTTACCACTGTTCGAACCCCTGGAACTACACGTACTTCATATCTGTTAACTGACTTAGTATTCACCCCTTTAGTCAGTGACTTGTTTTGACAAACCTTAGGTTGTCTGTCCTGGATGCTGTTTCTTCTACTTGCGCCAGACTACTACTACTAACCTGATTGGCCTGCGACCTTAAAGGGCAAAAGGGACTTATATGTCTATATTCATGACAGTGATAGCACTGCCTCTCACTAAGTGGAATATACTTGGATCCCGCATGACCATTACTCCCTTGCATATAACCTCTTTTGTTTTTGTCGGTACTGGGTCCATCAGTATCAGTACCACCAACTTTTATGCCATCTACTGAAGACATTCCTGATTGCTCACTGGAATTTGACATCTTACTACTTCCAAAGTCACTCTTGTGACCAGGATGGTGATTTCTAGATCGCCACGTACTTTTTGACATATCGGTTTTACGCCAGTATTCTGAACCTCCCCTGTTAGCTACATAGGCATCCGCCATGCCTGCTAATTCCTTGCAAGTTTTGGGATTTTTATCCCTAAGATAGAGTCTAAGGTCATAAGGCAGTTTGTTGAGTGCCTGTTCCATGACCATTAGATCAATAATATCTAATGGGTTGGAACCATCGATCTCAGTGAACTTCAACCAATTTGGGAATTGATGGGAAAGTTCATTGACCCAGTCGCGAACAGTTTCCGTGCCCTTTCGCGCACGCTGACGGAAATTTGTACGATATGTTTCGGCTTTGATCTCATATCTATCCATATCTATCCTATCTATCTTATGAACCCAGTTTCTTCCTTAATTGACTACGACCTTCCCCTATATACTTGTGGTTCCTTACTCAGAATTGCTTCATGACACCGACTTACATAAAGGAATTTGTGTGGTTTTGTGGAAAAGGCACCGAGAAAAATATGCCGACATATACAAAATAACGACGTGTAAATGCCGACTTAGAAATGAAATTTTGAATGGAATGCATCACAGACGATCGGGACTTTTGTAAAACGGCCGACTTGGACGATATGACGGGTTATGCAATGTCGACTTTGTCTTCATTATTGTATATATTTCACAATCCTGAGGACTCAGTGCTGTTATCTAGGGAAGACACAATTCAGTGCACAGGTTTTTCTGTCCAAATTGTGAACCCAGAACTAATTTACTGCAAAAATTTCACAATCCTGAGGACTCAGTGCTGTTATCTAGGCAAGACATAATTCAGTGCACAGGTTTTTCTGTTCAAATTGTGAACCCAGAACTAACTTACTGCAAACATTTCCGAGAAAGGGATTGATGCTTGCTTATTGCTGTGCACATAAACATCAATAAATCCATCAAGAAAAGAAAATTTAGCCCTGCAAACAATAAATAATGCAGGACTTTTTCACGCACAGACCAATGTAACATTGAGTCTTTCTTCCTAGGATTACATCACAGTTTTTTTCATGAATATGGAAATACTCATGAGCATACAAACCAAAAAGGCAATAAAATATCCTTTGAAACCGTGAAACAAAACTTAAAAATAACCTTAACTGAGACACAAAGGCATATTTTAATGTTTTTTTTGGTCATATTGTCAAAATCTGAAAGGGCACATGTTTCTCTGTCCATTAATATCAGTTTCATATCCATATTTGCTGTAGTTAGGGAAATGTTTTTTCAAAAGGAAGTGTGAGCTCTTGTCCAACAGCCTCGTATTTTTGCTTGATAATTCTGAATCTGTTTGCCCCATACAAAAACAAATTGATTGCAGTGTCTCTTTAGTCCCTTTGAATTGCACCTGTCAACAAAACACATGACCAGATATGTTGCTGCAAGTACAGTACATGCTTTGGCATCTTCATGATGATGGCCCAAAACAGTGAAATTTGTCTATATGGCTTACTACAAAACATGACATCAAACAACCCCAACTTTTAGACGGAAATGTAAAAAACTTCAAGGCATGTAGAGGTTGCTGATTGTGTACAGTTTTTACTGGTTACATTTGAGCTTTGTGAAGTGTCACTGATATAGCATAGGTGAATTTGTTTTTCTGATCATGTTTTCATTTATTTTTAGCTTTCAAGGAGAACCAGTGTTTTGAAAAGTAATTAAATTTTGGACTGAAACTTTGTGTTAATTGCAGATGAAGGTACATAAATTGATGCAAAGATTTCAACTTTTGACTGTCTTATCCTGATTTTTTAAATAGTAATCAGAATAAATCCATCTTAGGCAACTTTTAGTATTAAGTACAAGGAATAAACAAAATTTGCACCCTACACAGCCATCAATTGACATGCAGCTCTGCATCACCATTTTTTTTTCATTTTTTAGCCTCTTAGATGCGCATACAAACTCTGTCTCAAAACATCTTTTATCCTCTTGGGGCTGGTGATAATATTTACATCTATGATGGAACTTAATCTGTAATGTGGCGGTTGGAAAACATTTCTGGATAGGTATAAGCACATTCGCACTCTATCAGACACCTTTGCACTGAACTTGACTAAAGGGCTGAGTCCTCTTAAAGTATTTTGGGAGAGGGTGGGCTTCAGCACTTGAACATGACTCTTTCTTCATTCATAAATACCTCAGACAGTTTCCCTGTTCAGCAACGTACGATTTGAGTGTGCCTTTATATAATTTAATAATGCCTACTGAGAAGGGATAATGCCAGCTGCATAAATCACGGGCTGGTGTCTGGATACAAGACAGTTTCATCGATTCTCATTGGTCAAGATTCTGTGTGCATGCAGCTTGCCATGTGCTTGTCAAGTCCATATAACTAGATTTTATTGGATAACTTGCTCAAGGAAGATACCATAAAATGGATATGGGTATTTGGGAAAATGAAAGTAAAATTCTGGAATAAAATCGTTGGAAATCCATCATATATTGACTTTGTTTGACTCTCTGACTAACAAGGTATTTATCATGGGAATACTGACCAAGCACATACATGTATTGTTCCCTTATTATTGCCTGCATGTTTTTCTACTTACATGTAGTTGTTCAGAGGCTTCAAACAGTTCTTTTTTAGCAATGGGGAACAAAACTGACAGCATTTCCAATGCCATATGACAGATTGATGACCCTTTTTCACAAACGGACACCTTAGCACCTTGTGGCTGATTTCTAGATATTGTCTTTGTAACCTTTTCACTGATTAGTTTCTCCATATAAAAAGGACAATATCAACAGATTTAGATTTAATATATAATCAGATAAAGGTGGCTTTATGTGTCTAAAAATACGAACACCTCTTATTCACTCCTTCTTAACAGACTTTAAATGACACCCAACTAGTGTTGTAGTCCAGTACTTTCCAAGCCATGTCTACAGCCAGATATTAAGGTAGTTGGATGGGTTACACTGTAAAGCTGACTAATACAGATACTGAGGCGATACTGAGAGCTTGGACAATCACATTCATGTAAAACCCAAGACGTAATGTTTTCTTGAAAGTACTCACAGAGTGCTTTTTGAAGTACTTTTCTAGTAATTGAGGGAATAAAAGTGTGATTCGGTGTTTTGAAACTGAATTTAAATCATTTAAAACCAGACAGGGAGTTGGGGGTAATAATGGAATGAGCCAATTGTTTATCACCAGACCTGGTGTATTTTTGAAAACAATCCAAGCGTTTGTTCCCATTTGTAAATTCCTAAGTGAAAAAGTGTCTATTTACTTGAAAATTCATAGTTCTCCAACAGTGTTTGTCAATTTAATTTGATATTTAAAGGCATGTGCCTCATGGTCATTACCGAAATCTCCTGATATTGCAATTGGTGCATATTACATGTACATGTATATGATGTGATGTGGAGCATAGCTGGTCCTGTTTGGAATTAGATTTCAAATGTATGGAATGTAGGCTCATGGTTGCACTGCACATGCCTGTGGAATCATGGTTCTCATTTATATATAACAGAGTCCATAAAATAGGAATCACACTTTCATTTGAAACCGGATTCTAGTTTTACCATCTGTTAAATACCACCCACGTGATGGGCTTTTGACTGGTAGAGTGTGGAAACTGTCTTGGGTATTTAAGAATGAAAGGTATTCCAAGAGTATTCCATTACTGGCTAATCTACTGGTACTTCTAATGTTTCTATTGCTGTTTCCACACCGAACAGCTCATTATTTGATGGTGCCACCAATACTGAGTGACAGGTAGAAATTTTGACTGCTGCAAGGACACTAGTTTACCACAATATGAATGATACATGGTTAAACTAATTGAGTAGAGAATCACATTTCTCTCAATTTTCTGACTTTATCACTTTTCTTTTCACTGAGTATACAGTATTCTAGAAACCTAAAATCATGTTGATCTGACACTGTGCTTTAACATGTTGAACTGTCATATTTAATACTGAAAGCCCTATTTTCCATTTTGATTCTTTAGTTCATCGCACTCATCAGACAGAATTAGTGCGTCTCATCACAGATCACTGCCCACTCTTGGCTTTTCAAGCAGCTTGTGATTGGCTGAGGGAAGTCATAGTGTCACCCATCACTGTTGAACCAGGTAGGTTAGAGGATTAACCATATGCTGCCTGGTTTAATTTGAAGTTGCATGACATATTCCCCAGGTGATTTTCAAGATTTTCTTTTTTCACAATTCTTTCATAACTTTATGTACTGGATGATTACACCCAAATGAATGATTGTCTGGTGGCTACTCTAATCTGACAGACAACATCTATTGACGCTTGAGTCTTTCAGCCAGGCCTGCCGCCTTGTAAAGAGAGCCCAGATTGTACATTGTTAACGTAATTTTCTTTTGTTCCCGAAACTCGCCCAGTGTGCTGCTTGCGTCTTTTCAAATGCAGACCATATTAGTGTGCAGCGGTATTGTATCGCTTATACCTGGAGCTCTGGAACATTTTTGCCCCCAGTGATAATCTGCTTGCCCTGATTGCCACAAACAGTGGTACAATCATTCAAAACAATGACGGATTTCCTCTGCTATTGACAACTGAAAAAACATATTGGCAATTCCCAGCAGATCTGTCTTTGTTCCAAGTACGACCTTTTGTTACAAGGCCAAACTCCTTTGTCCAATTTCAGGCACCCTGGCTTTGCGTATAAGACCAACATGAATTTTTGGGGTCCAGAAAATGCAATTTGGAAACGTCAGCCACAGAATGTTGTGTTTCTGGCACTAATTTTCAATGATTCTTTTATCGTAACTTTGGACTCGCTCGTTGTAAAAAGTTTGTGTTGACTGAAAGAAAAAAGTTTTTATTCACACTTCTGTGTCATCTTAATTTTATAAAGCTTGGGTGTGATTTGTCCGGATTTTTCTGGATTTCCGGAATTTCTGTGAGACTCTCCGGAATTTCTGTGAGACTTTCTGGATTTCCGTATTGTCAATGCTTTCAATTTATAACTAAGCAAAAGACTTGCACAAGTTTAGGTGTATAGCATGCACTATAATGTTGATACTCCCCCCTGGCAATGCGCCAGATACATAGGTAATAGTACATTGAACAGAGGGGGTATCATTGTTACGACATAGGGACCCAGGCCAGCGGTATGATCATTGTGTGTATGTACATGTACTGTACATGTACGTTCACTGTGTGTGTATGCACGGTACATTTGTTGTCATTGCATGCACTGTGTACTACTTGTGTCCGTCTGCCATTGCGTCTCGTTTTGTTCTCTTGGTGGTCTGATGTTGTTGACGTACATCAAGAAGTCATACAAGGTAGTAGGTAGGGAAGGGGATCTGAATGTAGACAAAGGATTCAAGAATTCTTGGAAATTTTTCTGGCTGGAAACCGAGGTGGACAGAGAATTAACCAAGGGGAAATCTATATATTATCGTGACAAAATGTTCGACCAATAGCCAACTTCGTCATATATCTTGCCTTGACTAGAAGTACCCACTCAACGGTTCAACAGAGCCAGGTGGTCTGTAGTACTCAACCGATCGCTATCTTGTTTGGTGCATGTATGCATGACTAATGCAAAACACTGCGACACTGCCATGCATGCATGCCCACCTTGCGTTCATGCTGAAGTGCGTGTGCTAAGTTTGAGCTCGTCAAAAATTTTGGTGTCCGTGTGTGCATTCTCAGGCTCTGAGGTGTTTCATTCAGCTTTGGAGCAGGTAAAGGAACGGCTGACTCATCATCATGTTCATGGCAAACAAAGCAGAATTGTGCCATGCGTGGGTGTTCTCACAAAAACCTGTTTCCCTTTGAAAGGCTTTGAAGTAGGCAATTGCAACTATGGATCACCATGTCTGAAAGGTTGAGTCATCGCAGGTTAGTAGCCTCGGCTTTAGTGTTATTATTTAAGCGGGAAGATTTCCATATAGGCCTATTCTACCCCCAGAACTTTGGGGTTTGAAGTCTGCCCTGCTTTCATGTTCAGAGTGGGCGGACATCGGACCCAAAGTCTTGGAGGTACAGTAGGCGTAGGCCTAAGTTCCGTGATATAGGCCTACGGCCACCAGTAATTCTTTCACTTCAGTAATCACAAAGCAAAAATATTTGACCTGATAAAATGGTGTTTTATACAGGTGCTAGAAGTTACATTTGGAACTCAGATTTTATGATGTTGTGTCTTTTTCTTCAATCTTCAATGTAATGACATTTTGGGGTCAACAGTGATGTTAGGACATACGTGTAAGTTTCAGTAGGGACAGTTTCTGAATTCTGATGGATGCCACTACTGTTGATTGTACGATTTTTGCATGATTGGTCGATCAACCTTTAATTGTCAAGTTGTTGGCATTTTCAATCCAATTAAAAAATCAATTGACATTAGGCATTTGGTCATTTCTTAAATGTTTTCTAATATTACCCCTTAATTTGGTTTTTGTTCTTTGAAATATATGTACAGGCATGACGGCTCCCCACGGAAACCAGGTAAATCCAACAGAATGTGTGCCTTTTTGAGGATGGGAAGAAGTATAACAAACTCACCCTGAACACAGGAGGTGACTACAGTAAAGAAATCAACAAATATAAGACTCAGGTACCTGTACAGACTCCAGTTGTATCTGCTGACCACAACTAGATCTCAGGCCAGCTGATTCCAAAGCAGAAAACTGAGAAAGTGCATGTGCACAGACAGATTCAAATCAATTTTCTTTAACAGGATACATGCACCTGCACTGGCCCAGGAGAGGTCATGCATGTACTGCCGTCCATACCATGTTAGGTTACATGACTGGCACCGGGGCTAGTACCTAGACATCTTTCTACAAAGAACCCTGCATTGGACACACAGAGACAAAAGACCAGTGCGTGGAACCCCAGGTGGGATGGCACATATAAAGACAACATCCATGACCTGACAGGGGTGCAGCTGAGTGTGTTTCTCCTCCTCTTACTGCTTCCAACAAAAACAAGGGGTATGAGTCTAGAGAATTGCCTGCTGTGGTTTCTTATGCAATGAGTTTTTTAATCAGCATTTTCAAACATTATTTTCAATGGAGATTTGTTTCTGTTTAAAATTCTCAGTTATTACATCAGAAATGCACCTTTAATTTCTGGATTATCCATATGTATTTTTCAGTTCAGAAAGTTGTGTAAAAGAAGAAAGTAAGAGAAGCATTACAATTCTAATAAATGAATGCATTATCGCTTACATATGTGTATTTTCTGCAGATTTAACAAAGACCTTGAAAAGTACTTGACATTGACAGAACCCTCTGTCAACAATTCAGGGAGAAAATATTTTAAAATAGAAATTCTGTACCTTAGAAATTGATGTCTGGATGAAAGTAAGATTGGATGATACATTTTAATACAGCGACAAATGGCAACTGTTAGGGAGTCCACACAAAAAGAATGCATACTTTAACTCCTGGGACATACATTGTTACCTAAGTTTGTGTATAGTAATCGTGTGAATGTTTCAAGCCCATTCTCATCAAAGTTGAGATATGGAACATTTGATTCTTTTAATTTGCCAGTTTACGATGTCTGAATTTTTAAAAGAATAAGGACACTTAAGTTCAATTTACTTTAGTTCATTGTTGTCTGTGATGAATACACTAACATTTGTGACGCGCTCTGGTGATATGTTTTCATACTGCACTGTGAAGAAGTGTGATTTATTTATTTTATTCATGTAACTTTTCAAATGTATTTATGACTCACAAAGAAGATTAATGAAAATCATAAACATGTACTTAGTGTTTCTATTTCCAAATAGGTCACTTAGGAGACATTTTGTGGTAAATTTTTCAACCTTAGGGAGACATCGGTCATTAGGGAGACATTTCAATGTCTCCCAAATGCTCCAACTACCAGAAGGAGGCCAAAGGAGGTCCAAATTTTGAGAGATGATAGATTAGGGTCTAAATTGAAAACATACAAAGTTTGGTTCAGATCAGATTAGGGAATATTTAATTATGGGACAGTAAAGTTTGTGTACGTTCCTATGGGAATGTCTCCCAAATTACCCATTTTCGGTAATTATTATTAGTACCAGTATGCAAAAAGACTATAATGGATGTGTGTGTGAATTTGTTTGCATTTAAATTACGCCATGTTGGAGTACCACGACTTCAGTGGACCTGAACATCAAAAGATTCAAAGCAACATCATTTTTTCGGGAACTCATTCCATGGCACAACAACCTCCATGAAATTTAAAAGTTATGGTCTGACTTCAGAGACCTAATGCAAATGATGAAACAGTCCTTGAACCACGATGGAGTACAACAGTTCAAGAGTAGAACAGTGAGTGAAACTCTGTTCCAAACATATTTAGCAAAGGATGTAACGTACTACATATACGTCATGGCTGTAGTGATAAGGAGGCGGAATAAGGAGAGCGATGACACAGAGTGTAGAGTCCTCTTAGTGCTGGTGGGAACACATTTATTCAGCCATGTGTAGAAGACTGTTCACCCACATGCATTGTAGATACATCTAGTAGTCACACTAGTTATGCTAGTCAGATGGAACGCGATCGGGACTTTGGAGTGGTAGCCAATGATAACAAGGTAGTGTTCTCTGTCCAGTTCAAATAAGTCCATCTCAAGTTGGTCTATGGGGTTGTCGAGTCTTAATATGGGTCAAGTGGTTGTTTGTGTTGCTTGGTTTGGTTTTCTTGGCAAGCAGGGCATCCCTTGACTAGTGTGGCTATGTCCTCATTGATTTTCGGCCAGTACACTGAGTTTCGCACTTGGCATCTTGTCTTTTCTATGCCTAGGTGCTGACGGATATTGTCTCGCTTATTCTCTGGCACGAGTACCTGTCTACTTTTGAAGACGGCCCCGTTGGAGACTCCGAGTTCATCTCAGTATGGCCAGTATGACCACAGTTGGATAGGTAGTTCCTTGATTAAGTCTGGCCAGTCTGTATATGATTTGTTGTAGTACCTTCATCACAGGGTCGCGTGCGGTTTCATGCTGGAGTGCCTCAAGTTTGCCGCAATCAAACTAGGACCAGATTGATGGCCTTGGTGACTGGATTGTCATTGAGATCAATGCCATCTACATGAAAGTCAAGGGGTATGCTGTGGCTTTGCGGGGTTTGGCAAACGACCAAGAGCATCGGCAAATACCATGGACGATCCCTGTTTATAGTTGATGGTAAAGTTGTAACCCTGAATCTTCATGAGGAGTCTTTGGAGACTCGGTGGGGCACTAGTCAGGGGTTTGTTGCAAATAGTCACCATTGGCTTGTGATCCATGTGAATGTGGAAATCTGCACCGAACAAGTAGGAAAGAAAGCGGGTGATGCCGAAGACTACAGCTAAGGTTTCTCGCTTGATGTTGGAGTAGCAAGAATGACGTGAGAGATTTTTTGAGGCGACAGCGATTGGGCTGTCCTCCTGCAGGAGACATGATCCTAGCCCTCTCTGTATTGCACCGACTTCCAAAGTGTATGGTTTTCGGGATCGTAGTAGTGCAAGCAAGAGTCACTGGTGATTGCACTTTTGATGGAGACGAATGCCGATTGTGATCTTCCTGCCACAGGTATGGGACATTTTACAAAGTAGATCCCTCAGAGGTGCTGTCTTGGTTGTTAAATGTGGAATGTATGCGGAAACATAGTTCATCAACCGAAGAAATTTCTGCATGTACTCCACATCCTGTGGAGATGGAATGGCACGGATGTGCTTGATGCACTTTGGATCCGGGTAGATGCCCAAGGTGGAGTATACTGAACCGAAGAAGTTGATCTTGTTCTGCTTGATCTTCCATTTTGAACTGTTGACTAAGCCCGCGTGTTCTGTGGTCTCAATGAGGTGGAGTGCAGTTGCATCATGCTCAGCTTCTGTCTGCCCAAATACGGCAATGTCATCGGCAATGCCAACGCAACCTGGTACCTGATTGACGATAAGATCCATGGCCTGTTGAAATATATCCTGGCTCACTGACAGCCCAAAAGGGAGTCTCCTCAAGCAGTAATGACTGAACAGCGTTTGGAATGTTCCTGCAATTCCTCATCAAATATCAGTATCAGTACTAGTAGCCTGCCTTGGTGTCTAGTTTGGAAAAGAATCTGGCTTTGATGATTGCTAGGTTTAGCTCTTCCAACGTTGGAATCTTGTGTGGACAGCGCTTGAGGCTGTCGTTGAGGCGCTTGGGGTCTAGGCAATTTCTCAAGGACCCATCTGTTTTCACAATGGTAGTGATCGAGCTGCACCAGTCTGTGTGGTGCTCGAAGTCTCGGATCACGCTGTCTTGCTCCATTTTGAGCTCTGCTTTCAGCTTTGGCTTGAGGTGGATGCTGTATTTGTGTGGTGCATCTATACTTGGGGGGGGCATCCACCTTCAGGTACAGATGAGCTTTGGCCTTGAAGTTCCTGAGCCTATCAAATTAATGCGAAAACCTGCTTTTGAGGTCATCTATCGTCTTGATTGGTGCATGTGACCATGGCACTCATCCTCGGCTGAAAGCACATGGTAATGCTACTACATGTACATTACATACATGTTGATGCGTCGTTGCGTAACAGTAAACAGTCGCCTGATAAAGGACTCTGTCCGATGACGTCATGATTCTTAGGAATTTCTTCACACAACCTTCTGTACCCAACGGCTGTTGTTTAGCTTTTGCTCTAAGCAGGGAGTGAAATAGGGTCATGAAAACTGTAATTTTTAATATATTTCTGCACATTTTGAAATTATACAGAAGTGTTTTCTTGTTATATGTATGTTTGTTTTATGTGTTGATGCATGTTTTACAAGAACTCTTCCCAGCACGGCCCATCCCCTTTAAATATGGGTATGCATTCAAGTGTCCTTTAGTTTTTCTTCCATGTTTCCATGTAAATGTTAGGAGCAGTTTGACTCTACAAAGATGTTCACAAATTTCTTCATTTGTCTAGGAAAATTCTGAAAAGACCAGAAAACAAATATTTCAATTAATTTTTTTCTGCAAACAGATAATTTTGCAGTGCGTCAATTTATTACACTTGAATTTTATATGTACAATTGCATACAGCTCTGGATTAAAGCTACATGTATTGGCATGATTTTCTTACTGCGTTATGCGTGGTTAAGCCTGCTCGTTAGTTAGAGCAATTGGGGTGTGTTATAGGTTATAAAATTATGGCCATTCTTTCAATATGCCATTCAAGTGTCCCTAAGATTTGCTTGCATGTTTCCAAGTAGATGTTGCTAATAGTTATACTGTACAAAGATGTTTTCAGTTTTCTTCATTCATCTAGGAAAATTCTGAAAAGACGAGTAAACAAATATTTCAATTTAATTTTTCTGCTAACATTATGATTCTGCAGTATGTCAATTGATTACAATTTTATATGTTAAACATGTCAATCTCTGGATTTAAGTTATTGGCATGATTTTCTTTCTGTGTAATCCGTGGTTAAGAATGCTTGTTAGAACAATTGAGATGTGTTATAAGTTATGAAATTATGGTCATTCTTTTCAAGGAAAAAGAAACTTTTAGGAGAAGTTTTGAATTGTTGCACTTGCACTGTATGTTTTTATCTTTAAGGTTCTTTTAGTCACTGACTCTCAGTGATGAATGTATTTATAGAAATAGTTTCCCAGTTGTCAAAGCTTACATTTGTGTTGTTATACTTGTGTCTGTCATTGAAAACATTGCACTTGTACAAAGTAAACAAGGGTCAAAGGGCATGTGCTGCATATATGCACTTGCAGTTATTAGTCATGCATTGACAGACTTCATACAGCTGTAACACCCTATTTGAAAATGAAACTGTCCACATGCTCGCTGCAGAGGATTCCTTACGTGCAGTGTGCACGAGTAGTAAAGTTTTTATTTTTAGAGTGATTGTTCACTGTAAATTCATAGGTGTCTCCAGTTCCAGGCACTCCGACACGAAGTTATTAATGTTTTATTACATAGTCTGTATTAGAGGGGATCACTTTGCTGGTCTACAGTAGAGAGGAAGAGTCCATGAGAGTGGTTTAAGACCCAGACATTTCAAAAAATTTTCCCTTGATATTATGCTTTAAATCAGTTCACTATTATCTAATGAGATATCGTTTACCAAAGAAAAATTTGTTTTTTAATAATTGTACCGTTTATTCCACTGAAGTACGCACTTCAGCTTTTTTGAGGAAAGGTAGTCTTTTCACAGTTGAAAAAATGTCAACAAAAAACTCTGCTTGTCAAAAACAAAATTATATCTTCAGATATAAACCTTTGCATTATTTTGTAGCTCGTTAGACACTCTTTCAGGCCGATATAAATTTGCTTTCAAAAAATTGAATAGAGTACAGAAATTCAGGTTTATTTTTTACAGTAAACTATGAAAAGTCCCAAACAAGAAAAATATACATCAACGTATGGTTGTTGATGTATTTTTACAATTGGCCATAAACGGCCTGGGCAAAAATGTCTAGTTTATTCATAATTTGATTGACTGATTAATTGGCTACAAATATAATCAAGCGAAAAAGTCGCGCAATTCGTCATTGTGCAAAAAAATCAACTTAAAAGCCGGTGCCACGCAGGATTTGACGTTATTTCGAGCGTAATGAACAGCGCCCTCTGTTGTTGAGACATGTAGGGTATACTGCGGGTGATTGCTTCCGATGACGTCGGGCCTATTGGTGCTCAGTTTCATCGCATTTGCTTGAATGTCATCGACTTCATTGTAATTGTGTTGACTTTGTGTGTGAAGGTTAGTCGTAATTTGAGGGTTATAACACAGCTTAAGTGGAATTGAAACTGAAAAGTAGTTGAAAGAACTGTAGCTTTTTGTCAGGGGTGATGTTGATTGTCGATCCTAACCGCGATTCCTGTAGCCAAATTGAAAACCCATGAGGACTCTAAATAAGTTCGAAAAGACTTGTTAAATTGTTTTAATCAATGTGAGTGAAAATAATCTGATAGTATTTCACTGATGTCTGGGTCAGGTAGGGTTTTAAACCACTATGCATGGTAGTATGTGCACTGGTGTCATGGAATGCATTCTAATCACAGAATAATTTGCGAAGCAGACGTAGGTGGTATGTCTTGTAGAGGAAAGGTATGAGAATAGTCTTGTAGATTATTTTATGGAAATAATAATAATTTAATTTAATAATTTATTCATTTATAAAGCGCGAATTCATATAGATATGTTCAAATGCGCTGTACAATGAAGACATTAAGCGTGGAACAATGAATACATTTAAACATGGTTGAGCTGATGGCTTACAAGGAAACGCCATCTTGTGCGTTAATATGCATTATGAAGCCCTGATAACAAGCTATTCACTTGCTTATGCAGTTCTAAAGTTTTCAAGGTGGAGGCTGTTTTAATGTACATGGAGAAGGTAAAGAGTAAAGGAGCAACTGACAAATTGTTGTCATTGGGCAGTCTTATCAGAAGGTTGTTTATGGTTAAAACTTAGTTGAGAGTTTGTATGCCTCATCAGCGGCCAAAAGCATTGAGGACAACAAAAGCTTTCACTAAGAATGCAGAGTATATTTTTGTAACTTGTACACTTTTTTGACTTACTAAGAGTCTCAAATTTGAGAAAAATTGACATCTGACTCATGAGTACTCCTTTTGAGATTGGTAATTACTGCATGTTGCATAGGAAGGATTTGTTCACAGTTAATGTGCCTCCAGCAAAAGTTAGACATCCAGACTCCAAAATGTCCTGCCTTTATCAAGACTTTTTATAAGTCGATTTTTGTTATATCATGATACAGGCATTGATACAGGCGTTGAATGGAGGGGGGGGGGGAATCAACCTGCTCTGACTCCAAAAAAACCAAAAATAAACTAAAACACTAAAATAACAACTGTAGTAATATCATACTACGTGTAATATTTACTAGGTATATTACGCTTTTGCCTGACAGCAAAAATTGGACATTAAACAAAACTCTGACAAGCCTGGGCCCCCCTCAAAATTCCTGGATTAACCCCTGATTTTAGTTTCAGACAGGTACAGTGTGCCAAAGAATTGAAATGGCATGTAATTGTTTTTCTGTTTTTGCTCTGTCAACAGTAAAGTACTTGCAGGTCTGCAAAAATTTTCCAAGGTTACATACAAAAATCAAAAAAAGATTTGTCCAGATTTTGGGAAAAACATAGCCAGGATTTATTGATTTTTTATGGGCAGGACTTGTGCAAGTTTAGGTTTTAATATCAAGTGTGCTTTTTTGTTGTACTCCAGCTGGAATGCAATAGAATACCACTGAACAGTTGGGTACATGCGTATAATATTGACTTGGTACATGTACAGCTTTTAATAGTGTACACATGTACCATGCACTGCTCCATTGTCAATGTCAACGCAAAACTTCTCATGCATCACTTTATCTTCGTTTTGCACAGTTCTTCAATTGTTGCTTCGATTGATCAAAATAGCTCTTCATTCCCTTAAAGTCATTGATCATTGTGGAGATGTTTCCAATCACGAAAGCTTGAAAAAATACATGGAAATTTTTGTGGCTCAAATGTCAGGTGTGGAATATGAGGCTGCGAAGGGAAAGACAAAATTATAGGAAATTAATCAGAAAAAAAGCAAGCAAGGATATTGCAGGTACACTTGGTGCGATATATTGTTGAAATGGGTAATTGTGGGACATACTTAAGAGACGTATTTTTCCCGTGTTTTTTTCAGTTTCCTCAAATCTCACCCCTGCTGTGATCACCTCCTCAGTGACTAACTGTATTACTGGTTATAGAAAGGGACCTTGTTTTAAGCCATCGTTATGGGGGCATAAAGGTCTATAAAGGTCCCAATTCTTTATTGGCCCTAACTGGAGGTACATGTAGGTACTTATCCGTGAGTTAGCCATGATGAGTTGTAAACAGTCAATACTGTCATTATTTAGAGGTACTTGTATTGAGCAATCCGAAATTGAAGTATTTTTCCATGCTTTGCATGTATGCTGAATTCTTTTCATTACGGATGGAAGTAACTTGCACTTACTTTAGCTTAACATCCAGTTGTCAATTTTGAAGAACTCCTTATTGTATCAAGTGGTACATAAAGTATGTATCTGGGCCACATATATATATAGGCCATGTGCACAATCTCAACCAGTCAACATCAAATTTTCGTAACACGAAAAATCTGCTGGGGGCATTTTTTTTCTTCTGAAAATTCTACAACTTTGCAATTTATTTATGAAGCCTGTAAAATATATAGGGAAGCACAACTCTTGTGTTCAGTCATCAGTATTTTCATTCTTTTCCTCATTTTTGTTCAACTGCCCTAATAAAAATAATGGCGCTTGTCCACACCTCAACCGGTTGACATACAAAAGACCCGTAGCATAAAAAAACAGGCATCACTCATGGTATACCTGGCAAGCGTTGTTTCTCTCCCTTGCAAATCGGCTAAAAAAGGAGGTATTGAATCCACTAAGCTCTTTTATGTAGGGGGTGGCTTCCCCAATTCACTTCTGATTACTCAAGATCCAGAAAGCCATTTTGGTTTTATTTTTGGTTGGGATGGGTTCACTTTGTAGCAGTGTCTACGTGTACGATTGTGCTCCCCACTTTGACCCTTCCAAGCATGATGCATTAATACATCAACCGCGGAAATAAAAAAAGAATTGAATGTACATGTCTTCCGTTGAACAAATAACAAAAATGGTGTGTGTTTACCTGTCATCTTGCATCAAGTGGTTAAGAAAGTCCAAATACATGTGCCATCATTGTTACAGAAATTTTCATAGCACCTCGGAATGCATAGACTTTTCTAAAAAATGAATAAAAAAAAATCAACTGCTATCAGCCCCTACATTTCAAGATATATTGATGACTTATAGGGCTGTGTAACTTCACAGACTCTTCAACATCGTTACATGACATACACTTTCTCATGTTCGAGTGGCAATAGTGGGGAAGGAGCACTTGTCATGATTGAGGAAGTGCCCTTCATTTCATGCCACTAGTTGGCACATCCTTAAATTATAAGTGTTCGTCCATTAAAACAAAACCAAGCTGTTGGTGTTTTTACAAATAAACTTTACGTATGATTGTGTGTCAGGAAGAGATGCCTGTACGCAGCACTCGCCATCCTACATACATTGGGATGCTCTGACCTGCTTCTTGGAAAATGTACTTGGCAGACTTTTTCAAAGTGATGGGTTGAGCAAACTCACCCCACAGCTAGCACAACTTTTGCAGATGACTCTCGCATTTCAAACTGAGGTGAGTTAACCTTTTGTCTTTCCACAAACACAGTATTGTTGAAAATTGTATATGTGTAGTGTGTGATATACATGTAACATCCTCTGGTCTTAATGATTAATAGCTCTTCATATATACTCCTGACCAAATGTAAAATAAAAGTTAATTCCCAAATTAATTGAATAAATGAAGTTTTAATTGAATTCTACTGATTTTTACTCACTGACATTGAAGGACTTTACATAAGATTATATTTTCCATCAGGGTATTAGTCATGGTTGAGTTATCTCAAAAGAGTCCCGCTGTTGTGAATGTGCACTAAACCCTTAAGGCCCCAGCGCATTCTTATGGAAATTGCCTGGTGCACACCAGAAGGGGTGGGAAACTCGGCTGAACTGCAATGCAGACCAATTGTGCCAGGAGTGTAAATCCTCCAGTGTTGGTGATTTAAATCTGTAGAATTCAAATCAGACTTCATTTATTCATTTATTTTGCCAATTCTACCTCATCACCACCTCCACTTGAGACTTACTTGAGAATTTGAGAAGTTAAGTTTTATGGGTAGTAATAAAGTCAGCAAAACTTTCTCTTCACTTTCCTGAATTATTCAACAATGCTTGAAGCCTCTTTCACGTCGCCACTCAGAACAGCATTAGCAAACTTGTGACCTGCTGAAACAACATAAGCGACACGTGTGTTGTGGTTGGTGTCGGATGCGTTTTTATGTTGGTCGCTCAGCAGATTTTTTTTATCTTAGTAAATCGTCCTTTTAGATTTGGCATCCCATTTTTAAACATGTATGATGTGTTTTTTTAACACTTGCTCTGTACGGATCACTCATTTTTTATTTCGTATACCTGATATTTTTTTATGTTTTTAACACAATTTTAAATTTTCACTTGGAGTTTGATACATCAGGAAACTATATGCACTGAAACCCTAGACTTTGTACATGCATGTACACGTCACCCAGCACGCATCTATGTTGGCAATGAATTTGACTCGGTCACTTGTTGGAGCTGTCTTTCTTACTGCCTTGTTTGCGAATACTTTATGTCAACGTCCTGCTGATCAACCCTTCCAGATTCCAACTTCTCTGAAACGGCAAAACAGTAACTGGGGGAGTTTGTTCCATATCTGTTCTACATTCTCTCCAGGAATTCAAGATGGTGACCACAAGTGTAATTTTCACATAGGTGAACAAAGAAAATATTTCATCTCAAACTCGCTCACAAGCTTGTCCGTAGTATTATTATTATCCAAGTGCATATCCAAGTGAATCCAGGCCCTAAAACTGTTAAGCCTAGAATTCCAAAATATCAATGTGGCTCATGCGGTAAAAATGTCAGCTCAAACCACAAAACAATGGAATGAGAAGAATGCCAAGTATGGTTCCACACAAAGTGCACAGTAATGAGAGACGTATTGTATCAAGTACACATGAAACACAACTCGTATTCTTGGATATGTTGCAACTGTGGCCTACCAAATTTTTCCAGCACTGTGTACAATGAATCTGAAGTTGAATTGGAAATTTCAAATCCTTTCCAACTTCCTGGCTCTGCCAATGACAATATTGAAAGTTATGGCACAAATATCACTGTAGGCAGACCTTTACTCATCAACGCCAGAAAAGAACAAGCCAAAGGCAAAAAACCCTAAGAGTTACAGCACATCAGACTGGGAAACAAAAGACCAAACAAATTGAATAACTTGTTAAAGGTTTTGAACATTAACTTTCAAAGCTTACAAAACAAAACTGCAGAATTTCAATCATTACTTGAGATGGAAAAACCTTATGTTATTATAGGTACAGAAACATGGCTACAGGATGGGATTTATTCTAGTGAGCACACCATACCAAGTCTCTTTCTGTGACCGTCAATCCGACACTACCGGTGGTGGTGTCTTGATTGTGTTCTGCTGAGATATCATTGTCCAGGGTGAAGAGTTACATCAAATGCAGACTGGGAAATGCTGTGGACTAGCCTCAGTGTCGTAGGTCGCCCCATACTATACATAGGAGCTTTTCACAGAAAACACCAAAACTCAGCCACTATAGATCAAAAGCAGCTCTCAGATCTCGAAAATGCCATTGCAAAACTACCTACCAGTATTCAAATTTTCCTGGCTAAAGACTCCAACTTGCCTGATGTTGACTGGTCAAGTAACTGCTTTAAACCAGGTTGAAGAAACCTTGCGATCAGCAAGCAGATGATAAACATAGCCAACGATCGCAACTTGCATCAAATTGTTACACAACCTACATGGAACAGCAATAATACAAATGTGATTGTGCAAAACGTACTGTACACATATTACTGGGGATGTCAGATCTTGACATTGTGTTGACAGAATTCATGTCCTCTCACCACAGAATAAAGGAACAGCACAGAAGAATCTACCTCATAAAAAGGGGGACTGTGAAAGCAGTGAGAAGGACCTAAATAGCTACTCGGGTTCAATCGATGATAACACAGTTAAAAACGCAAATGTCAATGAATTATGGGAAAATTTTAAGGCAACCCTGACTTATCTATGAACCAGCACATTCCTTCAAGATTGGTCACACCAAACGGAAACTTACCCTGGTTCAAACACACTCATAAAAGACTTTAATAGTACACATAAAAGGAAAGCATATGACAAGGCACAACACACTGGATGCGAGACTGAGTGGGAAAACCTCCGCACACTATGTAAGGTACTGGATCATAGCCTGAGAAATCACGCAGTGAATGCCTCTGCACAGTTGGAGAAAACTTGTCATCAAAAACACAAAGGCTTTTTGGAGGTTCATTAAAAGCCTGAAACAACTCAACTAGTGTTGCTCCATTAAAGATAGCAACTGGTATGGCAGCGTCTCCCTTAGATAAAGCTAACGTCATGAGCAGTCAATTTCAATCTGTCTTCACCCAGGAAGATTGTCAACACCTCCCTACATGGCCCTAATAAAAATCATGACACAGGGTATTAAAATACTTAAAGAGCTGAAACCTCACAAAGTACCCGGTCCAGACGGAATGCTACCTTCTGTTCTGAAAGAGTGTACTGACAGCATAGCCCCATTACTTCAACAAATTTTTCAAAAATCTATCAATACTGGTGAGTTACCGCAGGACTGGTTAAAAGCTAATATCTCTTCAATATTTAAAAAAGGAAATCATGCAGACCCAAGTAATTACTGGCCGGTCTCACTGACATCTATACCATGCAAACTATCAGAGCATATTATCTACACAAATACACATATTATATATCATAAATGAAGAACAACATGGCTTCCGTAAGGGGCGGTCATGCGAAACACAATTGGTGCTGACAATTAACGACCAAGGGAAAATACTTGACGGCCAAGGTCAAGCAGATGTCATTATAACAGACGTTAGTAAAGCTTTTGACTCAGTTCCTCTTAAACATCTTCTGAAGCTTCGACAGTCAGGTATCATACTAGGAAGCTTGCACAGCTGGTTTAATAACTTTCTCACCATGAGGACACAATCTGTTGTTTTAGATGGGGTTTCTTCATCATCAGCCAAGGTACAATCTGGAGTCCCTCAAGGCACCGTCTTGGGGCCTTTACTCTTCATCCTTTACATACATGTAAATGATCTCCCTATAGGCATAATGTCCCAAGTACGACTTTTCACTGATGACTGTATTTCCTACCGAGAAATCAAATCTGAAGAAGACATGGTGGTTCTTCAAAGTGATATTGACACCCTATGCAACTGGATATCTAAATGGCAGATGAAATTTAATAGAAATAAATGTTGTGTGATGTATATTACTCATAAACAGAAACCCTTCCATATTTTACAATATGAATGGGGAACACTTAGATTCTATTGCAAATCACAAGTACCTTGGCGTTGAAGTCATTAGCAAATTAAACTGGACAGACCACGTGAACATAACAGCAACCAAAGCAAACAAGGTCCTTGGTCTTCTGCACAGAATCTTGTGCAGTTGTTCCCACAAGGTCAAAGAGAAAAATACACTGTGTACCATCAAAATCACTTTAAATTTGCACCAAAATATTCCCCACCTTAACATTTTGACCTAAAGAGAAAATACATAAAACATGTACCTATCCAACCTATTTTTTCAATGTAATCATGGTAATAAGAAACACAACCAGTGTTCTAGCTAGGACCATTATAGTGCCGGATAAATGTTTGGATTGCAAAACATATCGAGCACAGTTCTCAACGCTTTCTGATGCTTGAAATACGATCAAATTGGTACATTTATTCAGAGATGGCAAATTTCCCAAAGGAAAAAGTGTAATCCTATTGCACTTCCTGTTCCGGTTTCCCGACTGACCCTAATTTTTTGGCGCCGCCCTAAGAATTTACATTGGCAAATTAGAAAAAGTTAAACAAATCCTGCCGTCTTTTCTTTCAAAACGAACACCTGTCAACAACTTGTTCACGTCAAAACACTTTT
This sequence comes from Acanthaster planci, assembly GCF_054643075.1. NCBI lineage: Eukaryota > Metazoa > Echinodermata > Asteroidea > Valvatida > Acanthasteridae > Acanthaster > Acanthaster planci. The sequence continues at coordinate 17,727,311 of NC_141777.1, read as the reverse complement.
AATTACCTGACTAGCATTGTGCAAGTGTGAATTGTAATTGTTGATTATAAAATTTCCACATTAATTCTGGTAAGTTTTTATTTTAATCACTTTTGGGGCAATTTTTGGCAACTTTCATCGCAATCAATCAACGAAGAAAAAAAATTGTCAAAAACTCCTTACTTACCGACCCTATTTGACCAAAAGAAGTGCAATTTTTTACTTGGCCTAATTAATGTGCTTCTCAGTGTCGTAAGCCAGTGTGGGCAATGTTGATCATGTCACAGTTAAATGTACATGCGTTGCAAAACACGCAAGCTTCTCCATGACAAGACTTTACAATGGCCCATTTGTATTAGTCCCTGAATTTCTGCTCACTTGTTGCCACAGTCCAAAACAAGTCCAGTTGCTCACAGAATATCCAAGAATCAAATCCTCGACAGTCCTCCACTCCGGTCAACTTAAGCACGATCATGATATTCGACATACAGGTGTGCGTGTGTACTTTTTTCAGTACATGCACATGTACAATGCACATATGGATGTACACAATCACATTGCGATTGTGCGTATTCACCCTTTGTTCATCATAGCATTAATTGGGGCTAACGGATGATTTAACAAAACCGGTTTCTACTGCTACGCAGGCAACGTGTATGAACAAAGTGCGGGATGCCAGTGACACATTTCTGATGCGCGCAGTACGAGGCCAGTTCCATGTTACCGCTAGCTCATGTAGATTTTATACACATATGGTTTTGTGCCTTTGAGTTGGAAATCAAAAAATCTTAGTCTGGATCATACAGTCATAAATTAACTAAACTTATCATAAAAATTATGCATAAATCATACAAGTTGGCATCTCTACATTTTCAGTAATACTTCATTTCATTTTTTGGAAAATCTGTGCTAGGTGGCACTGCCAATTTGAACCCTAAGTGCCGGGTGGTATAGTACCAGGTGGTGCCGCCCAGCACCGCCCACAGTGGCAAGAATACTGAGCACAACTATTATTTTGTTTGGCCTTAACCACTACCAGCTGGGGACTCCGAAATCGGAGCCGATGGTTTATATGTGTGGCCGGGGTCTCGGAACTCGGACAAAGGAAACAGGGCCCTGTAACAAAAGACCGTACTCCGAACAAAAGACCAGGCTGCTGGGCATTACCGGCATTTTTCACTCTCAAAAGTGGTGATAATCCAGTGTTATTTTGAAACCGTATACCAGGGTTTGGGGCATTTAGAGCAAGCGGATTACCACCGGGGACAAAAACTCTCCACCACCGCAGCGATGAGCCACACAGCACCGCTGCATGCTAATCTGGCCCCTATTGAAAAGAGGTCAGCAGTGCACTGAGCCAGGTTCGTGAACAAAAGACAGTTGTATAACACCGCACAATCTGGGCTCTGTTTACAAGGCTGCAGGCCTGGCTGAAATATTCGGGCGTCAATGAAGGTCACCTGTCAACTTAGAGTAGTGCCTAAAGATTACTCCGTGCGGCTATAAACGACTGTTAAATGGAATGATGAATTGTTGAAGGATTTTGAAAACGGAAAAAATGATGGTCATGCCGGCCCAGCATCATCAACGTTGAAAAATGCCCGGCACGAAGTGGTTAAGTTGTTTGATTTTTAGAACATACATGGCGTATGGAAGCTACTTGCTCCTGTAAACTGACAAATTCAGCTGTGTAGGGAGCAAGTACTTACTGCCATGATGGTTAGGCCAATTTTGAGCCCTGACTGTCCCTATATATGGTCAATGGGGTGATCCTGGGATTACTGGGGGTTCTGCAAGGTGGTACGCGCGATTGGATTTCACGGTCTCTCAATCACACCGACAGGAGTCGGTTTTCAGAATGATTGAGTAGCAATCTCAGCTATGCTCATAAATCTTCACTAACAGTCTACTCTTCCAGCACACTGTCTGGTTTGAACCAGAGTTAGCCCATGCCACAATGTACTGCTTGCGATATCCGAATGCTGAGTTCTCTAACCCTACATGTACTGAGGCAATGCAGACAATGGTAGTGCAAAGTGGCACTCCACTCGGGGTTGAAATTTCCCCCACACGGTGGGTCTGGGCAGTGTGTACCTTTCCACACACCTAGTTTTTCCCAAGGTTCCTAACAGATACTCAGCAAGGCTCTACATATTTCTCCACTTACTGCATGCGCTAATTGAGCCAGAGAATAAAATTGGTATACCGGGGTACCTTTTTGTGTCCACCAAGGTTCCTGCCCTGAATGGGAATGTTTAATCACTTCGCTCCTGTCAGGCAGTACTATTATGAGTTGTATTTTCTCGGAATGATCTCCAATCTTCAAATGCTCTTTTATCAACTTTCAAGTTTTCATTCCTTCCAATGCACGTGACCTGACCTTAATTCCCCATGCATGCAGTAAAAAGGCCGAAGTCCACCAACAGAGGGACGCAAACAGCCATTCCAGACATAGGACAAAGCTCAGTTTCAATTTTCAATGAATGCTTCATCATCCGTTCGCATGTCCTAGAATTATGCACTGTTGCTAAGGACAACTTCATTCGACTTGTTTTCTGGCAACAACTCCTTGCTCAATAAAGATGAATAAGCCATTTGCAAGTTAAATTTGAATTAAATCTGGTGTACTGAGTTATCTGACTGCACCTAAATATAACAATTTTAATTCCCCAGACTAAAGACACTATTGCTATACCTCGTGATTCGGGGCAAGCTTTCGCATAGTGACCACCATCTCTGGAATGGACTGGTTCCTTTGTGCCCTTGTTATCCATTGAGAACAGTGTTGTTGCAAGGAGTCATTAATGTAACTAAGCAAAAGCTTGTCCCGAATCACAAGGTTTAGCAACAGTGAGTTTAGTATGGAGAATTCAAGTTATGTTCACATGAATTTAAAGAACTCAGTGTACCAGATTTGGGTCAAAGTTAACTCGCAAAAGGCTTATTCAAACCATCTTTATCTACACGTAGGCTACATAGAGTCTTTCCTCATAGTCTCTGATTTATTTTATCTCTCTTATAGGAGTACCCTCCGTTTGCACTTGAAAGGGATAATTCCCTGCTGTCTAGCCCCCACTGCAGTCGTTCTAGGGCCCCCCAGGAAAAAATTCACTTCTATCTTCAAGTAATTCCTGAAGTTTTCTTTACCTATCTACATATAGTGATAGAACTATGATGCCAATGACTACATCACTTCTCAAGTGGCCTCAACGCCTGTACTTAGAGGTACTACCTACAGTAGTAAGGTTCTAGCAGACATCAGGCTGGTCATATGAATACATGTACCTCACATGTTTTACCAGGAGTATTATTTCTTAGAGCCCTCTGCAGTTTGTTAATGCCCAGTGCAAAATAACTGCCAATCACAGACTTGCCATGACACTGGAAACTGGCAGTCTGATAATTAGCACTTTCTCATGGTCAAGTCAAAGTCAAATTATTTCTAAAAAATGGAGTGCTTGCAAAAGTTTGTATGATCTGTAGGCCAAAGTACATTTTAATTTAATTAAAGCCATAATCACTGAATAAAACTATGCATATGAGCAGTATTAAAGATTTAGAGGGAATTTTTTGTCCCGATTTGGCAAATGTTATCAAATTCATTTGACTTTTTTGAGACCACATTTGATTTTTCCAAAAACAAACCTAGGTAGGCCTACAGCGCCTAGTGCATTCATAACATGCCTAATCCTAGTCGAAATCTGACACAGAACTTGGGAGGGTGAAATTCGACAAGTGAGAAAAAAACAGACAAACTAGAACTGCAAAACATTTAAGTTTTGAAACGAAAATCACAGCCTAGCCTGGCCCATGACATAAGAAGTGCACACGTACATGTATGTGTACATATGTACACTGCATAGCATACATGTACAATGTGCCCACATCGCTTGTTGGTGTACATGTATGTCCGTTCCGCACTAGGCCTGCCTAACGTTACATGTACTCCACGTGTTCACGTTACTTCCTCATCATTTTTCTGAGGGACATGATTTTCTTGCGCAGCAAAATTAGAGATTTGGTTGGCTTTCACAACATGAAAGCTTAAGGGACGTATATTCTAGTGATTGTAGGCCTCAAAGTTATGATCTAAGAACATCTGACACTTATATTTGACATCTGAATTCTGATTTGTCACTAAAATTTTGCCGCTCCAACTTTCCCAGCGTTGTGTCAACGTACCAGCAGGCCATATTGGATCGATGACGTGTACAATCACTGCCTTGAAGCTTCATCTCTCTCATCATAGTTTCTAACAGGCCATGTGATTGGCCAATTTTCTAATTTTAATGTGCCTGTAAAAGGGACCCTTTCGCCAACTGTCGCCTTTTTTATATCTTTTAATGACAATATGGTAATCGTTCAAAGTATGACGTCACTAATGGTTCGCGCTGGCCAATCGCATTCGAGCAGTTCCATATAGAGGGCGCTAATTTATTATTATGATATCAGTGAATCCTAAAACGTGTGACCTGTGTCTGCCCTTTCCTGTTTGTTCGGCCCAACGAATTATTGAACTCTAATTTTTGTCAATAATTATTTGATACATGTGTATGGGGTTCCTTCCACAGTAAATCGACCCCTGTCAGATTCAACCCAGGCTTTGTTGATGGATCTGCAATTGTCGTACTTCACATTCCAGTCCATCCTACGGATTACAAGATGCTCTACTTCATCTACGTCAGAGTAACTTCTGGGCTTTGACCCTGTCACTATGTCAGTGCCCTAAGAGTCCTCACCTAGACAATTTTTCACCACCTACATGTACTCTCACCAGGCAGCCATTCCCACAATTGAAAACTTGGGCAACTGGCCTTTCATAGGCAGATGTACAGTTGAAACTGGAGCTTACTTTGGCATCACACATAAGCTTACCAGCTGTCCTGGATTGTGAAACAATGAGTACTTTGACTTCATTTTCAGCGGGGCTTAGCGGTTTGTATCAACAGGCCCCGCCGACTGCAAACACTGTGGTGTCATCATTGGCACAGTGCCATGGGAACTACTCGTTGGGTACCCTGATTCATGCTAGCAACTAGGACTCCTTCTATCCCCGGTTTTCAGGGAATGTAGACACCAGCAACACAGAGGTAACATGCAGCCATGTCGGCAACACAAGTACAACATATTACGTGCTGACGAGCACACTCAGACATGAAAAAATAACTGGAAAGTTATTAACAATAATAGTGAGTACAATACATAGATAGAAGTACCACCAGTGGGAACTGGCTTGTTTTCCCGAGCTGAATGAGGGTTTAGAGCCAGGGCAATCCCAGTGCCAATGGCCTAGTCTGCCACAGGTGAAGCACAGATCTGTGGGTTTGGCATTTCTTGCCAAAGACGGCCATGGGTACTGCCAGAACTGATGCCCAGACATGCATCTATTCCCCGAGAAATCCCCTCGAAAAATTCCAGGACTAGAAGCAGGGTTAGCAGAGGACTCTTGCCTTGCTACTGCCTCACATGCTTTTTTCGATGCTTTATTTCACTGATGCCTGTCCTGCCTCTTTTTGGAAGAAGTGCAAACTTGAGCCTTCTGCATCTGCTTTTCATCTTCCGAATCACTAGCCAACTCATCGCTGACATAATCATCAACAGCCTTCCGTCCAGCCTCTGACTTATCTGCGAAGCGTATGAGTTAATTACGCTTCTGGACATCAGCGATTGCTTCTTTCAGCAACGGGTTAGCGGCTTCTTCCTTATCTTCGCTTAAATAGGCTTTGGCCTTTTCCAGTTTTTCCCGAACATCCAAGTTGAAATTATACTGGGTCTTATCGCCTTTAAAATGAAATTACACATCCGATGCCGTTTCAATTGTTGTACTTCTTGCGAAGTTGTGACAAGGGAATGCTCATTCTCCTTCTGTAGGCAGTCAAAGGAGCTGTCAAAATATTGCTTAAAGTCACCTAAGGCCTCTTTAATAGTTTGGCTGACATTCTCTCTAGTAAGGAGAGGAATTTGGGAATTTGCTTGGCCAGAATTATCATTGACATGCATGACCACAAGTTAAGTGAACCGCTCTGCTGAGGGTGCAATATGAAAACTCAAAATGGCAAAGAAGTAGGGGTTTCGACATGTCCGTGTACTTGTGCGCTCCAATCAGTAAGTGTCCTTAACACATCTTCTACCACAGCCCAGGCATGCTTCACTACATCGAACAACGTATTCACCCAACCATTACATTCCACTCTATTGTATTCTCCACTCCGTTGGTCTCCATGAGAAAATACATATTCCATCTCCTCCCCATTTGCCCCAGTAACTTCTGCCTTTTAGGAAATAAGGTCCAGGACAAGATGTATGTGGATAAGGCCTTACCCGTAGGGGCCTCCTTTGCACCAGCCTTTTTTTAATCCTTTTCATCCTTTTTGAGGGGTGTGCAAACAGCAGACTGGCCTCAGGGGTGTATGTCATTACATAGACGATCTTCTTTTTGTAGGAGGGGTGGAAGCCAATGCCCCCTCATCATGCAAAGCGTTGTTCAAGTCCTTGAAGTGTACATGTGAATTACTGGGGGTGCCATTAGCTGAGGATAAGACAGTTGAAGCCCACTTCCTGGTTATCTTTTCTGGGGTTGGAAATTGACTCACAGGCATTATTCGGTACAAACTCACAACGTGCATAGTAAGATAACAGATGCATTGGACTCAGAAAGAATCACACTTCGCTCACAGTCAAACGCTTTCTTTGCTACAGTTTCTGAGTTACTTGAAGTCACTGAGACTGTTGGGTTCTGTATCATGGTTCCATTTTTGAGTCTAAGTTCAGAACTGTGTATGAAGACATCTGTTGCTTTGAAAACTCTGAACGTGGACCCTTTCTAAAGGCACACATCGCTCTGCAGAGGACAGCCAAACAGATGGCAGTTGTGCAGCATATGCAGATGCAAATAAAGACATGAAAATGTGCATACATGTACATGTGTTTTTATACATTGTATGATATTATTCATCATGCAAACTGGTACATAACAATGCGATAATGGTGAAACAATTCAGAAGGTATATCTACTGTAAGTGCCAAGGGACATGTGAAAAGGTTTTAGTTAATTTGATTCCCATGTCTCTCTGTAAAATTTTATTGGAGCTCATTTTGGAAAATTTCAGTTAATAAATTATATTATGAAGAATTTGATTGAAATAAGTTTAATTTTTCTAGTAGAAGTAGAAGTCATCTGGTCTCAGTACAAGTATTCATTTCATTCCTAGTTTATCAAGTGCTGGTTGTGATCAAGTATTGTGAAGCATCCTAAAGGCCTGAGCTGGCATTGGACATTAGAAAAATCCACATTACCCCAAATAGGCCTCTTGCCATTTCTAAAGAAATTAGTCTACTGCCCACACCTAACACAGATTGCAAATACATATGCATTATAACTCAATATTATGCAGACTCCATAAAGACTAATGAAAGCCATGTTTGATTCAATATTTCGTTCTTTATTCAGAACATCTTCAGGAATGAGATAAACCATGGAGTTGTAACCTTATAACATGAGTCAGAGGGGGAGTAATTGGCCAATCAGAGAGTCTAAACAGTAAACAAAGAATTGAATGGCTCACAGACAGCATCATCTTATAAACCAGTAGTAACAAGGTGTTACGAGGCCAGCAGTAAGGTACATGTAACAAAGGAGAAGTGAGGTGTTGAATCATCCCATAAATGGAAGTAAACAGAGTTAGCCAAACAAAGCAAGCTCTTTGGAGGCCCTTAATCCAGTGTTTAGAGATGGCTTGTAGCGACTGATGGCTAAAGCTTCCTTAAATAACAATTCCAGCCAGTGTGTAGAATAATCAATAACGCTAGTGTTGCTGAGTATCAATGACTGGTAGGTGGAAAATTGAAAATTGTCTTGTTTGCCCGTATCCAGAAGAATAGAAAGATTAAGTAGCCCCAGGATGTGGTGAAAGCCTTCACATGATGATATATGGTCAAAAATTACACTGTTGGGCCCAGTTGAGTGTTCCTTGATTCTGTTGGTTAGACATCTGTCAGTTTTACCAATGTAATCGTTGTTGCAACCTGGACATTTAAAGTGATATACGGAACTACGGTACTCTTTGGGAGTCAGGTCCTTGGTTGGCAGCATATTCATCACTTTCTTAGATTTCCAAATAATTATGATCTTGACATTCTTAGTGAGGTGTCGATTAATCTTGTTGCTGTATCTATGGACTATGTTTTGGCCTACCTTTCCAGTGAAAGGTAGCCATAACCAGATTTTGGCTATGTCCGCATCCTCATTTATTTGGGGTGAATCGGCTTTAGACAGGTTTTGGTGTAGTTTCCTAAAGATGCGGTTGACTGTATGCAGCGGAAACCCATTCCAGGACATGTATCGTTTAAGTGTGTTCAGTTCATGTTGAAGACGAGGTCCAGGAGTGCAGATCTTATGGGCTCTAGAAAATAAACTACGTATCCAGGAGATTTTTTTCTTCCAGGGGGTGAAGCTATCAAAGTGAACATACTGCCCAGTGTGTGTTTTCTTACGATAAATGCCCATTTCACAGGAGTTAAATTCAAGATCAAGAAAATGAACAGTGCTAGTTCCTTCAAATGATTCAAATGTAAATTGTAAATTCCGATGAAATGAATTCAGTGCTTTCAGGATTCTGTCAAAGTTTACAGGTTTAGCAAGGATAAGTGTGTCATCAACAAAGCGTGTGTAAAATTTGATAATACCTTCATCTTCAAGCTTAGGGATAATTGTTTCCTCTAGTTCGGTCATAAATATATTGGCTAAGACTGGTCCTAGTGGTGATCCCATGGAAACGCCATCAGTCTGTTGGTACAATTCATTATTACTCCATTTGCTAAATTCTTGATCACCCGCAGTACACCCTCACTCTCTTCAGCAGGAATTCCGTTGTCTTCCAGGCCATCTCAGCCTGCATCTGCTGAGAGCCGTACATTGCCTTGATTCCCCTACTGGTCCTGACCCATATTTGCATATCTCTGACTCAGTCAGTTGCCTGATGAAGAAGAGTCACTTTCATTGAATGATCTCTCTCAATCTGCACCCCACCTCCATTTGCTTCAGCGTGAAATGACGCAGGTTCTGGAACTGCGTACCCCTATGCCCCTGGACGATCAGATCCACCCTTCGTTCAAACGTCATTTGCCTAGGAAGGCTTCTGCTTCACCCGTCTTCACTAAGCTCCCATTTGACTGTTCCTGCGTAGACGCTATTTTACAATCTAGCCCAGGCTGAACGCTGGCACCCTGGCATCCACCATCAGCATTACTTCAAGTTTCCTTCGGGTGACTTTGATACTTACCTTTCTGCACTGAGATGATTGAGATGGCCAAGGTTGAGATTTTTCCACACAGAGGCAAATATGGCCATACCTATCTCGATCGTAACCTCCAACATATGGAGGTGGTTCTCAGGAATATTGACCTGGCTGCCCGTACAGACATTCACTGCATGTCATATCTCCTCCTACCTGAATGTTTATCTCATGCCTGCAAGAAGGATTCAGATATATCTGCCAAGTTTGTCATTATGGCTTTCCGTTGTCTTGATGGTTCCCTGATCACAAGCCCTGAGCAGTTTGCCCGTTTTTCTCTCCATGCTAAGGCGTCTCATAGAGAATTTGCAATTTAAGCCCTGAATATTCCCCATCAATCAGTTAACTCTGCACTTAAGGGTTTTCCCCTGTTTACCAGTGACTTTTTCAGGTGCCAGTTTTCTAGTCACCTCGGAAAGTGAGGTTGGGCAAATTGACAGAGCTTGGAAGTTATCCTTCTGCCAGTCAACCAGGTCTCATCCACAGGTCACCAGTATGGCTCCCCCTAAACCATCACACCCTGCTCCCCCCCCCCCACCACAACAGGCTCCACAGCACGGCCATAGGCTGTTACTCTCCAGCTTAGAGATGACCATGCCCTGCTCCTCCCAGCACTGCCAGAACCCAGTGTGGCCTTACCCGCCACCCCCACACTTCACAGGGATCAGTGACAGTGACTACTCTGCTTCTCTTACGGCCGTCAATGCCAAACCCGTTGGCAGCCGCCTTCTAAGATTCGCAGGGTTAATTCTTTCCTCTCTTTCTCATGGTTACCACCCAGACTTCACAAGACCCCCTCCGACCAGAATTACATTCCGACTGATTCTGGTCCCAGACAATCTATCCAAGCAAGAGTTCCATGCCCTTCCCTTTGGCCTTTCCACCACTCCCAGGGTATTTACCAGGGTGGTACAAGCAGTAGGAGCCTATCTCTGTCATTCTAGCATCCTCATCTTCCAGTACCTTGATGACTGGCTGATAACCATTCGCACAAAAGTCGAGACTGTCATGGTGCCCACGGCTGCATATGTTGTCATGACACGCGTCGGTTTTCTGATCAATCACAAAAAATCCAGGCCATCCCTGTCGCAGACTCCTGTCCTTGGGGCTGTCCCTGATCTCCAACACAGCATAGTTTAATACTCTGACTGATGCCCTCATAGACAATCTGATACAGTTCTTTGCCCTGTTTTAGGGCCTACCATGTGAGCACTCAGTTGTGGCTCCACCTCCCTGGACTAATGGCCAGTCTTGTCAACCTCATTTCTTAGTGTTGACTTCATATGCTGCCTCTCCTATCTCTCTTCAAGCCCTTGACGTCCATGTTCCATTGTCAGCTTTCACGTGCCATCATCTGATCTGATAGTCATCCATAGCCAATCTCACCGTGGCCCTTCCCTTCGTCCCTCTCGTCACAACGGATGCCTCGAATTCCGGTTGGAGTGTCAGCCTTCCTCCATATCAGATATCCAGTCGGTGGGACCTCTCCCTCTGGTACTGTCACATCAACCTTCTCGAGCTCCAAGTGGTTTTCAAAGCTCTCCTTCATTTCCAGTCATTTTAAGTCAGCAAGACTGTTCTAGTCCAGTCAGACAATGTGACTGCGACATCAACTGCTGGGGGGGCATGCATTTGCGTACTCTCTGCCTCCTTGCTTGGCAAATGCTTTAGTGGACCATACGACACTTTATTCTGAACACTCACCTTCCCATGTTCTGCAATCAGTACCCACAACTGCAGACCTGGGCAGCCAATGCCCTGCGTGTCTCCTTTTGAGGGTCTTCTGGCCTTCGCTTTTCCTCCTCTATCACTCATTCCAATGGTGCTGTCGAAGATAGAAAGGGGATGTTTCTGTGTTCTTCTTATTCTGGCTGAGACAGCAGTGGTTTTCCTGCATCGTCAGACTCCTTGTCAATGTTCCCCTGTTACTGCCTCAGCGTCCCGACCTGCTATTCCAGCCCAGATACTGCTGCCTCTACCTGGACCTGCCTCACCTACACTTAATGCATTGGACATTGTCCAGCGATCTTTCAAGCAGGCACGCCATTCTCAAGACACTGCAGCCTTGGCTGCCATAGATAGGCGACTGTCTACAGGAAAACTCTATGACAGCCAAATTTGACACTGCAACTCTTGGTGCAGAGTGCATACTGCAGATCTGACCGAGGCGTCTCTTTCCCTCGTAACGGACTTCTTTATTCACCTATTCCATTTGTGCTTCCTCTTTTGTACGATCAGGAATTACCGCTCGGCACTGGTGGCTATCCACTGGAGCTTCCCTGAGGGATCTTCTATTTCTAATAGCTCAGTGATTCATCACCTCTGGGGAATGTTCATAGAATACCCCCAACCCAAGCAGTTCATTCCTTAGCGGTGCCTGAGTGATGTCTTCTTGGCTTTAGCCAGCCTTCCATTCGAACCTAGGAAATAACACATGTATTGGTAATCTGGTAGGTATGCAGTAGTAGTCTCAACCCACTCTTGGTGGGGGAGAGTTTGAAACTGTTTAAACCTTTTTTTTTCATTTGTAAAAAACCCTCACATGGGGGAGGCTTTTGACCAATTAAAATGGTCCAGCTGATGATTGAAGAAACTTGATCACCTATAGTCTTGCAAGTTCTCATGAGATGGAATTTTTTTATTTATATTCTCATTGTGACAGGACCCTACTCTCCTTTCCTGTGTATTGTCTACTGTTTCAACATTGTTTCCAGTTGTAAAAGAAAAACAAGAGCTTGTGAATACTTTTCTTGATAAGGTAAGAATCAGTTTTCTCTGACACAAATAGTGAATGTTTTAAAGTGTTTTGGTTTTTAAATAACTTTATGAGGTGACAGATTTAATTTGTTATTTTAGGTGAAGGTAAGTGGAATGAAAATTTTTTTGTCAAATGAAACCATTCTTTCCATTGCCTGAACGTGAACCATTCATCATTTGTTCAATACACCTGAATTTCTTTATAATTAACTTCAAGCCACTGTTTTCATGAATCAGTCTGGCATGAAATCGCTACATGAATTAGTCCCATTCATAATGCACTCATGTAAAATGGATATTTCTGGGTGCCTTACAAATTGCTAGTTGGTGGCATATTTTATTTTGTTTCTTTGTATTAGAAGTATCTGTATGCTTATGAGTAAAAAAAATGTTTCATCAAATGCCTTGTACTAGCATTTTTTATGAGTTGAGAAATTTCTCCATCAGATTCTCTGCATTTATCGTTAACCATCAGCAGTTCAAAGAGAAACGCTGTATTATAGCACCTAACCGTGGAGGGAATCTTAATGTCACTTTCATTTATTCAACTTGGTAATGCACAAAGATTGGTTTTGAGGTGAAAGTGATAATTTCTGAAATGCATTACAGTTCGTGTTCAGGTATTCCAAGTACTGGTCCATTTGGTCTTTCAGTTGTATTGTGGTGATATCATACACAGTTTTATGTCCACCCGGGTCTGCTCAGTAATCAGAAAGGAAGCATCACAGTCACGTTTGGAGAATAAAATGATAATCTTAATTTTGTTGCCCTTATCTTCAACATTAACCTTCCATCCTCCACTGTTAGATTAGTGTTGGAGGATGGACCCTATTGCCACTTCACTCAGGCTAAAATCAAGCAACAAGGAGGACCAAGCACAGGATTTCCAGTCACAAAATGAACCATTTGTTCAAGGCAATGCACTGAAATCTAGTAACTACACATATTTAAATTTGCTTGATCATTGGCCAAATTAATTTGGCCCAACTTGTACCATTTCACTTTATGAGATTTTCCTGCAAACTGATAACAGCTCAAGGATGTATGAGACACTGAAATTAATATGGGAATAAAATATGTGCTTGGCCAGTCTTAAATATGCATTTAAACCAGTTCAAGAGAATCGCAGCTCGGGCATTATCAGTATCAGTTCTCATAATAGCAAGGTCTTAAATGTTAGTTTAAGCCTGGTCAAGCACATATTAATTTCCATTTATAAATACCTTTTTATTTAGAGAATCAAAAGAAGTCAACATACATGTATGATGGATTTCTAATGATTTTGTTCTAAAACTTTCATTTTCCCCAATGCCCCCGTCCATTTATGGTATATTTCTTATGAAAGTTGTCCAAATAGAGTACCCAACGAAGTTGTATTGTGGACAGGCACGTCATGTACGCACAGACTCCTGACCTTTTAGAAATACAATCTTGTATCCCTGTGCCAGCACGTGATTTACGCAGGGGGCATAATCCCTTCTCAGCGGGCATTATCAAATGTTAGTACATGGTCACATGACCCGTTTCATCCAGTAGGAATAGAAAAAAGTGACCCATGTATTTATGAATGCAATTTAAATATTCTGCAGCTCTACTAAGTACAATAAAAAGTAGGTAAATGCGACTTTTCACGTTTCCTATTCTCCCACCATGCAGAATCCATGCAACTTTGGGGAAGTCTCCCTTTCCATGTCCACAAGCCTGCCTGTCAGCCTCATCTTTATTGGGCTCTTTCTACATCAGACCACTGCAGAAAATCCATTTGTTTTTTCACCTAGAGCACCTGCTCAGTTTCAACATTTTTCATTCTGCAACCCGCCCAAAAATCATTTTTCATTTGCAGATTACTTTGCAACAGCTGAAAACGATGAATTCACCCATACTTCCATGTAAATCCAAATATTTTGCAGCAATCGTTTCTTTTTGAACTTCAAAATTTCTGTTTTGGAAGCCCATGTGCACAGTAAAATGTACTGGTCTGAGTGTAGAAAGAGCCCATTAACCACATTGTGCCAGGGGCATTTATGAATGTTGATGATGCGGGGATGGGATAATTTTCATTTTTTCTGTTTTCAAAATTCTTTAAAATTCATATCTTCATTTACTGGACACTTACAACCACAGGAAGGACTGTCTGGTTTCTACTCTAATCTGACAGGCAACATCTATTGATGCTGGAGTATGTCAGCCAGGCCTGCCTCCTTGTAAAAAGAGCCCAGATTGTGCGTTGTTACGTTATTTTCTTTTGTTCACAAACCTGACACAGTGCACTGCTGACCTCTTTTCAATAGAAGCCAGATTAGTGTGCAGTGGTACTGTGTAGCTCATCACTGCGGTGGTGGAGTGCTTTTGTCCCCGGTGGAAATCCACTCGCTCTGAGTGCCCCAAACCATGGTATACTGTTTCAAAACAAGGCTGGATTATCTCCACTATTTAGAGTGGAAATATGTTTGTAATTCCTAGCAGCCTGGTCTTTTGTTACAAATACGGTCTTTTGTTACAAGGCCTAGTTCCGGTCCAATTTCAGAGACCCGGGCTACACATATAAAGAATATGTGCCTGAAACCGGGCTCCCCGGCGGCACGTGGTTAAAGATAAGGCTGACAGGCAGACTTGTGGACATGTGAAGGGAGCTGTTTATTGAGTTACCTCTGACCTTTCTAAAAGTCTTAAAGTCTGAATATTAGTTTTCATATTACTGTTTCCGCAGCCAATTTTAACTTTGATGTATCATGACCCAATGCTCAATTTTCATGATCTATCTCAGAAAACCCTGAGGGTAGCAAACACTAGCAATCATTCCAGAAAGCCTTAGGATTTAGATATTTATCATTTTCCCCATCAAAAAGGGCCAAGATACAGCAAAATTTGATAACTGGATCTGACTTTTCACTATCATTTGTAAAGTGATTTTGACAAAAGTGAAATTCCTTTGTGAAGACCTCAAATTTGTTCCTGAGGGTCATCTTCAAGATCAGAGGTGGATAGTCATGCAATTCAATGTCACATCAGAGATATGGGGAGAAATTTATAGGCATGGGTCCTGAGGTTTCCCTCTGCATCACTATTAAACATGTGACCTTTCACCACAAAAACTGAGATATTGGTATTTTTTAATTCGGCAGAAAGAGAGCTTTCCAATGGTATCTACATGGAAGTCTTAGGGTAAAAGTAAAAGGTAACCATGGGACATCATTCTGGCAGCTTTGCGTCTTTGTTCCCGACATTGTTTCAACATTTCAGACCAGGCACGAATAATACTATCGTCAAAATTGCTGAGAAAATGACATTGTTAAATATGTGATTCTGCAAAATGTTTGGAATTAGAAAGGAGACAGGTTAGTCTTTCCAATGATTACAAAACCCCAAAAGTGACTCCACTTCAATATGACTTTGAACCTTGAAAATAGAAAAGTGTGGGATGCGACTTTACTCTCATTTTGTTGTGACAGGTCACATATTTGCTGTGTGGGTAACTAATAGAGCCTAGTCATGCATGTATGTGTATATAGGGCAGTTGCTGATCAACATGATCAACGGATGGTCATATTTTTTTGTGATATTCTTCCTTCCAAAATGGTGTGATTAAAAGAGATATGCAATTCTATTTGTATTCAAAAGAAACTTGATCTTTTAAGAAATATCAGTACGTGTGCATTCAAGTTAACTTGCCATTAAAAATTTGGGAACAAACTAAAACAGTGTGTGGTGATATTTTCTGTTTGGTTTCCAAGTGGAAATTGAGGTTGGTCTTTTTCGAACATTGCTCTGTATTAAAGTTTGATAACTACATATATCATCTGCCTCTGTTGTACGTTTGTTCTGTTTTTTTTTTAGTTTTTTTTTTTATTATAAATTTGTTGTTTTCATAATTTCTGTTGTTTCTGGCAGCACTGATTCGTATTCAGGTTCCCTTGAGTTATGCGAAACATTTCTTCCTGAAACTGCAGACGTAGTGGAAGGTTCTGATGTGATCCCTGAAGAACAAAGAAATGATAATTTTATCTCTTTGTCTAGGCTACAATTTGGTATTCTTTAAACTGCATCCATATGAGGCCTAAGAAAAGAAATTATTAAGTACGTATTTGCACTTTGCTTTTAAGATTCGTATTTGGCATCTCCAATATGATCTGTACTCTTCAAAAAACCCCAGTTGTAATGACCTACATTTTAGATAAATTAATCACTATAACTGCAGGAAAAATAACCCACTTATTCAAGCTTGAATGAAGTTTTAGAACCTATTACCGGATACAAGCCCAGCACTGGTCTATGACTAAAAAGAAATCCTGATCTAGCCAGCAGTAGCCTCCAAAGTTAATAACTAATTACAGTGACACCTGTAAAACAAGCCCTCCCCTTCACAAAAAAGACAACAAAAAATTTACCCATTCTGTTACAATTGTATTAAGATTATATGTGATACTTTTTACACAGATGTTTTCAGCGGCTGTATTCTCACTGCCTGGACAAACAAAGGTACTGTTGCTTATAAAATGAATGTTGGCTTTAGTTTCATATTTGTTTGGAAACGACACATTTCAGGAGGAGACATTTTACAGGGATATTCCAGGAAGCATTTGGGAAGGGGGAGCTGTGCTTGCATAACATTGTGAAATTGTTTTTAAAACAAAGAGGCACCATATTCATCTATGTTTTTTACACCTTTATCTCTGTTTGTCAGTTTCAGTATGTCCGTGTATACGTTTGATCACTTTTGGTGTTTGTAATCTTGATCTATTTGGAACCCCATGGAAATGAGCCTGTGTAATTTGCTTCCTTGGGCCATCAAACTCAACCAATTTGTCTTTTTAGATTTATTTTATTTTGTAATGCTTAGTTTTTGTCATTTTTGTCGATTTCATCTGAATAAATAAATAAAAATAAAATTCATGTGGTAATTTTTTCTTTTAACAGTATTTTTTGTTATATGCCAGCCTGGTATATATGCATCATTTCTTTCCCATTATTGAGCTTGAAAGTAAAACTCTATACCTTACCTGTATTCTCAGAAGACGAGGACACGACCTGTACAGAATGTCCGTAGACATGCATGCTCTGCCTTGGTGAAGATTTGCCGAGACAACTCAGAGTTCATGGTGGTAAATGTTGCATCTTTCTTAGTTGTCTGAATGTAGTCAATTATTTACATTGTTATCTCAGTTCTTTTATAGAGTGTTCGGTAAAGCCAACAAACCAAATGTAGCAACATATTCTACATCAGGCATTTGTTAACTTAACTACTATAGCAGTTACACGTTTTCGCACATAACTGTGAGCTCCTGTCAGTCTGCAGCGCACAGAAAACTTGTTCATTTCACGTGCACTGTATGCACAGCTTCTCCACGCATGACCTCTATTTGAATATTTACTGAGCCGGGAGGCCCTGTGGAATTCATGTAAAATACACTATGTAGTGTATACCATGAGAATTTCTTGTTCAAAATAACAAATTGAGGTCCCCACCCTCCGTTTTCTGTAAAAACATTGAGATTCAATGGCCACTTTAAAGGTGAATTTCTTACGTACAAAAATAATTGAATTTGAGAAATAATGACTGACAAAATGCGTCAACATTTCCTTGTGACATCACCAACAACTTAATTTTTACGCACCTGACAAGGTACTTCTGTCTTCTATTATAAATTTAAAAATGCAAAATACAGCACGTGCAATTTTGTATTCCAAACTGGGCGTACCTAACTCCAATGGTAGTTACACTTTTGCTAAAACCACAATTTTTTCCAGAACATTTTCTTGCAACAAACTGTGCCAATTGTAAATTCTCTTGAAAGCTGCAATCACTGACATGTAACTTTCACAAGTATAATACAAACTTAAGCTGCTTCTCTCAGTTTGAAAAAAACAAACAAAAGAAACGTGAAAAAAGGGCAAGTTGTACATAATTACACATTGAATAGCATCATAAATTGAAAATAGCATGTGATGGTAATGTACACACAAGACTTTGGCATATATCTGCAGTACGTGTAGTTACAGTACTTTTTTCTTACACTGCATGTTAACCATTAAACCCACACTGAGAATAACATTTAGTGTAAAAACTATCCCAGCGAAGGAATATAAAGTTCATGGAAAGTTAACAAATTTTGTAATACTACACAAATGAATGCACAAATATACTTATGTATATGTATATATAAAATGCCTTGCAATTACATTGGCATTGAATACGTCAGAGTTTATAAAAATGTATGAACAAATATTTTGACCAAAAGCAAAAATTGTGTTTAGCATACCTTTTTCATGGTTCTAACATTTGATACAAAACTGCCTGAATTTATGTTCTTTTTTTGGTTGAATTTCCAGTTTCCAGACTAAAAACTGAATGATTCCGCACTACAAAGCCACCATAGCCATTCATGCAGTGCATTTGTTGTTTGGACATGAGAGAAAATATCATGGACTAAACACATTCTCTTTAAAATGAAAGAAATTCCACTTACTTAATTGAGGCATTTTTTTCTGAATTCCTTACATTTCCCTCATTGGAAATTACTGCTGCCTTTTAAAAACAGCCCGGATTGTGCGGTGTTATGTAATATCCTTTTTTCCTGAACCTGGCACGGTGCGCTGCTTACTTCTTTTCAATAGAGGCCAGTATCTGTTTCCTTATGGCGATGCACAATTCTTCACACCTGACATCATTTCATACACACTTACTCAGGAGAATCCTCCCTATTACCTTTAAAAACACCAGAAGTTACAAACATTTAGTCTGCCAACTGGAGTGGAGCTTGAACAATTTCAAGGAATTTGTCCGACGAATAGTTACACAACATGAACTTTAATATTGAGCCACACTTCAGAAAATGGATCAACATTGTGGCAGATTTGAGTGATCGTCAGGCAGCGACATTTGTAACAGAAGTTTCTTCTCAACGTATCGAATGTTGGTAGGAAAACATACACAAACAAGCATTTTAACATCAGAAAAGGTTATTGAAAGATGTTTTGTGAAGACAGGAAAGAGGCCAGCTTTTCTGGACTTGCCAGAACCTGCACAGCTAGTCAAAATTCTACTTGCCCGAATGAAACTGTGATTGCCTTGGGCTGTCGCACAGGTGATTTGTCACTGCCTGCTGGTCATTTATTGCATCATGAACTACTGCATCGTCATCATTCATTTTGGAATCTTATCTGTCTCTTTCAAAATCCTTCAGGGAAACTCCTTGAGAACACACTCGGGCGAGTAGAATTCTCACCTCTCACATTCTCAAGCTCATTTGCTCCTAAACCACTTGCTGCCAGGTCCTTTTTTTAAGCATTATATGCGCTGCCGGGCTGTTTTTTTCATATTTTCGTTTTTCAAAAATCTTCAAAAATTCATAGCTTTTTTTTTTCTGAACGTGTAAACCCCATAGAATGACTGTCTTGTGGCGAGTGTAGCCCGACAAGCAACCTCCATTGACCCTTTAGTTTTGCAGCCACGCCGCCCGCTCTGTATGGAGACCCTATTGTGTAGTGTTGCATAATCCCTCTTTTGTTCCGGGCATTGGCCCAACCTGTTGCTATACTGAGGTGTTGCTATACTGAGGTGTTGCTATACTGAGGTGTTGCTATGCAGAGCGATTGATGGTCAAGACCCCAGGGTGTAATAAGTGGTGAGAGCATGGGAAGCTGTGCCCATATGCACAGGGCAATTTAAACAGTTGAATGCCTGCAGGCCATGACGGACAAATGAGTCCTGTTATAAACTTGGAGGTCTAAAAATGTGCTTTTTGTGGCGCTGTTGCATCTTACCTTTGCTACTTTTTTGAAGCTACGGGACGTTTTAAGGCATGTATTTTCCCATAGGTAAAAATGTATATTCCCCTTAAACCTCTCTCATATTTTATCTCTCAATTTGTCCATCCCCCCCATCTAAGTTTGAGTTCAAAATGGATATTTCCCACCCCAAAACTTTGTTGCCCCAAAACTTTCAAGTAAAACCTTAGAAACCAATAAAACAAGTACACAAAGAAATACTCACAAATATTTGCAGAGAACTTCTTTTTCTCTTATTTTTCTTTTGTTTTCTTTCATTTCTCATTGAAATGTAACACATTTCCCGACTTTAACCAAACTCCTAACACCAGTACAAGGAATTTTCCTTTTTTTTAAAGGGATGAAAATACAACATCCTCAAGGCAGTACATTTCAGAAACTTTGTCTTTTTTGTCATTTTTTTCAAGGGTTGAAAACTTGATCCAATTAGTAAAACCAGTGCAAGGAATTTGGTACTTTTTCAAGGGATGAAAATACAACATCCTTGAAGCAGTACATTCCTTGAAATGTCTTTTTTGGTCATTTTTTCAAAGGTTGAAAACATGACCCAATTTGTAAAACCAGTTCGAGGAATTTTGTTACTTTTTCAAGGAATGAAAATATAATATGTACACTTGTACATTCAATAAAACTTGTTGTTTGAACTCCTAAAACCACCAGAAAATGACATATTCTTTTACACCTGATAAATAGGGCAGCAAGTCATGAAAAACACAAAATAATTCCATGAAAATTTCCATGAAAACAAATGTTCAAGTGTTAATCAGTGTACGATATGGTACTCCTTGAAGCAGGGGGCGATGCAGAGGGGCTGGTGGCACGTGTTGCACTCGATGTGTGTCTTCTTTCAATGACCCTGGTAAGTGCAGAGGACACACTGCCTGGTAGCGGAAGTCGCCGTAGCTGGTCCTCTCCAAGGTGACAGAGAAGTGGCAGCCGACAAAGTCGGAGTTGGTGGCTGGTGGAGTATCTTGCTAGGGGTGGTACTCAGGCAAGGGCTCTTCGAAAAGAAGCATACGGACAAGACTCAAGCAGTAGTCGAGGAAGGAGAGGCAGTGACCAACGGCCAGGTACACAGAATAGCTGTTCACCAGCGTCAAGTCGAGCATGTAGAAGAGTAGCTTCTTGTACCACTTGAAGGACTTACGCGTAGCTTGATGGTTTTCCGCTAACTGGTTGCTCTTGTCAATGCCCCCATCAGGACGTTGCAGTCGATGACACAGGTTGGTTTCTGCTTTTCCTCCCCGGTCCTGTCTTGCTTGCTGGAGCCACGGATGTCTGTCATATGCATGGTGGAGAGCATATGGATGTTGCACTTGTCGCCACACCATGGCCAGGAGAGAACTGCTGACGCCCAGGTCGGCCGACTAAAAAGCTGTTTCGCCCCCACGGACTGCATGTCTTTCGGCATGCCTTTTCTGTTGGCTGTGACGGTGCTGACGACATTGAACTTCTGGTTGTGAAGTCGTCAAAACAAATCGAGACTACTGAAGGCCCGGTCAAGGGCAAGGTTGCAGCCCTTGCTGTTCAGGTTGCTCACCAGGTCCATCACCTCTTGCGTAGTTGCTAGGAGGTCTCCTTTACTTTGGCAGGTGTAAATCTTGAGGTTGTAGCAGTACCCGGCAGCATTCCGGGTGCTCTGACACAAGTTGTACATCTTGATGCCGAAGCGGATTCTCTTTCTGGTGTTGTAGGTAGCAAAGCGGAGAGGCCTGTAGAATATCAGCAGGGAGTCGGCGACGGAAATGTCCCGTTGAGGAATGTAGACAGTGGGAAACTTCTGAACAGGATGGTCAACGACTGGGCGCACTTTGAAAAGGCGGTCATTGCAGTCCTCCGGCATGGCACTGTTGTTATTGAAGTGCAGAGACTGCAGGATGGCAAGGAAGCGATCTCGGGGCATGACGGACAGGAACAGGCTCATCTTCAGTTGGGGGTCGGTTGACCAGAACCTGTGAAGGGTGGGGTGCTTTGTGATGACCATCATTATGAAAAGGACCAGAAAGGCCTTCAGTTCTCTAGTGTTCCGATCAGTCCATGATCGCATGTGCACCCATGTCGTAGCGGGCCTCTGCACGGCATACCGGTTGGTCTCTTGCACTACCTTGTTGTAGAGAACATCGTCGAAAAACAGCTCAAAGGCCTCACTGCATGTTGAGCTGCGATGCAGGCAGGGATCGACGGCACCGCCATTACCGGTGAAGCCGTACTTCAGCGGTGTACTGTCTTCCTCTGTCCATCGGAAAGGTGCGGCACTGCTGCTGGTTGATGCCGCAGTCTGCATAGGGGACTGTCTCTTGTGCTTGGCATATACCGTCAAGGGTACATCACTGTCTATTTCTGTACTTGACTGTACTCAAGCAGGTGACGGCAGTGATGAAGAAGATAAGGAACCCTCTTCTGAACTGAGATGAAACTCGCTTTCATCACTGGAAGAACAGGACTGTCTGGATATAACTTCAGCCATGTTGTTTGTGCTCTGATAACTCGAGACCCAATATACGCACAAATATCCACTGCACGGCGATTTTATTCTCAAGCAGCGTCATTCCAAACAATGTCAGTCAACGTGGCAAGGGCCAGCAGCGCCTGGGCCAGGTCATTCATGGGTTACACATGCATAATGAGCCCGCATGGCCTAAAGCTGAATGTAACAAGACACAGTCATCTTTGACCACTTGCTGCTGGATTTAATTTGAAGGTGCATGATGTAAAACTGGTGATTTTCAAGATTTTCCGTTTTCGAAATTCTTCAACAAATCATAAGTACATTTCCTGGACGTTTACACCCACACAAATGACTGTCTGGTGGCTACTCTGATCTAACAGACAACATCTATTGATGCTCGAGTATTTCAGCCAAGCCGGCTACCTGCTAAAAAGAGCCCAGATTGTCCAGTGTTACATAAGTTTTGTTCCCGAAACTGGCACAGTACGCGGCTGGCGTCTTTTCAATTGGGGCTAGATTAGCATGCAGCGGTATTGTATCACTCATCACTGGAGCGCTTTTGTCCATGGTAGTAATCCGCTTGCGCTGAATACCACAAACAGTGGTATCATCTTTCAAAACAATGACGGATTTCCTCCGCTGTTGACAATTGAAAAAATGTTAGCAATTCCCAGCAGCTCGGTCTTTTTCTCCATGTTCCGTCTTTGTTATAAGGATCAGCTCTTTTGTCTGGTTTTGTGCTCCTCAGCTTTGTGTATATAGCCTATGTGACTGGAAGCGGGCACCCTGGCACGAAATGGTTAAGGAATCTGTGCTGAAATCGGAATGTTTCATACTTTTGTGGCATCTCGTCACAGTAGCCTAGAGACTCTGTAAGCAGTGACAAAAGAACTTTCTCAGGTTTTAAGTGAACATCAGAACAAAATCCTCCATGTTCAAATAATTGCACACTTCACCATGCTCTTTGAGTTGCTCAACAAAAGTTGTGATAAGATTCTGTAATGTTTCATTGGTGATGAAACATGTCATCATACTCCTTCCCTTCCCTAAAATCCAGAAAGCTTTTAAACTGGTGGGTGTAATTGCTTTGTAAACCTGCAAAATGAATGTACGTGTTATTTTGAAGTTGCTGCAAGATTTCAAGTTAGTTAAAGTCCTGCTCTTGTGGGTTGAAACAGCAACATCCTTTAGGTCTGCATCCCAAAATATCTTCATTAAAACTTCTTGAAAGTTGTTCAAAATGTGCTAGTCACTGAGATATGGCACAACCCAGTCTAACATTTACCCATATTCCCTTATATCATCAAGTAGGATCTCAAATGTTGCACCTTCACCTGAGAACACAAGGTGGTCCTAGACCTTAGACATTTGAAACAAGTTTTATATACAGCAGACCGAGAACCAACTGAATAGTCAGAGCACTATTGGCCTTTTCATTTTGACATACAGGTATGAAATTAGACTTCTCACATTTATTTTTGGCATGCAATGTCAAAACTTCAAACCAAGAATATCACACTGTGTTTGTCCTAAAACTGAAACATGTCTTTCAACAAGAAATTCATCAAGAAGTTTCCCTTCCTCCACTTTTTCTTCTGTAGCAGAAAAATGTTCCAAATGATGCTGCCAAGGAATGAAAGTTTGTAATGTGCAACTGGAAATGAAGTGGCTGCAGGTAAAGGGAGGTCCAACTTTGCAATTTTTTTCTCACACTTGATTTTTAGTGCCCATCTCAGCCGTTTTCTTTGATGGAGGTGCTGTGCCCTCCCTTGAATGACTAGCAGTAGAGATTTCCTCAGCAATTGGAATATTTGTACTTCCATCTACTGCAGCTGGAATAAATGCAGAAACAGGTCAGGGATTTCAATCATCGGTTCAAATTCCACAGCAATCTGCCAGCTTAGCTGCACAGGAGAAGTGCTATGCACTTCCAATCACTAATTGGCAAGTTGGCCTACAAGTACTACAATGCAACAGGTCAAAATGGCCGGCGTTAAATATCGTGGCAGGATGGTACACCAAACATGTGATAGGTAGACTGATGCTTACAGGGATATTGTGTTACTAGTTTCAAACTGACATCGGTACTTTGATAAATGTGAATAGCTATTTTGACAATTGTGGCAAGAACACAAATTTTCCAAACAGCCACCATACATCCTTTGTTTTCTCTCTTTATTAACACACTTTGTAAATGGTAGATAGAACTTGTCATGAGTTGATTTGAAGAGAAACTGTTCAACCCTATCTCTGGAAGTGTGTCTAGGAAGTGGATATTTTGTTCAAGAACATCACATGCAGCAAATCTGAGTTAGTCTGCTCACTGCTTTTCAATCTTGAATAGGCCTAAAGCAGTTGAAGTATTATAGACGTTCCTGTCACAGTGCAAAAATCATGATTAATGTATGCTGCAATGCACCTGAAAAGGCAACATCTCCATAAATTGGAACAATATGAAAATTTGGAACTGTTGCCATAGTTACAGTTCTAGCAACAAGTTCACCTTGACACACAGTTTTCTGTTATTGATTTAGGCTGCTGTGCCATTATTGACGTGCCAACTCCTTCCTCTCATCAGAACTAACAGCAGCATAACTAGAAAGCACATTAATGTTGTTAATAGTAAGAACTCTGAAAGAAAGTTAAACAAGATGGTTAAAGATGGTTAAACAATTTCAACAGTTTGGAAGAGTATGACAAGTGCTTGATGCAGTTTGCAAAAACAGTGTGCAAAGGAACATGGTTAGCTTCATTCAAGATGAACTGCATTAACATGGTCAGAATGATTTGACGGTTTCTACGCTGTGTGCCAGACTGTTTGGAGTAGGTAGGAAACATCAGTTTACCTTTATCCCACAACACAGCAATACTATCAACATGCTTAAGTTCATCCACAGTGGCTGTAAAGATGGATAAGCTATTCCATACCAGTGGATCAAGCATCTCCAACAATGACTCGAATGTAAAAGATGCCACTTCAGTTAACTCTGGGTAAAGTGTTTGGTTATTTCTTTTGTCTGTTTTTTTCAGATTCTCATTTATTTGTCAAAAAACACAACCAGCTACTGAACTAACCTGTTCACTTGACAGAGGCATAAATGCTGTATCACTATTGTTGGATTGTTCATCCCATTTTTCTTCTGAAACCTTAACCCTAGAGCATGACAAGTGAAGGCCATTTTTGTAATTCGGCATTCTTGTAAACAAAATTCCAAATCTAGATGCGGACATCTCATGCAATTCTATTACATCCTCAAACTTTTCCAGTAACCCTGACAGCAGCCATCTACTAGACTTTTTATGTTTCAAAACTGTCTTTGCCTGCCAGTTCTTGAGTTCGCATATGCATTTATCTTCATAAATGTCGAGGAAGGCTCCATCAGTGTGGCAGAGGTTGCAAATATCCGTGCAAATTTTTATGAAAGCAGCCCCACTATATAAAATGTCGTCCATGCTTTTATTTTCCAAAGTGAAATCTACGTCACGTAAGGAATATTTTGATGGAATTTTTCCAATTGTGTAACATGTATAACAGAAAAAGCTGTACCTTGTAATGCTTGCCACTTCCTTATCCAAACCTAGTTGTACATAAGCATTTTTGATGTCCAGATTAATGCAAGAGTGTCTTCTTTGGGTGTACTGAAATTTCATCTTACAAGCAGCACATTTTGTACATGAACATACCTTGTACAGCATGTACAGTAGATATGTGGCTCCTACACAGGGGAATGTTCAGTGGGACTTCACTGCAATCACCAACCACATAACGTGCTCAAAACTGTTACAATGTGTATGAAACATATTTAAATACTGACGTTGTGACATACATGAAATCTGCTCAAAAAGCAACATTCTTTGCACTTTTTTCTGGAGTGTACCATGGATTTTTCATTTTCCTATTCCTATTTGTGACTGCAAGCATTATAAATACAGCCTGTTTCAGACAAATGTGGCAAACATGAACCTGAAGGTTTTTAGGTCTGTATTGAAGGTGAGTCCATGGTGATGCAGTTAGCCCACAAATCTGGCGGGGACTGCAAGTAGGTACATGTATGTTACAGGGGAATTTATCTGTCCCATTTTACCCCCCTCACAATCTTCATCTTAGCAATGACACTTGATGTTCACCTGAATTGTGCCCAGGAACAGCATCACTTGTGTCTGTTCAGGTGAATTGACTTGTTTGCTGCAAGTAGACCAGTACCAGAGCCGTTGCATTGTAGACTCTTTGGGTCTCCAGGACAGCTAATAAAAAGAGATACAATATGGTATTAGGGAACAAATTAGAATGATGTTGGGGCCACCACAGTAAAGTAATAATTGATTCTTAATGCACTATGAAGTTGTAGAGTTCATTCAGATTAATCAGCTTTGGCAATGAATTTACTTCCACACCTATATGTACTCAAATGTACACATATTAATGTCGGTAAGAGTTGAAAGTACACGTACATGTACATTGAAGACCGAAGGAGTATGACCCAACCTTGCAGTATGTGCAGTTTTAACTTTAAAATTGCTTTTGATGCATTTTCGGGTATTCAATCAATTTGCCCTCAAAATCATTCAAGCTTTACTTGGAATGATGGTCATTTTGCCTTTGAGAAAGACTGTGCTAGGATCAAAATGCCAGGCCCTCCATAGTTCAGAAATAAAGTGAATGCAGTCTTACACAAAAAGTCTTATTTTGAAGCATGTTCATGTTTGCCTGTGATAATATGAAATCTCTAGGGAAAAATGCCCTTTTTGAGTTCTTTTTTGGATTTCTTGCATGTACCTTATATTTGTGTGCAAATACCCGTCCTGTCTTGCTTGCCGGAGCCATGTGTGTCATATGCATGGCGGAGAGCATACGGATGTTGCACTTGTCTCGCCACATCATGGCTAGGAGAGAACTGTTGACGCCCAGGTCGGCCGACTGGAATGTTATTTCACCCCGCTTCAGCTTGACAGATTGCAGGTCTTTCGATATGCCTTTTCTGTCAGCCATTACGGTGCCAACGACGTTGAACCTCTGGTTGTGAAGTGGTCAAAACAAATCGCGACTGCTGAGTTCGGTCACCCTGGCTATAAAATAAAGTCCCAATTCTTCAGCCCCAGGAACCGATTATTGCCTATGAGCAATTTATTTACCACCGATGATCGCCTAAAGTTTTAACTGACAGCAATGAACTTTTTAAAAAACCTCCAGCAATTTTTTTTTTTAATAAAGATCGGATTTCAGAAACCCCGGCCACAAATATAAGGCCTATGTTTCTGTTACCGGAGCCCCCGGCGGCAAGTGGTTAAGAATATTTGTATTATTAAAATAAATCAAGTGGAAGGGGAGGCAAATATTCTCAGACTAATTCATGGACATTTAAATGTCGGACGCATTCCAATCATTAACATTAATTTGCCCTTTTCCAAAGCAGTTGATTCAGTTGATTTGTAATTTCAGGGTGCTGATATGTAGCATACAAATGATGTATCATTTTAATGTTTTTTTTATTATACCACTGACTTTCACATGGCCACATCTTCAGTTTGCAGCCCTCTGGAATGAATTGGGTACAGCAGCCAGTAGTGCTAATGCACCTGCAAATTTGCAGTTCTGTTACGGATGTTGTTACAATAGCCACTACACTTTCAGTCCTGAATCCTCCAAGTGTATGAAGATGAACATGTAGCGCTTCGACGGTAACAATAAAAGTATAACAGATGTTTGATGAAAAGTTTTTGGTGTTTTTGTTTGGAAGTGATTCTTGGAGATGTCTGAGATTGTACACAGTAAATACTGCAAAACTTATTTGATGTGGAAACATGTTTCAAAAGTGAATCAGCATGATTTCACAAAAGTACAAATGTGTTAGTTGTTCAAAGATAACTGTAATAATTTCAAACTGCATATTTATTGCACATTCTGTTGTTGAAAAAAAACGTGGCAACCTCAAAATTTGCAAAGTTATCCAAACCACATCTCATAAGCTTCCTTTACCTAGAAAACGTTTACATTACTACCATTTTCAAATACTCTCACAATGCAAGACTCCTTCCATTTTTGCACTCTGGAGTGTACTTGTGTTGACATGAATAGCATGCTCAAATACAGCTATTCAGATTTAGCAGCCCAAGCAGGAGAATACCTTCAAAGAGAATACCCAGTAATGGTAGAATCATTGTTTCAGATGTTATTCGTAGTGACTGACCCTTCTTGGTATGTTTTCTGAGCAGTATCTTGCACACTGCTTTAATAGACTCTTTCTGAGACCCCCTGAATGAACAGTGCTTGCATGCTCAGAGTAGTCTTCACATTAATACAGCTTGATCTTTTTTTTCTGTTGGAATTTGTGAAACTATTGGGGTTCATGTCAATTTAATTTCCAGTGAAGCTTTTTGGTATATATATTCTTCCTTGCCAACTTTGCTGTTGAATATTAATGCAGGTGTTTTCTATTTTCCATTTAGCATTTCTTTGATCAACTCTATGGCCGTATCAAGCTTTTGAATGAAGATCAGGACCAACTGACGCAGTTGGAGAAAAGTACTCTGAATGAAGTACTTATTTTGCTGAGCAACAAATTTAAACATCTAGAAAAGCAGAGTGCTCTGATACAGGAGATTATGGAACCAGTCAGAATTGTGTGGATGGCAGATCCTATGAAAGAGTAAGAAAAGTCTCTCATTCATTTAAAAATGGTCCAAAAGTTATTTTCTGAGTAGATAAATGACATGGTGCTTACAACAATGATTAAACCATTAAAAGGGCAGTCCATTGATGGAAAGAAATCTCTGCATTCAATTCTAAACCTTCGTATTACTAGTTTACTTTGTCATATTTGGGTCAGTGAAAAAGTAGAAATTTGGTCAATATTAACACATGTACATGTATATCACTTAATTACAGTTTTTAACTATATGATCAGACATCACTGTGCCTCGCTGATCCTTGGGTAGTGGGGGGGACTGAGTTTCCTTTTTGCCATGGCACACCTTTGGATTTTATGTTGGCTTGCTTTTCTAGAGTTCTGGGGAATGAAGAAAGGTTTCTAGAGCACATTGGGCTGTGCAAAACTCTTCCATGTCCACTGGACGATAAACAAGGAGCAAACAGGGCAACTATATTGGCATGCTTGGCTACAATGATGGCTGTAATGAAAAGGACTAAATGGTCACATAATTCACAGGTAAGAAGATGTAAAAGAAACTGCCCGGAATACCTTGTCTGTCTTTTAATGCGCTTTAACCCTTACCCCCTAGGGTGTATGTAAAATTGTATTACAATTGGAGGATTTGGGAGTGTTAGGGTTAAGGAATTGAGTGTTGTGACCTAAAAGACAGGATTTTGCTGTCTTAACCCAGAAAGACCCAATATCTGTTATACCCATTGCACTCGCCTGAATGTCTGACAATTTTCCCCTAATTTACATCCAACTCCAAAATACTCACCCTGGACTTGACTGACCTTGTAGTGAATACTGGCAATAGCTGAGATATGTAGTCATGGTAGTAGCAGAGATGTCAACCTTTACAAACTACATTTCAGTATTTGGAACACCAAAAATCATTTGCATGCCCTGACTCTGGTATTGGCTGGGGTTGGTTGAGGGATGGTCGGTGTATCAGGGTACCCTGCAGCATTGCAAACAATTGACAAAAAACTATTAGCACCCGTTTGCAGGAGAGAGGGGATGATTCTGCAACGGATTAAAAAATGTGGATATTCTTTTCAGAAAAGAATTCTTTTGGACCACCCCCTTGCCTAATCACCCCTTGACCCAAAACCTGGATATGCCACCGAGAAGCAATTTATTTCTGCACAACCCTGTGGTAAAAGTGCACCTGAAAAACAATAGCTGTCCACATTTTTAAGTAATCATAAAAACCTCTGTCTACCAATCACTATTGGTTGAGAGCTCATTATGTCGTTGGTTTTTAATAGCTGGTAAAGATACCAACTGGTTTGAACCTGTTCACTGTTTCACATGAAGTTTTAGCTCCTATTTTATGGATTGTTTCCCTTACACATGACAATCATCATTGCACAGGCAAGTGCAATGCAACCAAAGAGTTCTCATCACATACACATGCATGTGCAGATGCGTTGGTTCACTCTACGTCAGCTAAGATACATTCTGAATCACACCATGCTGTGTGTGCTGCGCACGGCAATTCCCATGTAAAGAAATTTGTGCACTGTGTGTGTGAGGCAGGTATATGACACAAAACTGGTGAATAGAAATCATTGGAAAAGCATGAATTTTTATTTTTTTTGTTAAGAATTTGTCCCCAAAAGGTGGCAGAGATAAGGGCTTTGGATCTACATGTATGTGTTATCATCTCTCAAGCTGGACTAATTTAAAACCAACTCATCAAATTGCATTCCCTAAGAACTCAAGTCACCCTCTTTTCAAACATTGTTGCTTTGAAAAATGGGAATAAAGTTGTTCACAAAAACCAGATCGTAGAGCATAAAAAGAAAAGGCCGATGACGAAAAAAATAAAACTTGAGAGACAACATCATCCTGATGACAGAATAATGTGCACACCCTAGGATCAGGACTGACATTCATGCTAGGTTTCTAGTTGATACATTTGAAGGTCTTAAAATGATGTGAAAAATTATTGCACAGAGAAAAAAGCAGTGCAGCATCCTCAACTACAGTATAGTATTTTTTGTTACAGTCACAAACGCTTTGTGGCTTGGTGATACAGTAATTTGAAGGCTGTAGAGAGTTTTGATGCAGGAACTAATGTGTGCAAAATAGCACCTGTTTTGTGAACTAAATCTGATGTCCTGAGGGCTCTGAGACAAACCAATCCTGTGAAGAATTCATCAGGGATTTCCTGACTCGTCATGAAGCAGTAGGACGGCTCTGAGATCAAAACTGAACGAGCACACTGCACCCCAGGATGCCGATCACTCAGCACCAGGTCCAGTAACCAACTCAGGTACACAGACAGAAGCTTCATCCTCAAAAACGCTGCTCATCTCCTGAAAAACAACCCTTTCAAGGGCCCCACTATTTACATTTGTGATGATGTCACCTCAAGGGTCCGAGAAGAGAGCAGATGACTAACAATTTCCACCTACAGTCAATTCGGCAAGACACTCTGGTCCAATTTGCTTACATCCCCATGTCTGTCCCTACTGTCATCAACTACAAACTCAACAGCTGTGCATTCAAGACCTTCCAACTTGGGGAAGTAAACCCGATCTCCTAGCTTCCAGGTGTACCTTCTCCCAGTAATTAAACTGTGAAACTCCCTGCTGTATCGTCGAAATCACTATATATATAATAGATAAATAGTTAAAGGTAACAACTGGAATACAGACCTTTATATTTGTAAGTTGTAATTCTGGAAATAAAACTGCAAGACGGAGCAGTTGAGTCCTCATCTTTGAGCTGTTGAACGGCTATTGCTTCAAACTTGATGATGGTCACAGGTGATGGTTGTGATGTCATGTTAATGTGGAACAGCGCGTTATTACGTTGTCAGGTCCCTGAACCACTTTCTGCCGGGCGACCCGTTTTCGAGTACATAGGCTTTATACAAGAAGCCGGGGGGCCCAAAACCGGACAAAAGAGTCGGGCCTTGTAACAAAAGACCGTGCTTGGCACAAAAGACTAGGCTGCTAGGCATTACCGACATTTTTTCACTCGCAATAGTGGAGATAATCCAGCCTTGTTTTGAAACCGTATACTACGGTTTGGGGCATTTAGAACGAGCGGATTATTAACGGGGACAAAAGCTCTCCATGCTAATCTGGCCCCTATTGAACAGAGGTCAGCAGTGCACCATTCCCAGTTTCAGGAACAAAAGAATCTTACATAACACTGCACAATCTGGGCTCTTTTTACAAGGCTGCGGGCCTGACTGAAATACTCGCGTTTCAATGAAGGCTACCTGTCAACTTAGACTAGTGCCCAAAGAGTCCTTCCTTTTGTGTTTAAACGTCCGTTAAATGAAATGACAAATTTTTGAAGAATTTTGAAAACCGAAAATCTAGAAAATGATCCGTATGTGTGCACTGCATTTTTCAAAGCACCCAGCAGCAAGTGGTTAACGTGTTTGATGTCGATGGTAAACTGCGATATGAAATCAAGGTGTCGGGTTGGAATGCATGAGTTAACGGTTTATGGTCAGTCAGTATGAAGAATGTTCTGCCCTCACCGACATAGTGAAAGTGCCGGATGGCGAGATATGCCACCAGCAAATCTCTTCCCAATGTACTGTACTTTGTTTCTGCTGGCTGCAGTTTCTTTGAGAAATATGCCATGGGTTTCCATTCCCATGGATCGCTTGTTGGAGTAAGCTGCCAACAGCAACATCTGATGCATCAGCCATGAGGCACAGTGGGTTGAGGGCAAACCAACAGAGTAGCCTCTGCCAGGGTAGACTGAACTGCTGCAATCACCTCTAATATGCTTCTGGTGGCAACTATAGAGGTGCCTTGGGAGTCTTCTATGTTCACATACCCCTGCCCAGCCTATCAGGGCCCCCCCCCAAAATACTTGGTCTCTGGTCAGACCAAATTTCCAGAATTGATGCGGCGGTGCATTTTTTGGGGGGGGGGACGGGTTGGCTTTTAAGACTGGCAATGGCATATTCAATCAAAGAGCAAAGGCTATTAGCAGCGTGCATTGATATCCAATGGATATGGATATCAATGGCAGCACGTCACACTTCATGCCGCCGTCGTTGTTGATCAGCTGGCTGCATCTTTGTAACCTATCCATGGTCTAATGTTTGTGTTCGACATCAACATTCCGCAGTAATAACATATCATCGGGTATGAGCTACCAACGAATTAGTCTGGTTCCTTGAACAAATTGCCTTTCCAACTTATGGACTTGTGACCAGGAATCAGTCTACTAGCAAACATTCAGGCAATGTGGAAATAGAGGGCAGTGTTTTGAAAATTTTGAGAAAAGAAACGGAAAAAACACATTGACGGGCATGTTCAAAATCAATGCACACGCTGACCAGAGACCAGGCAATTTGTTGACAAGACTTGATTATGCATTCTGCCCCTTGACCCTCCACAATGCACTGGGATCCCGCCACCATGTTCATCCTTCTTTTCTCAGTGCCTATCGTTTACTGGCGTTTCTTTTATGGCATTTTCAGAGTTTCGAGTTCATGTTTGTGAATTGACTTGGTTTCTGTTTACGAAAAAAGAGTGATTTCTTATCTATTGGTAAAGTGCTTACTCTCCTACAGTGTATTTCATATCTCGTATTTTGTATATTTTGTTGTTTTCTGCCCCTTTTTTAATAAGATGAGAACTATCTAGAGATTTTGTTACGTTACAAAATACAGTTTTGCCAGTATAGTCCATGCACTCTCAACCTATTTCCTCTGAAAACAGTCCTGTATTCCTTAGAAAATAACAAAATTTAGTATTATATTATTAGGCCATTAAAATTTATGCATTATGGGCAGATTAGGATAATATTTTACAGTGTAGTCTTATACTTATTTATTATTATTTATTTTATGGTTTATTAACCAAACTTTTGCAGCCAAAGGTTGAATTTCAGTTTGACTTACATGCGAACATTTGTATTTCAACATGTGCAAGTTACCCCAAGTACCATATTAAATGAAAATGTTCCCATTGAATAATATTTACAAATCTACATCATTTTGAAATGCAGATATCTAGAACTGAAGTAAATCTTAGTCTTACATTGTGCAGGAAAACAACCAATGAAGTCTTAAACATGCAGTAAGGGGTCATCCAAAGTTTTCAACATTTTCATGATCGTACAAAGTGTATGAAGGGAGAGGGGGTCATGGGCTGTATATGATTTTTTTGGATCCTGTGAACTGTTGATTTTTCAGAAGTATTCTCATTCAAATGTAAAATATGAAAATTCAACAAAAGTAAGCTTTTAAAGTAAAGTTCAACATAATCACCGGTTGCACGCTGAAAGCTGGCTCAGATGGAGAATAAAATCCGGAAGGTTCGCATGCAACATGTCCATGGCCACCTGTGCCACGGTAGTGCTGCCTGGTCCACCAAGGCCCAGTGATTCAACCATGGAGTTCAGCGTACAATGTTTGTGTACTTGTAGTGTACATGTACGTACACGAGCCCACCCAATCAGCACGATCACTTATTTCAGCTTGGTATATACAGCACGACACGCCAGCGGTACTTACTGTTTCAAATACATGTACATATACTCAACGCCGGAACTGTATATGAGGCTTCAACTATTTTTCCTACATGACTTGAAATTATAATTGCATTTAGTGACACAAAATAGCAAATAAGATTCAAAAGAGTCAAACATAACATTACTTTGATTTTATTTCGGCACTTCAGGCACACAATCAGGGCTTGGCTTCAGAAACGAAGCCTTAAATGGAAACGAAGTAGAGTATTGGAGAACGGGGTACTGCATGACCTTTGACATCGTGACGCTGTTCCCGCACGAGAAATTTCACTCTGCAATTGATGATTTAACATGAACAAGAAAAATGTTCAATAATGTCTTCTAATATTTTGTTTGCATATTTGACCTGTTAATTTTGAAACACTTGCCGTCAGGGTTGCTAGTACTGGACATGTATTCTCTATACACGTTGCCGGGGTCTCCGAAGTCCGACAAAGGGGACTGGGTGTTGTAACAGAAGACTGTACTGGTAACAAAAGACCAGGCTGCTGGGATTTACCAGCATTTTTTCTCTCTCAATAGTGGAAATAATCCAGCCTTGTTTTGAAACAGTATACCAGGGTTTGGGGTATTGAGAGCGAATGGATTACCACCGGGGACAAAAGTGCTCCACCACCGCAGCGATGAGCCACACAGCACAGCTGCATGCTAATTTGGCCCCTATTGAAAAGAGGTCAGCAGTGCACTGAGCCAGGTTCGTGAACAAAAGACAGTTATATAACACCGCACAATCTGGGCTCTGTTTACAAGGCTGCAGGCCTGGCTGAAATATTCGGGCGTCAATGAAGGTCATCTAACAACTTAGAGTAGTGCCTAAAGATTACTTTGTGCGGCTATAAACGACCATTAAATGAAATGATGAATTTTTGAAGGATTTTGAAAATGGAAAAAATTATAGTCATGCCGGCCCA
This sequence comes from Acanthaster planci, assembly GCF_054643075.1. Lineage (NCBI taxonomy): Eukaryota > Metazoa > Echinodermata > Asteroidea > Valvatida > Acanthasteridae > Acanthaster > Acanthaster planci. Next base: position 17,691,967 of record NC_141777.1, on the reverse strand, counting down.
GCATCATCAACAATGAAAAATGCCCCGGCACGAAGTGGTTAATGACTAGTTATGTAAAGATGATTCACGCTATGTGAGAATAATTCATGTTATGTATAAAATATCACACGAAGTGAAGGAACCGTCCAGGATTACCCTGACGGTGCTCCTCTAATCCAAGATGCATGGATTTAGGGAAATTGCAGGAAAAGTTCAGGGCAAATAAGGTCTCTGGTGGAATGCCTTTATTTTGGAGGGCATATTTGGCTTTTGCTGCTGACACAATTACAAACACTGAATGTAGACCTAAAGGGCTAGGGTTTGCAGTCTTTACAGGCTCAGTGAAGGAACATTTCAACCATTTGCTTGCATTAGAATAGTGCATTTGCGTAGGTAGAGTAGCTAGTTCAGCCAGCGTTATAGTGTGCATTTCTTAGGTATTATTTTGCATTGAATTCATTGTTTGATCTATGGCAAGTGCTTTTCTGAGTCACAATCACGATAGGAGATTGCGTAATCCTTTGGTTTGTCCCTTGCTTTGACCAAGGATTGGAAAATCTATACACTGTAGGACAAAAAGTTGTTACGTTGTTCAATTGATTTGTGGCACACACGTGCTTGCAGCCTTACTAGGGCTTCTTAAACAACTATATAACTTTTGCTTAAACTCAAATGCGCAATAAATTCCTCAGTTTGCTAAGGCCGTTCAGACTTCAGGGACATTGGTGTTAGCAGGGTTCAATTGCCGTATATGCCATTTTATGACGATCAGTTTGGGGCTCATTGGAGCGGGAAGACGTCCATGTAGACCTTTGGGAAAGCCTCAGTGCAATACTTTAATGAAGATGGTCACCGGTTTGTTACACTTGCAAAATCTTATGAAAACACTGACTCACATGTGGATTAGTGTTTTATGGTGTCACGACAGAACAATATGGTGGATATATGAGAAATGGGAATTACTAAATGGATAGACAGGCCCCTAGGTTAAATACCCGACAATACACAAGTGCAAGGTCATTTTCAAGAAATTACTAGCCCTGCGTTGGTGGTAGACAGCCTTTAAGTGCTTATGTACAGTGTTATGCACAGTGGTTCTTAGTGTGAGCCGACACTGAGAAATACGATGGATTGGATTAGCCTTGGTTGCAAATGTTCTGGTCAAGATGCCATTTTAGAATAGTTTGATTAAGAAGCTATGATAATGGGGATATCATAAGGTAGCTCACAGTGAGCAGTTATTTGGCGACAAAATGAGGTCAGGAGAAACTTAGAAGATATGAAGCTAGTTTGCGTAGTACGCCTCAATAGCAAACTGAGGGCAATACGCCTACATGACCTGACCGGCCCCTCGATATTCAAAGAAGAATGACTACAGGTACATTAGACATGCAATTCGCCCAATTTACAAAGTTTTAGTTTTGACCTGGCAGTTACAAGGAGCTTTGCAAGCGATTGCCTCTAGAAACCTGTTTTTTGGCAACGTCACAGAGTAGATATTTTTGTACTATACATAGTGAAGCAATGACGGATCACAAACGCATATATTTGGAATTAAAATACGATAATAAAAATAATGGAAAATGTTTAAAATAAGATTAGGAAAGAAGTGGAGGAAGAAGAAAACATTTTGACAATACTTCTCATTTCAACAATGAAAAAAGGGGGATTGAGGCAATCACATTTTTTTTACAGCGTGGAAGAAGATATTTGTTCTTTTGGCTACCCACAAAAAAGTGTAGCTGAGATTCATAAATAAAGCAAAGGTCTGTTTGGCATCCAGAGCAATGGATACGCCAGTTGCGATATACATAAAGATGTCTTTTGACAAGATTCAAGGAATAAGCCCGAAAGGAAGAAGTGAAAGCCAATGTCTCTGCAAGAAGTGGGCTTAAGGGGCGGATCCAGTTTCGGGTGTCGGGGGCAAATTCAGAAGAGAAATGTGGTTTCATTGAATATGATGTTGGGGACACAAATTAAAGCCTTACTCTTGGTCCTGACATCCTTTTATTTGTTGGTGTTGTTAGGGATTTGTGGCTAATATTTGATTGCAAAACACCAAAACCCTTTCTTTCTCAATCACCTAGGATGGGTTCTGTGTAAAAACAAAAAGGGAAAAGTTGACATCACACTGATTGTGCCATTATGGAATGTGTACAAGGAATACAAGGGACTGGTCGACCAGGCATAGATGCAATGAAAGCCAATCAGGGCCCCAATGATCATGGTCGGGGATGGTAATTGACCTATATCATAGCCAACCATTTCAGCTTTATGCCTTTGAAAGAGTTTTTAACAACCCCCCTCCCAAAAAAGGGAGTCTTAAACAGTAACAAATACTATAGAAATAGAAAATATATATTAATGTGTATAATTATATTGAAGGGCAAGGAGCCCTCTGGCTATGAGAGTAATCAAAGATTAGCTCAGCGAAAAGGCAGGAGAAGGTGAGGGGTGAATGAGCACTCATTAGCCCAAGAGGGAGAGCAAACAAAGTTTGGCTTCCGAAAAAGCTGGGAGCATAAGGAAAAGGGGAATAAGCTCCTTGGCTATAATAAAGAAAAGCAAAGATGAGCTTGCCAAAGCAAAGACTGGAGCAGGAAAAAGTCAGGGGAAATCCCAGCAAACCTGGGAAATGTCCTCTTAAATGTTGGCGTCTCTTTAAAATCTTAGACTCCATTACTTTGAGGGTACTGGTTGAAAGGGGAATTAGCCCCTTGGCTGTCATAAAGCAAAGCAAACATGGACTAGCCAAATGAAAGACTGAAGAAATGAAGAAAAACTGGAAATGCCCTTTAAATGTTGGCTTCTGTCCCAAATCTGTGACTCCATTACTTTGAAGGTACCGGTTGAAAGGGAATAAGCCCTGGGGGATGAGTGAGTGGGGGTGCACCATTGGTGAGTGAGAATTTAGCGAATGGAAATAATGGACTACAAAGTAATGCATAGACATTGGTAATCTGGTAGGGATGCAGTAGTAGACTCAACCGACATTAGGTGGGGATGAATTATTCCATTTCTGCCTTTTCTTTTGTATGTTGGTCATGCAATTGATTTCAAAAAGAGAGGTGGCTTAATGGATTGTTTGCACCAGGCCTCAAGCAACTTGTAATGTCCGTTGCCAGTAGTCACTCCAGCTGGAAGTGAGGTTCTTGAGAAAGAATTCTTGAATCTCTTCTGTGGTGCCCCTCCATCACAGAAGCTCATGGACTGTTTGCCATACAGTGTTAGACTTTACCTGCACTTAATGACATTTGGGCAATCTTATATCAGGCTTTTCCCTTTGCCATGCCTTAACAGTACAGAAGAAATATTTTTGTAATGCATACATGTAAGTAACATTTTATCTGGAAGTGCAAGCGTAGTTCCTTTTTAATGTACCTGTATGCTCAAAAATTTCCAATAGTGGAACACAATGATTTACTATTTGAGAGCACTTCCACTTTGGATTTTCTGATGAATATGGAAGTGATCTGCAGTAGTTCAGACATTACGTCTGTATATCGTGAAGACAGCATTTTCATTTCCCCAATCTGGCATTGTAATTTATTTTGTAATTTTACCTTTGCACTCAAGATTGCTTTATGTGCTCCATAAATTCAGTGCATCTGTGTCTTTCCCTCAGTAACAGGAAACAAAAGTGACTGTTTATGAGTGAAAAGAAAATAAATTAATTAGATCAAGTACCTTTTATGCTCTTATCTTTTTGTAATTCATACACTCTACAAATATACTGCAAACTTACAGTCAGTTTGTTTTGTCTTCCAGGAAGTGCTTGGAGATGATGTATCTGCATCCTGTAGTAGTGCCATCGTGTATCATGATCCATGTTTTCTCTTTGTATTGCCGTTACTGGATAATGTCCTTGCCTTAATGAGGTACGTTCCATCCACACATTGTACCAGGGATGTTGGATTTCTTGAAAGGAAAATAAAGTCTTTTCGTATTAAAGTGCGTAATTTCAACTTGTAAAGGATATTTTAAACTAAAATTAAATACTCTATTTGGTAACACATGAAGCCTTGTGAAAAGCTGAATATTTATGTACGTGTAGATGTGCTTTTTGCCCCATGGAGTCAGCAGTCACTGTGTGGTATTAAGCTAAAAGAAAATGAAAAATCCTGTGAGCTGAAGGGATGCTAACACCCATAAACCTTCTCCAAGTTTGCATCCTTTTAGCCTCCACGCAATTGTCTACTACGCTGAGTCCACTTGATTTATTGATTGACTTTTCTGCTTAGTGCAGAAAAAGCCTTTGTTTTCTTATCTATTTATTTATTTTTTTGGATATTTTTTTATTTGGGTATTCTATCCAAAATCCCACGGACTTTGTGCATGCTTTTTCTCATCAGCATTTTAGGCATTAAACAAAATCATATGACATAGAAACTTTGCGTAATTAAAGACCATATGGCAAAGGTGTCTTGCTAACAGTGATGCCATGATGACATCACCATGTGATTTATTGTTAAATTTTAAATATTTATTATTTTAATCCATTGACTTTGTACACAGATTTTCAAAAGGGCTGTTTGGTCCCTTAGCAAACTTGCAGTCTACGGTGCTCTACCTACCCAAACAGTCACAACATATGCAAATTTCCCATGCATGTATAGTTATTCGCTGAAAAGACTTGATCATCCTAGGAGCCCCTTGACCTTCCACTTTGCACTTCGGCCATGCTGCCATGTTCTTCTTTCTTTTCTCAGCGCTGTATTGCAAGTGACATATCTTTTAAACATTTCAAGTTTTTCGAGTTCCGTTTTCACTACACGATTCTGTGTCAACTTGAATCATTCGGTCGTATTTCCTGAATAAACTTTTACCTCGTGTGATTTTAATTTTGTTGGTAAGAGTGCTATTTTCTTGTTTTTTGGTGCCTTTTCTCTTTTTCTGAGTGTGCATTCTGCAGGTGTTCACCCTCAGTGTTACATTGAACGGTCAACCGTACACTCCCCATACACTATGAATCTCAACACCGTTGAATTTGGAGTGAATACATAATTTGCAATGAATTTACCGTGAAACTTGTTTTCACGGCAATGTCAGGGCAGATTATCTGGTGAAATCACCGTGAAATACTCCTCTGCATGACCCGGTGAGGACACACTGGGCTTCAGTAAAAACACTGTGAAAACACAGTGAGGCCTCCCGAGAAGCCCAGCTCATTAACTTTGCAGTTGACTTAATTCGTTGAGCAGTTCACGGGTTTTGTGGGCCTAATCCCTCATAAAAGGTGTTGTACACTTGCTTGTCAATCTTAATTGCATGGCTAAGTGGCGATTTCAGTGAGTCCAAAGTCCTAGGAAGTGGAAACTCCGATGAGTTAGATCCAGGCAGGAGCTACAGCAGTACTGTATCGTCTTGGGCGTAAGGCTGCTAAAGGTTTTCATGAAATTTAGGCCCTGCATCAAAAAAGTCCATCATATTCAGCACTTCCCAAATAACTGCATCAAAAAGCCCAACAGTGTGTAGAAAGTTCTAGGAAAATGGTACTAAAATATAAACCTCAGTTTTGTCCGCTCGGTGGCACTTACCAGTTGCTGTTTGGTATCGGCATTACCCCCAACGTTACGAAGGAAATTACATGAATGACATTGCATGAGATACAGCCGCTCGCACGCACAACCTTTTGACCACGTTTCCCTTTACTGTTTTAATCACAATGGCATAGTATACTCGTACTCATCACTGGAAATGTACCAATAACATACCCAGAACCAGTTAAAGCCAACTACTTGATGAATCATTCAGTGGATTGCGCTGAAGAGAGGATCATGTGATCGGAAGGATGGAAGAACCGTCTGGTGCAAAACCTGTTATGCAGCATTGTTAGATATGATCCAAAACATCATATTCTTGAATGACCAGTAAATCTGTGAGTCCAAAAACGAAACTTGTACCCGTTCTTGTGCATTTTGCAAGATTGATTTTGGGGTGCTGTGCTTGTGTTTGTTTAGGCACACAACCACAGTACTTGTACATGTGATTCAGGCACACGTTTGTCAGTACGTGCACTTGTAGTCCCGGCAGTTCACGCTTGTGCATTTTCTTCCTTCCCCATGCCAGTGCATTCGTTTTGCCTTTCATGTGTTTGACTAAATTTTGATTGAAAGGCCCCTATCTTAGGTCTGCTGTGGCCTGAGGGGATGAAGGGAACAGGAAATTTTCCGCATACATTGCGTTGTTTTCCCCAAAGTTTTCTCACACGCTTTCTCCAGCAAATGCTGTTTTCAAGTTGATATTACCATTTTTCAATAATCATGTTTACACCTGTAAACATGTACTGGGTGTCATGAATTACGATCCTGCAATATGGTATATAATTGGCTTTTTGTTCTGTTTTTCTTTTGCTTCTTCCTCTTCTTCTTCTGCACAAAAACCCATTGGTTTTGTACACGTTTTTTGTCGCCGCGACTTTAAGGCTTTTGCAACTGTGGATCTTCATCAAACTTATACCAATGAAGAACCTTTATGCATAGATGGTCCTAGAAACATGACATCATGATGACATCATCAAGTGATTTATTATTCATTTTTCAATATTTATTTCAGCCCATTGACTTTGTACACATTTTCGAGGCACTATTTTGGTAACTTAGCAATGTTCGATTGTCATCAAAGTTACATGAGGCACTCACCATAAAGCAAAGATAATACATAAGTAATTATGAAATTATGATGTCATCGAGTGATTTATTATTAAATTTTGAATATTTAAATATTCCGTTAAATTTATAAAAATCCATATGAAATCGACCCTGGCCTCCAGCAACATTCTGTTTGCAGCAAGTGCCGGGATAAAATGTGATCTTGAATTCATCTTGTGTGGGTCAAATCACATACCCTTCCTTCCGGTAGAAAACGGAAGTGGTCGTATTGTTTAAAAGTGGTAATAGCTGTCAAGATGTTAGTCTGTTGGGGTATAGTGTTCTTCAAATCATCTACTGATGACGTCACCTAATTGTCGAGCGCCCTCTGGCGACAGGTTAAAAATTATGAAAAATGCATTTTGAATAGATATCTGTGGCGAAGTTTGTCCGAATCGCCTGAAAATTGATGTATATGATCACCTTTACCCCGTCAACACGTGTGTGAGGTTTGGGCTGATGACGTCATCAGACCGGAAGTTACAATAAAAACTTCTTTTATTCAAATTTCGGTAAAAAACCAACCGTACAAGATACAAGTGTGAAGTGTGCATGAGAAGACAGCTGAAACATTGGAGTCAGCTGCGTGAAGTGCATAACTGGTGTACTTTTTCAC